>NC_081410.1:468833444-469151713 GCF_030272615.1 Cryptomeria japonica
ATTCTATTTCTCTGAGTTACAAGACTTGGAAAAACATGGAGACCAAGTATATGCAGCCAATGAATGGACCTACTACACCAAATAAGCTTGAAGCCTATGAAGAGAATGAGTGAGCAAGGTATGTTATCTTTAGTGCCTTATTTAGAACTGAATTGGATAAGGTTGTTGCATTAAATACTACTCATGAATTTTGGCAAAGATTTAAGAATATCTATGAAATAAATGATAGAGTTAAGCTAGCTAAGATGTAGACTGCTAAAGGCAGATATAAAAATTTGAGAATGGAAGAAGGTGAAGATATAACAAGCTATTTTCAAAAGCTAGATAGTGCAGTGAATAAGATTAGAGATCTTGGTGGTACCTTGGATGACAAGGATGTGATTAAGAAGATTATGAGTACTTTACCAAAATGTTACAGTGACAAGATTTTAGCTATTGAAGACAAGAAAATGGTTAGGGTAATCAAATGCATATAACAAACATAAAACACAAACAAAACATTAAATATGCAAATACAAACCTATATACCTTCTCTTCTCCTTTGGATTGAGCCTTTGGTGAAGTGAAAGTGAGTTCTTTCTCCACTTGATTGGATTATCTCTTTGGATGAGATGTGGATTTCTCTCCACTACACAACAAAAGGATATGGATTGAATGGATGAGATGATTTGGCTAAGTGTGAGAGAAATTTGGCATAATAAGGGCATTATAGATGATTTCTAAGGCTCACTTGGACAACATAAGATTACTTGATTGATGAATGTGGAAATGAGGGGAGAAGACTCCAATTTATAGATTGGAGGAGGTCCAAATGAAGGGCCAAGATTGATTTGAAATAGAGGGTGGAGTTTGAAACAAGGTTGGAGAGGATTGAGAGGAAAAGGAGTGGGGTTCAAGATATTTGCCTTAAAGGCATTTCTTGTCTCCACATCCTACAAGGTACATGGTAAAGAGATCCCCAAGTACATTGGGAAGGGAAAAGGAATATAAAATTACTTGGAGAATAAGGAGAGGAATTAAAAATTCCAAGAATAAGGGATGTGTGGGAAGAATAAAGGAAAAATGAATTAAAAATTCCCTAGGAAGAGAGGGCATGAGGATGTTAAAAGGATTTTAAATCCTTTGACATGACCAAATTTGGTGTATTTAAGGTTTGGAAGGTGGAGGGAGAGAAACAATTTATGGAAAATGGTTGACTTGATCATAATCTTGGGGATTAGGAATGTGCAAATGACTAGGTGGAGTAATGGAAGACTAGAGTGCAAGTCAAAAAGTTAGGAGGATGTGACATGAGGAGAGAGAATGAGTGGAGAAATATAAAATTGAGGGATAATGCTAAGCATGATTATAGAAGAGTTAATTATGCTAGATGAAAATTAGAGAAAGTGATTTGTAGGAAGCACATTGATTAGGTTAATTAATTAAAATTAATCAAATAAGTGAAAATTAGAAGAAATAATGATTTAGGGAACTTTAGAAGAATATGGAAATATTTATTTTATTAAAAAATTAATTATTGGACTATAGAGATAAAATTAATTAAATTTGATTTAATTAATTTTAAGAGGATTGGGATAAACATAATTAAATTAATTAATTATGTAGAAAGGCTGAAATTTATTAAATATTTAAATTAATTAATTTTAGACATCTACATTTGGCCCCTCTTTTATGCAATGAAAAAATTGGTGGTAGGTAAAAGATGAAGAAGGATGCCCCAACATGAAGACACAGGTGATGTATGCCCCTTGAGAATTTAACCAAAAAATTTGATTTATTTTTTTTTGAGGAAGTTATCGAAAAAGAAGAAAACAATAGGAAAAGATGAAAAAATGAAGAGAAAGGGAGAGGCTAAGAAGAATTTTGGATAAGAGGGAGAAACGATGGAGATAAGATGAGAGAAGTGTGAAAGGAGGCCCTATATAAGCCACACAGGGCCCAAGGATGGGTCATTGTGACACACATAGTTCATGAAGACCATAGAGAGCATAGCAAAGGAGAGAGATGGCACACATTCCACACCATGAGAACCACATCGAGAGGATCTATCAATTCTAGAGATCACCTAAGTATGGCCCACTAGTACACACCTTGAGCCTAACCTTGGCTTTTAGTAGATATGCATTAATTATACATCATTAATGAGGGAGAAAACTTGGTGGGATGTAGATGTCGATTGCCATTTCTAAATCTATGTTGGGGATCATCATTTGTAGAAACAATTCCCATTTGTGTAGATGGGAAATTCCTATGTAGATGTTGATCCCTAGATAAGTGTTAGGGTTCCCACAGATACTGAGAGGGGGGGGTGAATCAGTATCTGACCGGTAATGAAATTTTCTTAAAACTGAATATGCAGAATATAAAGTAATAGTATACTGGTATGCAAGAATTAATGCAAATAACAGAATCAAAAGCATCCACATGAAAAGAACACCATAACACAAGATGTTTAACAAGGAAACCCGGTGTGGGAAAAACCTCGGTGGGATTTGTGACCCACAATATTCACTTACTGGCCAATAAGAGAATATTACTTACAATAGGGGCCTGCACATGCAGGAAGGCCAACTGCCTAGAGCTCACTGCTCAATAAGAAGTCACATTGACTTACAATGAGGATTTACACAAATCCATTATTCTGTACTGCTTTACAATAGCATCTTTAATGCTAGATTTAGTACCGGTTCTTGCTCTGTTCTTTACATATACCCTTGACCTACAATTCGCACATTAGGTCTGCCTTATAATTTATTTTTTGCTTTCTATCCATATCCTACAAATGCCTACAATGATCTCTTTTATATACAAGAGTCATTTTACAATTTGCCAAGTCAGCTTACAATGATAAACAAAATATTACATATCAAAAATCTTGTCGGCCTCTGTGCCGGTATACATCTTTTGTGCTGGTGCCGATGTAGATTGATTTTGTTGATGCCGGAGCACTGTTTTGTTTGAGTAATGCTTTGCTGGTATAATGTCTTGCCGGTGCCATAGGATTGCAAGGTTGCCATCAATGACAAAACCTTCAATCACACACAATGTCTCATTGGAGTGTCCATATGCCAACAATCTCCTCCTTTGGCATTGATGGCAACACTCATGAGAAATTTCAAAAAGATATCCAAAAATGTGTAGACCAAAAAATGTTACCAAAAATGTGAGAGCTCCCCCTGAGCATGTGATCCCTGTGTTTTGAATTTTCTCATCTACTACTCCCCCTTTGGCATCAATGACAAAGGTTAGTAGATTTTGTAGTTGTACCAATTCATAACCTGAACCTTGTAGTTGGGTAGTTATTATCTGAAGATTATCTCCCAAAATTAAGTTTATGCCATCCATAAACTTCTTGCTCTCCTTTATTGCTATCTCAGTTCTGTATAATGTACCGGTGAGATGCTGCAAGTGCTCTGCTGGTGTTTTGCTACCCTGTGTTAGTGCCTCTGAGATTTCCTTACGCAGAGATGCTAAATAGTCCAATCTTGGACTTAGTTTAGATCTCAAAAATTTTGCCTTGTTTATTATTTTCTCTTTTTCTCTTTCTAATTTGAGCAATTCTTCCTCAAAATTTGTTATCTTTTCCTCAAAAACTAATAATGTATCGGGTGAGTTAACAAAATTATCAGCAAGTTTATTTATCTCTTCCTCTACCTTGCTCATCTTTTTGTCTACATCCGTGGTCAAAAAGTTTATCTTATAGGTATCTTTGTACAGAGTTTTGTACTCTTTCAATAAATTGCATAGTTTCGGTAGAAGTGTGTCAAATTCTCTATTACACTTCTTTATTCCTTCCTCAAAGAATTTTTGTTTCTCTTTTTCTACACTTTCCTTTACAGTTTCTACCTTTGTTTGCTCAAAATTTCTAGAAATATATTTACAAAGTGTATCCAACTAGCCTAAAGAATCTTTGTTGGCTATATTACAATTGGGAGCTATTGATTTCAAAATTGGAATTGAATCATCTATTGCTTTATAGGCTTGTGAGCTATAATCAGTTATTTTCTTGATAGATTCAAGCAATACCTCTGTTACATTTGATGGTGACCCAATAAACTAAGTGTCGGTGGAAGTGACCATGCTGGTATTGACCTCTGGTAGGTCTATTTGTGTCTCCATCTCTTTAAGCACAGTTTTTCCTGCATCATTTCTTACCGGTGGCATCTGTTCTAGAGCCTTTAGCTCTATTGGTTGCTCTTTTTGTGTTCCAGATTCCATCTTTTTCTTTGAATCTGCTGCTGGTTGCTCTTTGTTTCCTGTTGTCGGTTGCTCTGTGTTTCCTATTGCCAGTTGCTCTTTGTTATCAGATTTATCTGTGGTATCCTTATCTACCACTATGTTGATTTTTTGAGTATCAACATTCATAGTATATAGGATTTCAGGATTAGGATTATTATCCTCTGTGTCCATGCTCTCAGCTACCGGTTGATCTTCTGCAGTTGTTATTTTTACCAATGGAGTATTTAAAGGAGGTTAGGGGGTAAGTTGTCTCTAATCTTGATACTTGGTGGTCCACCAACTTTACCTTTCCCTTTGTCCTTTTGATATACCAGAATGGGCTTGGGATTCCTATATTCTTCTTGTTTTTCTTTTTCAACCAAGAATGTATCCCAACCATCTTCTATTTCATTTGAAACTTCAGTAACTCTACCTGCCATTAGTGATATTTGCCGGTGTGCAGTGAAAAAAATTGTTTGGTTGGCCTGAGCTATCAAATCATCAATTTCCTTAGGTGAGTTGACTGGGTATACTGCAAGTAATTTTTCTATTTTAATTTTCTTATCCAACTCAACTATTCCTTGCCTTCTGGCCTCAAGTCTTTTACATAATTCATCAGGAATTTCATTTAGGACTTGCATCAAAAACTTTTTATACATGTCCATGTGTAATATAACACTTTCCTCGACTTGTCCTTTCTCATCATCTGATAGGGTGTCATAGATTTTCCCTATGTTTTTCAACTTACCTTCCTCTGTGATCTCATTCAGTAATATGTCAAAAGGGGCCAAGTCAGTGTTTGTCTTCTTCTTCTTTTTGAGGGTCAGCTTTCTCTTAGGTGTGGCTTTCTTGACTGGAGACCTCACAGCTTGTTGCTTCTGTCTTGTCCTTCTAGGTGAAGGAGTGGATACTGGTGAGGGGTCTCTTTTCCTAACAACTCTTTTTAATGTTGCTGGCATATCTCCTTCTGAGGAGGTATCTACCGGTGATAGATGAGTTTCAGGCTGTTTGGCTGCCAACTCTTCTTCTGTTATGCCGGTTTTCTTTAATACATCATCTTTTATGGCTTTTGCTTGCCTGGTTCCTTTCCTCACAAATGCCTCAACTTTCTTTACTCTCTTTTTAGATTGAATTTGACTTTCGATGGTCTCAGCACTACCAAATACTTCTTCCTTTGGTTCATTGGGGGCTTCCAGAAGTGCTTTAGCATAAGTTTCCACTATGTGGTCATCTGTTTCATACCCCATCTCTGTAACCCAGATTGTTCTTGGGATGACTGCTTCCATCCAGATCTCATCCTTTTTTATTACAAAGCATATATCATCCTTGTATTTGTTGACAATTTCTTGTGATAGTCTGATTCTTTTATTCATTCTGACCTTTAGTGCTTGAAAATACTCATTGATATTCTTTTCTCTGTTTTCACCCATGTTGTTGAATAAGTCAGACAATTGTCTTCCTACTGGTATGTCGAATCCAAAATCCTTATAGCCTATACCGGGAGCTTGTTTGGTTATATGTAACATTAAGCATACAAGCAAAGTTCCAAATCTAAAGGTTCCTTTCTTATCCTTCTTGATTTTTGCCAAATTGTCAATTAACTCATCTTTTAACCATTCACAGATATCAATTTTTACATTGTCCTTAACCATGTCATAAGCACTTTTTATGGATAAATTGGAAATAGAGTTAAGCTTATTTGCATGAGTTGCTTTGTAACCTAGAATCATGCTAATGAATCTCACATTTGTATTGGTCACATCATTAACCCTCAATGATCTTTTGTCAGATGTTGCACCAGTTAATTTCATTACTAGGTCACTGGAGACCTTCTTGGTTTTGTCGGGTCTGGTACCGGTGGAAGGTAACCCTGTTACTGCTTTCACAGCTACCTTTGTAATTTTATGCACCAAGTCAAGCCAAAAGAATGAGCCATGTACCCTGATAAGAACTATCCTAACCACTTCCTTGGGAAATTCAGGAATGCAGAGGATTTCAGCGAATCCTAGGGTTTCAACAATTTTATGTTCAGGTTTCACATTTCCGACATTGTCACATATAACAGATTTATACATGTTTTTTATTTCTTCATCACCTAATTCCTCTATGTTGCGATGAATATACATTCTAGGGTCTTCTGCATAAACAACACCCTTTGGAATTTGGGAAAAAGCACCTATGTTGTCATCTTTCTTAGCTACCTCGGGAACTAGCTAAAACATGGGCCTAGGTCATTTTATAACCTCGACTACTATAGGGTTTGCTATGAATTTGGGTGTAGAGGAGGATGCCATGATGATAAATACCTTTTCCTGCCTTTGGATGGATTGATTCCTGAAGTGCTTTGCCTCTTTGCTCGGAAATCTTCATGCTCTCTGAAAGTTTGAATTCATGGTGAAATGAAATGGAGCCAAAAACCTTATTTTATAAAGTCTTTTCTACTACCTACCACATTAATTGTTTGCCGGCAATGTATTAACTCAACTTTATTTGCTGGTAATGAAGTATTTTCAACTTCTTTTCTCTAACCGAGGGAATAATAGCACGTGTCATTAAATTGCCAAACCCTCAAGATAATTTTCTTCAATTTGATGAAGAACATCTTGCCGATGGAGCATTGTTTTGTCCTACCGGTGGAGCATCATATTGTCCTACTGGTGAAGCATTTGTTGGTTCTACCGGTGGAGGAGTAACCCCAATATTTAGATCACCTTTTCTAATCCATTGCTTTGAAAATTATTGCTTAACCTCTTCAACCTTTTCTTTACCTTTCAAGATAGTACTTTTTTTTATCTACCGGTGTACCTTTACTTCTACAAAATTTAGCAATATGACCAATCTTGTTACATGCATAACAAGTTACATTATTTTTCTGAATAGCTTTCCCATAACCTATGTTGGTTTGCATTCTACATTTATTTGATAAATGACCAAATCTTCCACAAACATAATATCTTACATTCATTCTGCAATTTTCAAAGTTATGACCAATTTTGTTGCATTTGGTGCATTGACCGGTGGGAGGATTGATGTTCTGATAATTCCTAGATCTACATTCATTTGCCCTATGACCATATTTATTACCGTTAAAGCATTTTCCATTGAATTTGTAAGTATTAGAGGGTCTTAATGATTTGCTTTGATCCTGGGTATTTGTAGTACCAGAGCTTTCTCCAACTTCAAATCCAACTCCAGAAGTGTCACCTTTGGGTTTTTGATTCTTCAATAAGGTACCAATTTCTTCTGAGCTTTTCTTGAATTTTTCTTTGTGTTGATTTGTAGTTTCCAATTCCCTTTCCAAGATCTCTTTTTGTCTCATTAGTTCATTCAAGTCATTTTGAGTATGCATCAGATCTGTCTTCAACATATCATTTTCATAGCTAAGTCTTGTGTTCTCATTTGCTGCATCACTTAGTCTTCTAGTCAGTTCTTCTTCATTCTTCTTTCTATCCTCAATCTCTTTGCAGAATCTCATAGTCATATCCTGCATTTCATTTTTTGTTGTCATGATCTCTTGTTTCAATTTGCTTATCATATCATTTAATGATTCCTTTTCATCATTTTCATTTTGCAATTTTTCACAAAGTTCTCTTCTCTTGTTTCTTGTAAGAGTAAGATTTTCTTGAAGTGCCTGAATAATGTCCTAAGCTGCTTTTAAATCATCCTCTAATTTGATATTTTTCAGCTTCTCTGCATCATAGTCAGTAAGAGCTCCTTCAAGTTGCTTCATCAGATTTTCCATCTTTACCGGTGTCAAGATCTTCCTCAAGCTGTTAGGCTTCTAAAAATAGAGGACCAGGCTCTGATCCCAATTGTTAGGGTTCCCACAGATACTGAGAGGGGGGGGTGACTCAGTATCTGACCGGTAATGAAATTTTCTTAAAACTGAATATGCAGAATATAAAGTAACAGTATACCGGTATGCAAGAATTAATGCAAATAACAGAATCAAAAGCATCCACATGAAAAGAACACCATAACACAAGATGTTTAACGAGGAAACTCGGTGTGGGAAAAACCTCGGTGGGATTTGTAACCCACAATATTCACTTACTGGCCAATAAGAGAATATTACTTACAATAGGGGCCTGCACATGCAGGAAGGCCAACTGCCTAGAGCTCACTGCTCAATAAGAAGTCACACTAACTTACAATGATGATTTACACAAATCCAATATTCTGTACTACTTTACAATAGCATCTTCAATGCCAATTTTAGTACCGGTTCTTGCTCTGTTCTTTACATATACCCTTGACCTACAATTCGCGCATTAGGCCTGCCTTATAATTTATTTTTTGCTTTCTATCCATATCCTACAAATGCCTACAATGATCTCTTTTATATACAAGAGTCATTTTACAATTTTCCAAGTCGGCTTACAATGATAAACAAAATATTACATATCAAAAATCTTGTCAGCCTCAGTGCCGGTATACATATTTCCTTCTGTGTCAGTGTACATCTTCTGTGCCAGTGCTGGTGTAGATTGATTTTGTTGATGCCAGAGCACTGTTTTGTTTGAGTAATGCTTTGCTGGTATAATGTCTTGCCGGTGCCATAGGATTGCAAGGTTGCTTGAGTAATGCTTTGCTAGTGCCATAGGATTGCAAGGTTGCTTGAGTAATGCTTTGCCGGTGCCATAGGATTGCAAGGTTGCCATCAATGACAAAACCTTCAATCACACACAATGTCTCATTGGAGTGTCCATATGCCAAATAAGCATGTGCACGACTGAAAGGGGGGTTGGGAGGACACATGGGTGGCAGTTTCAACATCTCTACCTAGGGATAATTGGGGGGTAAAAAGAAAGCAAAGGCAAGGGTTAAGTGGCTTCAATAAGTTTCCCTAGGGCTATAATTAAGTTGGAATGTTAGATGAAAAGGGCTAATGAAGTGGCTTGGTTGGATACAAGAGGATATGAACATTCTGGGGTCATGGGAGCACTAGCTTCCCACCATGGCACTGATGGAAATATACAAAGATATCACTCAGCATCACATCTTCTCCCTATTGCTGTAGATATCTTCCCTGCTTCGCATCTTCTCCCCCTTTGACAACAATGCCAAAGTGGAGGCACAAGATTCCCTATTCCACTATGTTGCTCCCCCTGAGGAGTAGCATCCTTCAACACATCAATCTTGAAAAAGATTGGACACTGCAATACCTGACTGATGTGGAGCACTTACTTTTAGTTCACCCCTTGAAGGGGCAACACCCCTAATTCACAACTCAAATAGGTAAATGAAGCCTTTGGTAGACACTTGATGAATATATCTGCTAACTGCTCCTTACTGGAAACATGTTCCAATACAACCCCTTTGTTCTAAACCTTTTCCCTGAAGAAATGATACTTGAGTTCAAAGTGCTTGGTTCTAGTATGTAAAACCAAATTCTTGGATATGTTAATTGCACTTGTATTGTCACAAAATATACTTACCGGTTCAGATACATGCTTCATCCAAATAGTCTGGGTACAGTTCATAAAACCGGTATGGTGGTGTAAACCGGTATATGTGCAATAAGTGAAGCAGTATCCTTGTCCAAGTGAACCGGTATGATGTTGTGAACTAGAACCGGTATGTCAGAATGACAATTGCTACATGGAATGTGGTAGGACTACCGGTTGGTAGTCTTAGCTATAAGGTTTCTAGTTGAAGTGTTCCAAGCCTGTGTGATTCAATCGATGACATTGTGTGATGAGTTATCATTGTAATGGAGATCAGATCATGTTGCCACGTCAGCCTCATGCACATGAAGGATCTTACATGAAGGAGATTGATCCTATCTACCTCAAGAATGTGCGAAGTCTTTGCAAATGGTGGAGAACGCATGATGGGTTATCACCTCCAAGAAGCGGTGAAGAACAAATGATGGAGAATGTCTTGAGATCTATTCAAGACCATTGTATTCAAATGCAAAGTGCCCAATGGTTAGGATTGAACTGATCAATTTCTTAACCTAAGTTTTTAGGGTTTAGGGTTTATGTTGCCGACCTATCTATGTTCTATAAGGTTGATGTTGTGTTTTATGTTGAGGTTGTTGGCAAATGTTGTGTGTGTATCTAAGTGCAGAGATACATGATTCTTGTCAGACCAGATAAGAGGATTGATACTTGCATAGTATGTATGCAGAAGGAAGGAACTAAAGTGGATCTACATTGGCATTGAGTGCTTATTACCAGATCATTGTAATACCTATTGATCTTTAACTACTTCAACAATTGGAAAATCCCTCAACCGGGTAGCTTTAACTAGCTTGCTGTAAATCCTTTAACAGGGTGACTCAAAGCCATTGAGTTCATAAAATCCTTTAACAAGGTAACCTCTAACAGGGTTTAACCATTAACCAGGTATTCTAGCCATCCCTTAACCAAGTGACCCCTAACAGGATCGGTTCCTAACAGAACCTGTTGTAACAGTCTTTAACCGGACTAGGCTTCTAATAGAGAAGACTTCTAAAGAGTTCAAAATAGCTTGTGGGCATTCATCCCCACCGTGGTTTTTCCTAGTTGGGTTTCCACGTGAAAAATATGTGTGTCATATGTGATGTCTTTTTCATGTGATGCTTTGTTGTTTTCTATCAAGTAGTGAATCATGTTGATCTAGCAAGTTATTATATTTCTGATGATAGATTATCTGTTTATGCATAAGGACAAAGTGGAAATGAGGGAGTAGGTTGTGTGGAAAGCTAAGAAGATTGACCAGTTCATGCCTTTCATGTTGCACTATGTTTAACCGGTAGTAGTCTGGTTTGGACCGATGTTAGGGATTGCCAGTAGTTTGCAATCTGCAATCAAACTGGTTCAAGAGAAGTTTTTGTGCCTGTACTGATTCACCCCCCCCCTCTCAATACTAGTTTGGTACTCACTTTTCATCATTGAGTTATCAATTGGTATCAGAGCATCCTCCAGGTCCTCTGTGTTGTAAGATTAACCACTTGAGGGAAAGATCCTATTGTAATGATGAAGAGGGAACGTCTAAAGTTCAACAGAGATAACTTTAAAATATGGAAGGACAAAATGAAGATATACATCAGAAGCATGGGTGCTCAACATTGGAGCTATGTTGAGAATTTTTATGTTACCCCTATCGATACTCTCATAGATGACCAAAAGAGAGAGATTCAGGAGAATGGGCAAGTCATGGAAGCCCTAATTAGTCACTTATCTGACATTGAGTTTATTGATGTCTAGGATAAAGACAATCCCAAATAAGTATGACATACTCTTGAGAATATCTATGATGGTGATGAGCATGTAAAACAAGCTAAGGAAGAAAGCCTTAGAGGGAAGTTTGAAGACATGAGGATGGTTGAAGGTGGGACCATTCAACAATATGGAATACAAATCAAAACTGTTGTTGGAGATATCAAGAGTACAGGTGGTAAAATAGAAGATTCCACTGTTGTCAGCAAAGTTTTGAGATCCTTATTACCAGTCTTTGCAATAAGGGTTGCTGCTATTCAGGAGTTGAGATCTATAGACAAGACTAAGGTATCCCTAGACTCCATTATTTCAAAGTTGACAGACTATGAGCTAAATAGTTTTGATGGTAGTATTCAGAAGACTGAATCAGCTTTTAGAGCATCTGTTGCACCATCTAGAAAAGGAAAAGAAGCAAGCACCAACGGTGAACCAAGATAGAGAAGAGAAATGGATGATGAGGAGATTCTGATGGAATTTGAAGCTCTTCTTAACAAGAGACTTCCTAAGGGAACCGACAAATACAGAGGTAAGCTTCCTTTGAAATGCTTCTCTTGTAACTGGATAGGAAACATCGCTATAAACTGTCCTAATGGTGACACCAAAGAAAAATCGGAAAGGTTCAAGAAGTTTAAAGGAGGAAATCAAAGAAAGTATTTTGTAGCAGTTGATGAAGGTGTCACTGATGAGGAATCAGAAGATGAAGAAAATGAAGATATTATATTTGTTGCAATCAAGGAAGATGTGTCAGACAAAAAGGCTCTTGTCTCCCACTTTGATAATTCAAATGAGTGGATTATTGATAGTGGTTGTTCTCACCATATGATTGGTGACCGGAGCAAGTTTATATCTCTAGAAGAGTATGATGGTGGTGTGGTTCACTTTGGTAATGATGCACCATGTATGGTCAAAGGTAGAGGGTCCATCTCTCTAAATGGAAAGAGCAGTACTGACAATTTGTATTGGGTGGAAGGTCTCAGACATAATCTATTGAGTGTTGCCTAGCTGAATGATAGTGGACTCACTCTAGAATTAAAAAATGGAGTGCGCAAAATCAAAGGAAAGAATGGTGAATTGATGGCCATAGGTATGTAGACCAAAGGTAACTTATTTCAGCTAAATGCAAATATAAGTACATGTCTTATGGCTAAGTTTGATGATAGCTGGATATGGCATAGGAGACTCTACCATGTAAACTTTGATAACATAGTAAAGGCCAACAAGATCAAGGCAGTTAGAGGACTGCCGATGCTGAGCAAACTAGAAAATCCTTTGTGCAGAGAATGTCAATTGGGGAAAATTTCTTCCTCAACCTTCAAAGGTAAATCTTTCACTGCTGATAACTTACTTGATCTTGTGCATACTGATTTGTGTGGTCCTATGAAAACTAGGAGTGTGTAGGGAGATAGGTATTTTATGATTCTTACAGATGATTGCTCAAGAATGATGTGAGTCACATTCTTGAAGGACAAGTCTGAAGCCTTTGGAAAGTTCAAATCTTTCAGAGCACTGGTAGAAAAGGAAAGTGGTAGAAGAATCAAATGCCTTAGAACTAATCAAGGATGGGAATTCACTTCCAATGAATTCAACAAATATTGTGAAGAGAATGGCATCAAGAGGCAACTATCTGCCCCCTAGACTCCATAGTAGAATGGCCTAGCAGAGAGAAACAATCGGACTGTGGTTGAAGCGGCTAGAACTATGTTGATCCAAGGAAATATCACTCACACCTTTTGGAGAGAAGCGGTGAGCACTGCAGTCTACACAATGAATCGGGTACTCATCAAAAAGGGAAAGGATAAGACTCCTTATGAGTACTGGACTGGTAAGACACTAGTGGTAAGCTACTTTAGAGTGTTTGGTAGTAAATGTTACATCAAGAGGAGTGAACATCAGAGCAAGTTTCATGCTAAATGTGATGAGGGAATATTCTTAGGATATTCCACCAAGACTAAAGCTCTCAAATGCTTCAACAATAGGACTCAAAGAATTGTTGAAAGCATCAATGTTAGGGTTGATGAAAACTCTAGGAGACCTAAGGAAACCAACAGTGACCAAGTAGGAGATGAACCGGTAGTAACCTTTTGGGAACTGGTTGCAAATCAGCCCATTACCAGTAATTGTGCTCCTACACCGGTGGATGCTGATGTTGATGAAGATGAGGATGAAGAAGAAAAGTAAGAGGAATCTATTAAGGACATACCTAGGTATATCAAACTCAATCATGATCCAAAGCAAATCATAGGAGACAAGGATGGAAGAATCCTTACAAGAAGAAAGGTCAGAGAAAACTCATGTATGATCTCTGAATTTGAGCCTAAATCATTCAAAGAGGCACATAAAGATGAAGATTGGATCAAGGCAATGGAAGAGGAACTTGATCAGATAGAAAAGAATGGTACATGGTCCTTGGTACCCAGACCGGAGCATAAAAATGTCAATGGTACCAAATGGGTTTTTAGAAATAAGCTGAATGAAGATGGGACACTGATAAGAAACAAAGCCAGACTAATGTGTAAGGGGTATGCATAAGAAGAAGGAGAAGACTATGGAGAAACCTTTGCTCCAGTAGCCAGAATGGAAGGAGTTCGTATGCTTCTTCCATATTCAGCTTTTGAAGGATTCAAGGTATACCAAATGGATGTAAAATCTGCATTCTTAAATGGAATACTTGAAGAGGAGGTTTATATAGAGCAACTAGATGGGTTTGCCCTATCAAAAGACAGTGACATGGTGTGTAGGCTACATAAAGCCTTGTATGGACTAAAGTAGGCACCAAGAGAATGGTATGAACGCTTGCATTCCCATCTTGTGAAGATTGGATTTGAAAGAACAAGTGAAGATAGCAATATCTACTTGAAATCAAAAGGAGATCAAATTCTGATCTATGAAGTATTTGTTGATGACATAATCTTTGGTGGAGATGACAAGATGAGTCATGACTTTGCAGATGAGATGAAAAAGGATTTTGAAATGTTACTCATAGGGGAAATTAAGTTCTTCATTGGACTGAAGATTCAACAAATGAAAGATGGAATCTTTATTACTCAGTCCAAGTATGTCAAAGAGGTGTTGAAGACCTTTGGCATGGAAGACAGTAAACCGGTTGGTACACCAATGGTGACCGGTTGTAAGCTATCAAATGAGGATGACTCGGCATTGGTAAATGAGAAGGATTACCGATCAATGATTGGTAAGTTGCATTATGTAGTGCATAGTAGACTGGACATTGCACATGCAATGGGTATTACCGCTCGGTTTCAGTAAAGCCCAAGAGAATCCCACTTGGTAGCAGTCAAGTGGATTCTTAGATATCTGAAGGGAACTATTGACTATGGGTTATGGTATCCATACAATAATGATTTCAACCTGAAAGTGTTCACTGATGCTGATTGGGCTGGTAATGTAGATGACCAGAAGACCACAATCGGTGGTGCATTCTTTCTCAATGGTAGACTGGTCTCATGGATGAGTAAAAAGCAGAGTTGTATCTCTCAGTCTACAACAGAAGTGGAGTATGTTGCAGCTTTTATGAACTGTACCTAGACTATTTGGATGAAGCATGTATTGAATGGCTTCAAAGTTCTTGTATCTGAACTGGTAAGTATATTCTGTGACAATACAAGTGCAATTAACATATCCAAGAATCCGATTTTACATACTAGAACCAAGCAATTTGAACTCAAGTATCATTTCTTAAGGGAAAAGGTTCAGAACAAAGAGGTTGTATTGGAACATGTTTCCAGTAAGGAGCAGTTAGCAGATATATTCACCAAGCCTCTACCAAAGGCTTCATTTACCTATTTGAGAGGTGAATTAGGGGTGCTGCCCCTTCAAGAGGTGAAAAGTATGTGCTCCACATCAGTCATGTATTGCAGTGTCCAATCATTTTTAGGATTGATGTGTTGAAGGATGCTACTCCTCAGGGGGAGCAACATAGTGGAACAGGGAAGCTTGTGCCTCCACTTTGACATTGTTGTCAAAGGGGGAGAAGATGTGAAGCGAGGAAGATATCTACAGCAATAGGGAGAAGATGTGATGCTGAGTGATATCTTTGTATATTGCCATCAATGCCAAAGGGGGAGATTGTTGGAATATGTGCAAGAGTATGATGACATGATGATAATGTATGTTGTCATTGATGTCAATATGCTGAGAAGTGAACCAGTATATTGAAGTTAAGCAACTGGCAAAGAGAACCAGTATGGTGGTGTAAGCCGGTATATGTGCAATAAGTGAAGCAGTATGCTTGTCCAAGTGAACCGGTATGATGTTGTGAACCGGAACCGGTATGTCAGAATGAGAACTGGTACATGGAATGTGGTAGGACTACCGGTTGGTAGTCTTAGCTTGAGGGTTTCTGGTTGAACTATTCCAAGCCTGTGTGATTCAACCAATGACATTATGTGATGAGTTAGCATTGTAATGGAGATCAGATCATGTTACCACGTCAGCCATGTGCACGTGAAGGATCTTGCATGAAGGAGATTGATCCTATCTACCTCAGGAATGTTCAAAGTCTTTGCAAACGGTGGAGAACGTGTGATGGGTTATCGCCTCCAAGAAGTGGTGAGGAACGAACGATGGAGAATGTCTTGAGATCTTTTCAAGATCATTGTATTCAAATGCAAAGTGCTCAATGGTCAGGATTGAACCGATCAATTGCTTAACCTAAGTGTTTAGGGTTTAGGGTTTATGCTGCCAACCTATCTGTGTTCTATAAGGTCGATGTTGTGTTTCATGGTGAGGTTGTTGGCAAATATTGTGTGTGTATCTAAGTGTAGAGATATGTGATTCTTGCTAGACCAGAGAAGAGGATTGATACCTGCATAGTGTGTGTGCAGAAGGAAGAAACTAAAGCAGATTTGCATTGGCATTGAGTGCTATTACCAAATCATTGTAATACCTGTTGATCTTTAACTACTTCAATAGTTGGGAAATACCTCAACTGGGTAGCTTTAACCAACTTGCTATAAATCCTTTAACAGGGTGACTCAATGCCATTGAGTTCATAAAATCCTTTAACAAGGTAACCTCTACCAGGGTTTAACCCTTAACTGGGTATTCTAGCCATCCCTTAACCAGGTGATCCCTAATAGGATCGATTCCTAATAGAACCTATTGTAATAGTCTTTAACCAGATTAGGCTTCTAATAGAGTGGACTTCTAAAGAGTTCAAAATAGCTTGTGGGTATTCATCCCCACCATGGTTTTTCCCAGTTGGGTTTCCACGTGAAAAACATGTGTGTCATATGTGATGTCTTTTTCATGTGATGCTTTGTTGTTTTTTGTCAAGTGATGAATCATGTTGATCTAGTAAGTTATTATTTTTCTGATGATAGATTATCTATTTATGCATAAGGACAAAGTGGAAATGAGGGAGTAGGTTATGTGGAAAGCTAACAAGATTGACTAGTTCATGTCTTTCATAGTTGCACTATGTGTAATCGGTAGTAGTCTTGTTAGGACCGGTGTTAGGGATTGCTAGTAGTTTGCAGTCTGCAATCAAACCGGGTCAGGAGAAGTTTTTGTGCCTGTACTGATTCAGCCCCCCCTCTCAGTACCGGTTTGGTACTCACTTTTCATCATTGAGTTATCAGGCACTATTTAGGTAGTTGGGTGGCACCAAGTGGATACTATTATCCTAGTGTGGGTTGGGGTTCATTGCACAATGGCCTCAGATTCGATGCCACACGACTATGATGACTTCTTTGGTCAAGCGCTGGTATAATGAGACATGCACTTTTCACCTACCTATAGGTGAAGCAAGCATAAATCTCCTTAATGTTTTTGTGAATCCTGAATGTCTCCATCAGAGGAGTTATCCTTGAGTACAGGCAGGAGAATGGGGATTTTTACCTTCAAAGTGTGTGTTGTATAGATGACCTGCCTATGGATTGCAAACAAAAGGTTTTGGAGAGGGCGATGGAGAAACATTGAGGGATTCCCTAATTGGTCCTATTCATATGTAGTCTCATTAGTGAGAGGATGATGCTTGACCTTAATGGGCACAAATTCTTAGTGGGATGGTCACAATGTGTCTAATACATGCTAGAGGATGGTGTGTAGTATGCATGGGGAGATATGATATTAGGGAAGCTATATCATGATATGCATATGCGTTTCTACCAATGTTATAAGAACCTCAGGATAGGCATTACACTCGTGCACATTTGGGCATGGAAGCACATAGAAGTTATATAATTAATATGGACATAGACATGTAGGGTCAGATACCCCTATGTGGACCAATATAGGGGGCTTCTCCACTACACTCACATTGGAGCCATTTGATTTCAAAGGTACACTTTTGATGAGCTTATGGAGTTTACATGGTGCACTTATATAGACTACAAGTGATGGGCTTGTGAATTTTTTTTTATCTTAGGTTCAGAGCCAGTATTGGTTATTCAAGAAGACTGTGCATGTCATCAACCGATATCTTCCACATAGAGTCATGAGGTAGTTTGGCTAGTGCCATGACATAGTGGGTGAGGAGCACACCCACCCATAGATTACTAGAGAGATGGCCACTTGGGGGATACCATCAGGCTATTTGTGGTTCATCGTAGTTGGGCTGATGTAGAGACCATTATCTAGGATGAGAGACTAAAGATAGCAGATTTGGGATGTACAAGTGCTTATGCCGCATGGTGGGATGCCCATAGGCCTATTAATTTGACTATACTAGGAGCCTTGGAGGTAGATGAGATAGTACCATCAGTAGATGAGATAGTCAAAGGTGAGGGGGATGTAGCTGGGGAGGGAGGGGCTACAGGAGTAGCTAGGGTCAGACAATAGGTTCCCAAGAGAGGAGGGAGGGACATGTAAGGGTAGCAATGGTAGTTCCTATATAGGTATAGGTACCACCATGGGTACATGATCCAACACAATAGATAGGAATATCTCCATAGGTATAGGGATCACTGGTAGGAGGAGCATAATGTTGGACATAATGGATCACTAAGAGGGGGGGTGAATCAGTGATTTAAACTCTTTTCCTTCAACAAGGAGATACCGGTAATATATAAAACAAACTGAGTGCTAACCAGTAACTTAAACAATGCAAGCAGAATGTGTGAAAGGACTTTCTAGAACATTAACAAAACACAAGCACAAGAATACATCACACAACACCAAATATATACGAGGAAAACCCAATGTGGGAAAAACCTTGGTGGGAATGGTTGCTAGAGATCTTCTGCTCTAATCCATCCTCACAATGAATCTTTGATTATAATATTTAGGGCACCAACCCAAGGAACACCAAGCCCTGATTTGTGAGCACCAACTCAAAGGAGCACCAACCCCTACACAATTTATAGGCTACAACCTAAAGGAGCTACAACCCTTGCACTAAGATACAACTTAGTGAAAATAATATAAGCCTCAGATATACAAATGAAATCACTATTGCAAATGAAGTTTTGCAACCTTACAATATTCTCCTCTTCCATTTTCAACTTTACCGATCTCTATTCTCTCCACCCACTCTACAACTTGACTTAGCTAATCTCTTTTCTCAATCCCCTCTCACAATGTCTTTCCTCTCAAATCACACTCGATCACTCTTAATTAGGGACAACTCCTGTTTGTTTGTCACCTTTGTGTTCAGTGCACTCTCCATTGGTTATTCCTTATACCGGTTTACTCTGCTTCTCCTTATCGGTCAATACTTCACTCATAAACACTTCAAGTATTTATCTCTTTAGCTCTCAACAATTTCACACTTGTCCTCACACTACACCAGCAACAATCATAGTCTCAAGTCATCATATTTAAACTTGAGCTTTCCTGCCAAGAATCAATTCAGACTTGGGACGATTAGGGTTTTCTTCACCAGACAAAATTAGCATGAGATCCAATCCAATCTATCTTGGATTGATCACCTGTACTCGAGGAATGCATCTGTATACATTTTTTATTATCCAATGCATACTTTCTAAAGATAGCAATCTTGTACAAGATTTTCTACCTTGAAATCTGTTGACTCATAAAAAGCTCAGTCGTTTCCTTATAGAGATCTTCTTGTAGTCTAATTTCTTTGCATCGAGCTAGGCACCAACTACTCCCTGATCTTCCTCTGTCATTCTTTCTTCCTCGAGCCGCATCATTCAGTTACAATCCCATGATTTTTGGCTATTTCATTAGTGTTTACTAGTTGTTTCAACAACCATGTCGATGGAGGCTTCACCGACCTTTTAATGTTTTCCACCTCAGCTCCACATGGCATCACAATGATCATACACTTCGCTCACTGAAACACAGTCAGTTAATACTTGAACATTTAGAAAACTCATACCAGTACATGCCTTTACTGGTGAGACCTTCTTCTCTTGCTAACCGGTAGTGCACACTACATTGGTAGCACATATTCACCTCCGGTGGTTTGTGATTACTTTAACATTTTGCCTCTTCATCATAAACATACAACCAAACTCTAGACTGGTTTAAGCTCTACCAGTTATCACTCAATATGCTCACACACACATGCATCTCACCTCATACTGACGAAGTCATTAGTCTCAACAATTACTTGTCTTTTACCATACTGGTACACTCTTCTTTATAATGGATGACATACCTCTACCCTGTAGCCTATCTGCAATACCAGTTGACATCAATAATGACTCAATATCGACAATCTCCCCCTTTAGCATCTATGTCAACATATTCTTATTTGGTTTCTCTCTCCCTTTGACAATAATGGAAAAGAGAACCTTAGTCTGACACAAATAATCTCTCTCTTAACTACATTCATTTAAGACACACTCTCCCCATGTGTCCATGCTTCATGATTCAAGAGTCATAAGATAGTAACAATGGTTGACTCCCCCTGAATCATTCAATCTCCTATGCATTCAAGTGCTACCAAATAGTGGGATAACTCCCATCTTTTGTCTCAAATACTCAAATGGGCCCAAAGGAAGTGGCTTGGTAAATATGTCAGCAATCTACTCACCAGTGGGAACATACTCTAATATGACCTCCTTGTCTGCTACCTTCTCCCTCAAGAAGTGATACTTGATTACGATGTGTTTTGTTCTTGAGTGCATTACTGGATTCTTGGAGATATTGATTGCACTTTAGTTATCACACCAAATTGGAATGGGTTCTAATATCTCCACTTGTATATTTTTCAGTGTCTTCCTCATCCATAAAACCTGTGAATAACATGTAGTAGTTGCTATGTACTCTGCCTCAATAGTAGATAGTGACACTAAATCTTGCTTCTTACTGTGAATGATTTTTTTTTAAATACAAATTAATTAAGAAGTTTGCTAACATGACATGCACTAATGTATTTGCCATATCTATATTTGAGCTAATTTTGATACAAACCAAGTATCGAAATTAATTAAATTTTATTTGTGGAAATCTAAATGATTTAATTTTATTTTCACGAGATACCTAGTCAATATATTTATTAAATCAAACTCATTAAAAATAGAAGATGAAGATTAATTTAATCTCCAATAAGACTATATAGTCTAAAAATCCATTTTTTTAAATCAATAATTATAACAATCGTTTAAAGTGTCATTTAATTTAGATAATTTAATTTACACGGGCAAAATTAATTACGAGTAGCTATTAATCGACTTTAGAAAGCTAATTAAAAATTATTTTTCTAGCATCCATTCTAACCTCAAATGAAAGGTGCTTAAATTAATCCCTTTAAAATCCAACTTAAAATTTAATGCTCTAATTAAATTAACTAGGGCATAATTAAGTATTTATCACACTAATACATTTAAAAATATAAGACTAGGCTTTATTCTTTAAATATATATATATATATATATATATATATATATATATATATATATAAATTTATATATATATATATACTTCCTATTAGTATAACATATAGAGGTATTTAAATATTTAAAACTCTATATAAATACATACCCCAAAAATATAAACATATATATATATATATATATATATATATATATATATATATATATATATATATTAATCTTCTAAAAGATTTTTCCAACTAAATAGCCATTAAGCCCTTCAAACCCTATTTAGGGCTTTTCCATTATAAAATGGCCCTAAACTAAATGAGCTAAACATTTTATTTTATTTTATTACCCTAGCCCTAACTGGGCTAGGGTTTAATATATATATTTTTTTGCTTAACCCCATGTTGCAGGGCCGAGTTAAGGGAGAGTTAGTGGCGCAGAGGCGGATCAAGGAGAGGCAGGGGTTCCATGGAGGCGGCTCGGCCATGGCCGCCCACTGTGCATTGCACAGTGTTCGGACTTGTCGCCCATTGTGCAGCGCACAGTGTGCAGCCACACCGTCCATTGTGCATTGCACAGTGCGCGGCTCTGCCGGTCACTGTGCATTGCACAATGCATGACTTACCCGCCGTTCACTGTGCGATGCACAGTGCTCAGCCCCCTTTTTCCCCCATTTTTTTTTTATAATATATATATTTTTAAATTTATATATATATATATATATATATTTTTTTTTTTCTCAATATATATTTTACATGCAATTTTTTTTTTAAAACAAAAATAACAAAGGTAAATCATTATGTTAAATAAATATATATATATATATATATATATATATATATATATATATATATATATATATAAATGGTAAATATACTTAGGCTTACATTTTCATTTGTTTTGCAGGGTATTTATATGGCATGTTTTATATAAAAATATATATAAATATATTCATGATTTCTACATGTATATATATATATATATATATATATATATTTATTTATTTATTTATTTATAACTTATAGTATTATTTCTTTTCTTAAACTAGCATCGAAATCATGGAAGATTCTGATTTACAATTGTAGGAAAGGAAGTATACAAATAAGTCTGTTTTAATGGAGGGATATTTTCCAGAACTATATTGTACTCTTTTGTTTTACAGAAACAAAATTATAAAATTATTTTTAAATCTACAATATGCATGCAAATCTAGTTAATGCCTTTCTTATTTATTTTTATTTTAAATGCCTAAAAATGGAATAAGTTTACTGCTAAACTATTTATCATAACACATCGGATATATATATCTTTTTTCTTCTGAACTTAGGAAATACTATTTTAGGAATACATTATACTTTTCTGCATTAAATACATTCACTGATTCTACAACTAATACAACAACTAAATAAACACATTTTTTTTTATACTTAAAATCTAACAACAAATACAACTCATATTTTTCTGCAAGTAGAATGAAGACAAATTCACAGATAAGAAAAAAAAGCACCGAATTAAATAAAACTGATTTTCATATTACAAAGACTGTTGCATGCAATTCAAAAGTAACTTTTTTTTAAAACAGAAAATAGAAATATATATCTAGCTTTTTACAACACTAAAGATATTCTGCAAATTTTACAAGATGTTTCTTTATTTAACTACAATAACAAATCTCATGTCTATATTTCAAATTTACAACTTGCCTCTCATTTCAACAAATGAGGGTGTATTTCTCCTATCAAAACTAATAATTGCAAATGAAATTAGAATTCTTCAACAATAATCTTCTGCAACTTTTCACTTGTCCTATTCTTTTCTCTCGACATTCCTGCATAATAAATCACAAATATGACCATGGAGTGCTCACCTCCTAGCCTAGGCTAACTGGTAGCCACCCCTGAGCTCGGAGAACCAAGCCCTAGATGGGTAACAAACATGCAAACACATAGAAGGCAGGAAGCACACAAATTTCAAACACACTCCCAACTTGGCTACACTGCACCACACTTTGGTGATGACCTTTTCAAGGGTGGTAGTGGACCAATACCCTGAGGAGAACTGCAAGTATGGAAAACAAGTAGCCACCTCATGGCACAACAAATACATCAATAATTTCAACCCCTTATTCCTTATGCCCCCCAAAGACATTCTAGCCTTATAACCCTCCTTATGACCCCCATTGCACAAACAGGCCATGCACCAAGGGTCACACAAAAATCCCTTGTGATCGCTCTCAAACGAGAGTCTCTCACTCGAGGGTTGTCACTACTACCACCCACAAGATCCTCCTCTCTCCCAAGAGTAAGAGGTCCTGAGAAAACTCCCAAAAGCACAGATAAATCACAATGCAAAATACTAAATGAAAATTCCTAAAAAGGACATACAAGGAAATAGATTTCTTACACCAACATACTTTCAAACACATGCAAGAAAGAAGACATTTTAAAGGGTAATGAAACCAACCTTAATCTGCCCAAAGGTAGGATAATATTTGAGGAAGAGCTGCCCAATCCACGGATCTTCTTCTTCTACCCTTAGCCAAAATTTTCTATTCAATTCTATTCTATTCTTTTCAAAAATTCTCTTGTCTCCAAAAATGGAGAGTGGGTGATTACCCTTAAATTTTCAAATTCTTGCTTAAGAAGCTCATTCTCTCAGTTCTCACAAGTTTCTAAAAACTAAAGAGGAAAGTAAGACAGAATGGGAAAAAAGACTCTCATTCGAATAGGAAAGTTTACAACTAGTTCAAACTTCTAATTTCAATTTTCGCAAAACTCAGAAAAGCCAAATTTTAAAGTGTCTAAAAGGTCACTTAGGAGTAGAAACTTGCCTAAAATTACCCCTAACCCTTAGGTATACCTTATGGGCTTTAGGAAACCCTATTAAACTACCCCTAGGTGTTCATTTAACCCATTTTAAACCCCTCTGAAGTTTATTTTCGGGTCAAACATATGTTGACCTCTCCAAAGATTCTTTTCCCAAGGTATTTATGACATCACGTTACATTAGTTGAAAAAAAAACTATAGTTGAACACCTTCCCACCAAGAGACAAAAATAAAACATTTAAACTTAAATCCACACATGTGTCAAGTGACACAAATAAAACACTTCTACAAATTAAAACATGAAATCGTCTCTTGTGGATTTTACACATTAAATTTAAATAACACTTAACACACATGCAGCATATACTGTTATGAATAAAATACAACACAAATGGGGTGTTGTCTCTCCAAATAGACAACCCCTGGCTTACGGACATACATAAGTCTAGGTTTGGTTCTCCGTAAATTTTCCATGGTCACATGGTTAATTTCCTGCGCATCTCAATTTACACATTAGTACTTTCAAATATCCACATATAATATAATTCAAAGGAATAACAATACACATCATCACTTGCATACAATTTTCATCTGCACAGATTAAATACATCTTTTATCAAGCAATTTCACATAAGCAATTTCATCCTAGTTCACATAAACTTAACCATACATCATAGTTCTATTATCATAGTAAAGTCCTGCAAATTCAATAACGACATCCATCATTGCAATATCATCTTATCTAACAATCATGTAGTGTTCTATCTCATAAAGCATATAAGTAAATCATCAAAACATAGCAATGTTATCCAAATCTTGAAATCATATAAGTTCGAAGTTTCAAAATGCATCAAAAAAAAGTATCCATAATAGTCTAAATATAAAATCCACTGAAAAGTCAAACTGAGTCGAGGTGAAGCCTCACACTTCTAGTATATATCCGGTATGTTGGCCTCATTCAACACAGTCCTAGACATCTCCTTCACTATCCTATTTTTCCTTTCTACAACCCCATTTTGCTAAGGTGTCCTTATAGCTGAATACTGTCTTCGGATTCCATGTTTCTCACAGTAATCAATAAATTCATTAGAAGAAAATTCTCCACCTTGGTCTAATCTTAAGCATTTAACCGGTGTCCACTTTCATTTTCTATCATCTTCCTAAAAAAATTTGAATCTCTCAAAATCTTGTGACTTATCATGTAGGAAGGTTACCCAAGTCGTTCTTGAGTAATCATCTATGAGCAACATGAAATGCCTTTATCCAGCCAATGCTCCTGTTCTTGTTGGCCTACATAAGTCAGTATGTATCAAGTCCAAAGGTCTTGAGGTGTTAAAGTTGACCTTTGCTTGCTAGCATGTGCTTGCCGGTTTTATGATCTGAGGTATGTTTCTCACATACCGGTTCTTGCTTATCTTAACCTAATTATCGAAATTCACATGGCCTAATCTTTGATGCCACAACCATCTTTCATCAACTTGTCCCATCATGCATTGGCTCATAGCATTCCTTCAGATTGTAGACATTTCCCTATGTTCTCTTTCCTTCTGCTACCACCTGATTGATACTCTACTTTGTTATCTAGACAACCTATAGAGTCAAATTAGAACTTGTACCCTTTGTCACACATCTAACTTACACTTAACAGGTTATGCTTCAAACCTTCCACATAGTACACATCATGAGCCTTGAGCTTTCCATTAATATTCAGTGTACCCCAACCTTTGATCTTTATGTAGGAGTTGTCACCAAACCAGACTGAACCACCATTCCAATCATCAATCTTGATGAACTTTTTCTTATCTCCGGTCATGTGATTTGAGAAACCACTATCAACTACCCATAAATTCCTCCTTTTAGCATGTAGAGAAGTCTTACAATCAGGGCGGACTTTGTCTTGATTTTCTCCTTCTCTACCCAAACTAGTTTCTCTTCTTTCTTTTCCTCTTCTATCACTTTGTGTTCCGATTTTGTTTCCAACTTCTCATCCAACACAACTCTCCTTTGCTTGTCAGTTCTCAACTGACAATACCTTTCTATATGACCAAAATTTTGACACTTATAGCATTTCACATTAGCACTATAAGATGTATTCAATGCATTCTTGTAGGACATTTGCATATTACTCCTACATTCATCACTCTTGTGACCAAACTCATTGCAGTTATAGCATATGACATTTGTACTTTGTAATACATCAAATGAGTTTCTACTCTCAAAACTAGGATTGATATTCAATTTCCTACAATCAACCATTCTATCACCGAACTTATTACACCAGTGATAATAACCATGAAAATTTGGAACATACCAGTTAGGTCGTCTTGAACTTGCAAATGGCTGCATCACTGGGGGTCTTCCTTTCATGCTGCTAACTCTTGTGAATCCTTCATGATCAGTACTTGCATTTCTCCTTGGATCTGCATATCGATGCATTGAGTATGGTCTTTGGTTCATTGATTGAGTTTACCAGTTTGTATGGCAGTTTCTAGCAGCATCTGCATATGTCTTCTTGTTGGTATCTTTGCTTACTATAGATGTTTTCTTTCCTTCACCTTCATTTGAAGAAGTGAATTGTATTTCCTTATCGGATGTTTCTTTGTTGTTTTAACTTTCACCTTCTCAAAAACCTAAGCCTCTGGTATATCTAGATTGCTTCTATTTTCTCAACATCTTGTCCAGAGCTTCAATGCTGCCTTCATATTTTCTTCTCACTTTTATTTCTTCCTGACTTTTCTCTAAGTCCTTTCGGAGTTTCACTCTTTCTGCTTCCAGATTCTGATGTTCCTTTTCTTTTCCACTCAAAACATCACTATTGACCTCACACATCCTCTTGGCCTCTTCCAACTAGAGTTTTAGATGTGCAATAGTTTTCTTGGACTATTTAAGAGATTGTTCCAACAACTCTTGTTCTTCAGCTGTAGCCTTTTTACCTTCTTCAAATCTCTTCTTGTTTTCTTTAGCTCATCTAAGGCACTAATGAGTTCTTCTTCAAGATCAACTTCTCCTTATTTCTCTTCCTCTTCTGCTTCTTCAAATACCAGAACCTCTTGAGCCATAAAAAGGTTTGCTTGGACTTCATCTCCACTGCAACAGTCTTCTGAGGCACTTTCCTCATTTGTGGTATCATTTTCATGAGTGTAAAGACCGCTCTGCTTTCAGTAGCCTCTTCTACCATGCCGATAGACATTCTTCTTCCTATCCTTACTATATGATCTGCTACCACTTGATTGATCATCTTCGTTCTTATCACCATAAGGACATTTAGCAGAAAAATGTCCAATCTTTCCAAAGTTGAAACATTTGAAACATAGCTTGCCTTTTTATTTTCTTGAACTAGTCTT
The DNA here is from genome assembly GCF_030272615.1 of Cryptomeria japonica. NCBI lineage: Eukaryota > Viridiplantae > Streptophyta > Pinopsida > Cupressales > Cupressaceae > Cryptomeria > Cryptomeria japonica. The sequence continues at coordinate 468,860,787 of NC_081410.1, forward strand.
GAGTCTTCTAACAAAGTTTTCCAAGATGTCATCAGAGTCTTCACTAGTTGCATCATGAGTAGATTCTTCTTTTCCTTTTCTTGATGCCTTGAAACCATCTTCTTTCTTCACAACATCAGTACTGATAGTCCTCATCTCATAAGCAGTTAGAGAGCCATACAACTCATCCATTGTACAGACCTTCAAATCTTTTTCTTCTTCTATTGTTGAGACCTTTTTATCATACTTAGATGTAAGAGATTTAAGTACTTTCTTCACTATAACCTCATCCTTTATTTCTTCTCCAAGCCCTCTAATGGTATTTGTTGTTCCATCAACCCTTTGGAGATAGTCAACAATCTTCTCTTCATCTCTCATCTTCAAGCCTTCAAGTTGTGCTCTTAATGTCTGTAACTTGGCTTCCTTGACTTTAGCATCGCCTTCAAATATCTTCTACAACTTATCCCAAGTTTCCTTGGGAGAGGAGCAATACATGACTTTAACAAACTCATTATCAAGCAACCCACTAAGAATGGCATTCTTAGCTTTAGCATTGTTCTCATATTCCCTCTTAGCATCTGGATCAGTAGGGGGATTATTAGGAACTGTATACCCATTCACAACTAACATCCATACATCACAACCTAGAGAGGAAAAATAGGTTTCCATTCTTCTACTCCAAAAGGTATAGTTGACGCCATCAAACATATGAGCTTTTGAGGAGGCGGATTCATTTCTTGCCATTGTGAACACTTGATAGGATCTACCCAAGCTAGATAATGCTTTTGACAAAACTGGGTACCTATGCTCTGATACCAATTATTGGACACAATGGATCACTGAGGGGGGGGTGAATCGGTGATTTAAACTCTTTTCCTTCAACAAGGAGATATTGGTAATATATATATAACAAACTAAGTGCTAACAGATAACTTAAACAATACAAGCAGAGTGTGTGAAAGGACTTGCTAGAACATTAACAAAACACAAGCACAAGAATACATCACACCACACTAGATATATACAAGGAAAACCCAATGTGGGAAAAACCTCGGTGAGAATAGTTGTTGGAGAACTTCTGCTCCAATCTAGCCTCACAATGAATCTTTAATTACAATATTTAGGGCACCAACCCAAGGAGCACCAACCCCTACATAATTTATAGGCTAGAACCTAAAGGAGCTACAACCCTTGCACTGAGATACAACTTAGTGAAAACAATATAAGCCTCAGATATACAAATGAAATCATTGTTGCAAATGAAGTTTTGCAACCTTAAAATATTCTCCTCTATTGGTTTCAACTTTATTGATCTATATTCTCTCCACCCACTCTACAACTTGACTTTGTTGATCACTTTTCTCAATCCCCTTGTTAGTTCCCAAAATGGACGATGGGTTTTCACTACTTACAGGGTAGAGACCAATCTGATTTCTTCCAAATATCTATGGAGAGCCACCTCCAACTATCAATATATGTCAGGCTTGGACCAGCAATAACAAGGATAGAAAGTCCTTCTACACTTTAGGCTTTGCAAAACTAGGGAGGGTGATCCCTTCAGTAAGATATCCTTCTCTCTACATCAATACTCCGGAACTTACTAAAACAAAGCAGATTATCTCATAATAAGACTCAACAAAAAGGGAGAATGCTCAAGGATGGAAAATCCTTTAGTGATCCTCAACCTTAAACTGGAGTATGAGAGAGGGTGAGACAACTTTCAAAAAATACATAAATCTTAGCAAATGATTGTTCTGATATTTATAAGATTCATTCTGAGAGATCATAAAGAAGATAAAACCAAAAACTAAAAACCTAATGAGATTTGCTAGAGAGTACCAGTGCCTTATTCATTTGGGTTACAGAGTCTATGAAAAATGTTACTAAAAATCTTAAAATTTCATCTAATAGTTGGTCTAGCCTGAAACAATACTACCTTACAATATTGCTCTGCTTATAGTCCTTCATCTGAACTACTTATCAAATCCTATGGAAACCCTTATTTCCTTTGTAATCTCATTCGAGCATTTTAATTAAACTCTTGGACTAAAGCGTTGAATGGAAGAATACATACATCATAACAATGCAATAAACAAAGAGAACCCTTGATCCCACTTAATTAAGAGAAGATAAAATTGCACACAGGAGAGTAAAGATTGGGAAAAATATATTTTCATTAATATCATAAGCTATCTTCTATCAGATGATAGCCAACAAATTCAAATACAAAATGACCCACTTGAAAATGGGGAACCTGCAACTGTTCTATTACTTTTTTTGCTCTACAAAATAACATTAGAGTCCTTGTTATTTCCCATGACTCTCTATAACTACTTTGGACCTAACCCTATAGAAAAGATCAATTTTACAGAGATCTTTCTAAAACAATTCAGACCCTAATTAATGGCCTTGAATTCCCTTTTATCGAAAACAAGGGAGTGACAAGCTTTAGGCCATGAGACAATTGTCAACAAAACCGAGCCTTAGAGGCTATACACAATTCTTATTTCAAAATATCCACATGTCTATGCATTGGCACCTGTGAATCATCATTCTTGAACCGAAAATTGGTAGAAGAAAAACTATTTGAGTCATGTCGTTATCGCCATGACACCTTCGGATGGAGTGTGAGATGTTACATTTTTGTCCCATAGAGCATTTCCCTTTCTTAGAAAGGGAAACAAGATCCCGATAAGAGGTAAGTTTTCCCCTCAAGCTAGAGGAGGAACTCAACCTTCATGCCTAGGATCAAGGGCAATGGCAAGGGGAGTTAGAGGGGAAGCATAATATGCTAGGGAGGAGTCACAACTTCCATGAAGCTACATGGATGGATTGTTGCCGCTCCCTACCCAGACATGTTCCCTTTTCATTTCTCTGTGGGCTCTTTCTTAAAACCCTCTGCCACCCAAAGACTGAGTAGACAGAGAGGTTGTTCCATGTGTGGCCTTTCTTCATGATAAAAGACTTTCACGCCCCCTCTGGAAATCCTCCCCACTTTCACATCCCCTATGACAATAGACATACTCACACATGAGAGAAAATATCCATTTGGTATCATAGAGTATATTGCAACTCCATCTATAAGTTTTCTCAAACATCATTTCTTCTACAGAAAGAAAAACTGCACTAAGAAAATGGAAAGGCTTCATACTCTACTACCAATTTGATCACCACCTTTTTGTATTTATAGCTGAACCATACTTCATCAAGTAGTGTCTTTTCTTGAAACATCATCACTTTGGTGTTCTCAATTTACTCTGCTAGCTATGGACACTAGAATTCATGCATATCACATCTACTGCATTCTTCTGTCAAGTTTCACCTGATGCGGGTGATTTTATCTTGATTTTATTCTTCTTCTTTTTTCTATACAATCTCCTACTTTAGGATTTTTGTCAACAATAAAATCTTTGAATTCATTAGAGAACTCATGATTCATCACACTTGAACTAGAAGCTCATCCAAATACTTTCACACCTCTGAGCTATCATCTTTGACTACCAAATCAATCATGAATCGACAAGTCTGAATCCCATTCATTTTGCCTTTTCCTGTGAACTGCGACCAATGCCTCCAAAATCCCTCCAAAATTCTTATTTGAAATTCAACCACAGATCTCATCCAACCTGGAAAATATAAGGATCATTTCTTGCCAACTTAGCAGTTTGACTTTCCATCTGTATCTGTGGACCCACAAAATCCTAACTAAACAATGCCATATCATCCTTCAACCAAGCTCCATCAACAACCTCTCCATAAGCTTTCCTGATCAACCTGAGACATGATTCTGCAGTCTGTAGTCTCCCTGCAACTTCCATCACGAGAATATGAGGGTCATCCAATATATTCAATCTTTACCACTTTGCATACTACCCGTCAACTCTTCTGAGACTTAAAAACCGAGAACCTTTTACCTCAAGATAAAACATCTTTGTTCATTCTGAGCATGCACAAATTGATGGGACTGTTAGTAGATCAACCTTTACTGCCTGCAAACCAGTACCACAATGCTTTCAACCGGTTACATTGCTAACCCTATCGGTTTTTACCGATAACACACGACACAATCTTGCGATGTCATGGTCATTACAATCCTTGCATCTTTGATCGCGGGGAAACACTAGTCATTGCATCTATCCTTTCTTTAACAAATAGTCAGAGTATTTAGGACCTTTTAGACTTAGGAAAAAATAAGCGTGGGTATAAGTTTTTTTTTAAAAGGGGACCGGTAATAGGAGTGTTATGCGCTTGACTTGGGAAAATTATTATTTTACAAACTAGTTGATCAACATTTTGCTTAGGGAATAAGATGGCCCCACTCATGGAAAGGGTACCCTCGGCTTTAAGTGGGAAAAAGTAATAGCAAAATACATCATCGCTAGGGTTTTCTTCACAAAATGTAAGAAGTTTTGATAAACCCTAGACCCTATACCTTGGATCGCTCACAGAGGATACAAGTAAAACCTGAAAATCAATGTTTTGGGCTTAAAATTTGAAAATTTCATGCAATCAAATTTTAGGGCTATCACCCCTCTCACAATGTCTTTCCTCTCTCAAATTACACTCGGACACTCTTAATTAGGCACAACTTTTGTCGATTTGTCACCTCTATGTTCAATTCACTCTCCACTAACTATTCCTTATACCGGTTTACTATGCTTCTCCTTATTGGTAAATACTTCACTCATAAACACTTCAAGTATTTATCTCTTCAGCTCTCAGCAATTTCACACTTGTCTTCACACTGCAGCAGCAAACAATCACAGTCTCAAGTCATCATATTTAAACTTGACCTTTATCACCAAGAATCAATTTAAACTTGGGGCGGTTAGGGTTTCCTTCACTCGACAAAATCAACATGAGATCCAATCCATTATGTCTTGGATCGATCACCTATACTCGAGGAATGCATCTATACACATTTTTCATTATCCAATGCATACTTTCTAAAGATAGCAATCTTGTACAAGATTTTCTACCTTAAAATTTGTCGACTCATAAAAAGCTCAGTTGTTTCCTTCTCGAGATCTTCTTGTAGTCTGATTTATTCACTTTGATCCAGGTACCAACTACTCCTTGATATTCCTTTGTCATTCTTTCTTCCTCAAGCTGCATTAGTGAGTTACAATCTCATGATTGTTAGTTGTTTCATTAATGTCAACTAGATATTTCAACAACCATGTCGATGGAGGCTTCACCGACCTTTGCATGTTTGCCACCTCAGCTCCACATGGAATCACAATGGTCATACACTTAGCTCACCAACACATAGTTGGTTTACACTTGAACATTCAGAAAACTCATACTAGTATAGGCCTTTACTTGTGAGACCTTCTTCTCCTACTAACCGGTAGTGCACATTGCACCAATAGCACATCTTCACCTCTGGTGGTTTGTGATTACTTTAACATTCTGCCTCTTCATCATAAACATGCAACAAACTCCATACCGGTTTAAGCTCTACTGGTTATCACTCAACATGCTCACACACACATGCATCTCACCTTATATCGATAAAGTCATTAGTCTCAACAACTATTTTTCTTTCACCATCGGTACACTCTTCTTTATACTAGATGACATACCTCTATCGGTAGCCTACCTATAATATCGATTGACATCAATAACAACTCAATGTTGACACAAAACCTATGGATGTATAGGTGGGAGGGGAGCAGATAAAGGGACAAGTCTCTCAGGCCGTTTTGGATAAGACCACTTTGGAGAGGGATACAAATAGAGCCCAATCCCAAAGCTTCGAGGATCAATTAGCTATAGAGAGTACTAGGGTGGAGCAGGAGAGGGTCAGGAATGACGACCTACGGGTAGAGTTGGATTGGGTGAGAGTGGAGGGATAAGCATTTATAAGAGACCTTGAGGCTACTATAGCCAAGAGGGATAGCTATAAGATAAAGGAAGGGACTACCTTTGAGTTATTGGATGTAACAAGGGGTGGGGGAGCCATAGGGAAGATGATGTAGATGGGGGAGGAGATGGAGCAAATGGACAATGAGTTGGAGGCACTAAGGGACTACTTGACTAGAGCAGAAGTATATGTGAATTGGCTATGAGGGGAGAGGGACATGGCCCACTAAGCCCTCGATCTAGGACAAATGATGACTATTTATAGAGTCAATTGATGCATGCAGGGCCTCAGACAGGTCACTCAAGGAGGCTCAAAATTACATGAGCTTGTATGAGAGAGCAATACCAGAGGATTAGAGAGCTCACAATTTTGTAGAGTGGACCCAGTTGCGATAGATGTGGATGCAGACCTTAGGGGAGTAAGTGGGGATGAGAGCCCCTAGGCCACCACCAACAAGTCCCTCAGGAGGTTGGGCAGATCCAAGTGCTACAAACATGGAGAGCACAAGCTAGTGATTAGATATACATGTGTGAAATTTTGACCTTCCATGGATGTACCATTATATTATGATTGGAAACATTATTTTTATATATATATGAGTCATGATTTTTGGCCGAAATACATGTATGTTATTATGGACATTGTTATGCACTGTTGATGATGATCTTATGATGGTTGATTTATGATTATGATGATGCATGATGATGGTTACCCTACATGTTTGTAATGTAGGATGTATGCATGATACTTATGTGAGGTGTATGATTTGTGATATGACATGATTTTGTTTAACCTATGATGTATGCAGGACGAGATTTGTATGATTATGATGAATTGATGTATGATCTATGCATTTATGACATGAGATTAATGGATGTAATTATATGATGTGTAATGATGATATGAAAAAATGAGATTGCATATTTATTATGATATGGAATGAGAGTGTATGTCATATTTATAATATGAAAAAATGAGCTAATTTTATATCCAAAGTGATGTGAAGTAAAATGTAATGAATGAAGTGCACATATAACTAATGATTCTAAAAATGAACTTATTTCACATATGATTTCTAATGTATCTGAAATATGTGATTAAAATGAATAGATAAAAATGATGTGAACATGAGGAAAATGATATGGATGTACCTAAAATGAAAATGATCAAAATAACATGAATGCAACTAAAGGATATGAATGATAATGAATGATAAAATGCAACTAAATGATAATGATACAATTGATATGGATGAAACTAAAATGCCACTAAACAATAATAATAATAATGAATGATAATGAACAATAAAATGCATGCCACTAATGGTGAATATTAAAGTGTATGTAGGGGCCTCATGCAAGTAAAATGTCATTTAAAATGTATGAAATAACCTAATGCAAAAGATGAATGCAATGATATATATATATATATATATATATATATATATATATATATGGAAGTGTGATGGGATGGAAATGGACATTTTTTTCTAATGAGACAATCATAATACAATGATATCAAACTAGATAGAAGAAGAAGGAGAAGGAGGGGGGAATGAATAAATTGAAGTCTCCAAGATGGGTGAATGCTGAGAATGGATGAGGGGGGATTGTTGATTTTTTATTGTGTAGATGTGGAGAGAAAACCTAGTTTGATGTTGCTAAGGATGATCTACATCACCGATTATAGGAATTAGGATATTGTGAAGATCCAAGGCATGTACTAGACTCTTGGACAATAGGTATCTCAATGCACACAGGCTTGCAAACATCATCATGATGTAATTGTGGTACTACAAGATTGTACAAGAGAAATCATCAAACACACCATATCACAAAAAATTCCCTAATATACACCAACCCAAGACATACTAGGATATAGAATGATCATTGAAGCCCAAGGTAGGAGTAGTCATAGGACACAAAATGTAAATTAAATCAAAAAGACCAAATCATGCAAATGACATACACATGGACAAATGACATCTCTTTCTAGGAGTAGGACTAGGATTGTGATAATATGTTGGACATGGGAAGGATGCATCCCAATGGAAAAAGATAACTGATGGGATTGATGTAGGCAATAAAGTAGATATATGTGCAAATGAATGCAGGTATGAAACCTGATTGCTAAGATTTGATTAGAACAATGTGGATGGATGCTTGGATGATGCATAAGTCAAGAAGAAACTCAGCTTGACAAGATAAGCTTAGAAAGTAGGGGAGGAGCTCAATATAATAGGATTAAAGATAAATGTATTAGGATGATCCTTATGTAGGGCTTGGATAAAGGCTCACCATCTCATAAGGGAAAGGGCAAGTGTGAGGGATTCAAGTAAATGATGTGGGTGATCAAGATAGAAGCAACCTTCATAGATGAGGGGAGTGAATATCGGGCTAAGTGGCGAATGAATTCTTGAGATTACTAATGAAATATGGATGTAGATGAGGGACTAGAGGCGAATTAATGACTTACATGACTAAATAAATATGGATGCAAGGTAGGGGAAAGAGGAGGCTAATTAATGGCTTACATTACAAAAATATAGATGTGAGGTGGGAGGGTAATGCAAGTAGGGGGATGAGTGTCCTAAAATATAATGGATCTGACATATTTTACCATGACACCTGGAACCAAGTTTTCACCAATGTACTTTCCCATAGCATGAAAAAGTGGTTTTCACCAATGGACGAATTGATTTTTCTTTACTTTTTTTCTTTATTCATTTTTTTTGTATTTTTATGATTTTTTATTTATTTTTTATCCTTTTTTTTTTTTCCTGATTTTCAAAACTAGTAACCTCTGAAGACTAGGCATGGAATATTTTTAGATGCATGATGTTCATGGGCTCATCCAAAGGATCTCCTTCAGGTGTAGCCAATTTATAGTACCTAACCCATATTTTGCAGTAATGACATAGGGTCCAAGCCAATTAGGCTCAAACTTGCCTTTCTTCTTATGATCCTGAAGATTATTTTGATTTCCCATAAGGACAAGATCATCAATGAAATATTCTTAGGTCCTAACTTTCTTGTTGTAGCTCATATGAAGATTATTATGATGGACCCTGAGATGATTTAGGGCCTTGAGTTGCCTTTCGCCCATACTCTTTCTTGATGAAGATTATAGAGTGACCAAATTGGGGTGGCTCTTTTGGGGGTGTGAATGCTTGTGTGCTAGGTGTTGGCAATTTTTTGTGCCAACCTTTGTAGAGATCGATTCTGGGATTATAGTGTGACTAACATGTTGTGTTAGTCAGTGTGGATAACATGACATCATGTTATCATACTCAACAAAGTTATCTTCTTCTTTAATCTTTTAAGAAAAGTGCACAACACGAAGGTTATGCAAAGTGATATAACATGAGAGTTATATGATGTGTCAATAATATGAGTGTTATTGACCCATATCTTACAATGACTCCAACATCTTGTGTGGATAACATGTCATGTTATTTGCCATCTTATTATTGACATCGTGTATTCTTCGACAACCAGATTCAACACAACCGACTAAGTCTTTAGCAATCTCAAGTTCCATACCATGTGGGATGGTGGGAAGACAAGGAAGTCAATTCCTTTCTTCCCTCACAAGGTCACAGGTCATGACATATGATGCTATGGGACAAGAGAAAAAGAGATATGGGTGGTCATCCCACTATCTCGCAAGGAAAAAAGTTCATCAAAAAGGCCCTTACGGGATACAGATAGTACAATGCAGGCATTGTTTTTGCCATCCAGCAAGGTGAAAGCGAAGTGGCCTTTTTGACTAAGTTTCTAAAGGGGAATCAAGGTGTTTTTGGTCTTAGCAAAGCCCCCTATCTTAGTGAAATGCCTCTTTTCGAAAAGAGGAAGTGATGTCTTAGCGACACAACTATTCTGGATAGATTTTCCAAGGGAAATAGAGGCAACAATTATCTCATTGAAGGTCCATGTTTTGGCAAAAAGCCAGGAAGGCTCAACAATCAAACAACGAGGTAGATACATGGGTCTGTGCACCATGTCAAATCCAAGTAGACGTAGATTTTCACTTAGACATGTCCTGATCAATGGCTATGATTTAAAATCTTTTTGAGCTCTTTGGGGAGCCTTTGACACCATCTCATGTGTCCATCTTTGCCTGAGATGGTAGATCTAATGGTTGAGATTTAAACTCATGGGCACATAGAAATTTGAATGCTTTACAGGTGTGAGGGTGCATAACATGAAGGTTAGCAATCATGGCTTGATTTTTTATCAAATTTCACTCTAGTTATCAGATTTTTTCCTTTACTCTAGACTTGATGTGTAGACCAATTTTGGATGCCACCCATGCCCAATTAATGCAATTTTGTAGACTTTTTTTGTCTTTATCATGCCGCCATGATGCATCTATCATAGAGATATCTTCCTTGCAAGGATTTTATGACTTTAATTATTGCAGAGGATGTTATTAGAGGTGTTCCCAACATGCAATCAGATGGGTCCTCTTGATTTGGTCTCTCTTCCTCTTATTCTTTTTTGTAACCTAACCCTAGGTGGGTTAGGGTTTCTTAACTGAAGACCAGTCTGAGTTATGCCTGAGCTTTAAAGGTAATTTTGCAACCCTTTTGGGGGATATTATTTTCTTTCTTCTAGTAAAATTATTATTTTCTCTCCAACTGTAAATGTTGTCCTTCTTTTTCATTAATAAAGATAATTATCTTGCCTACTTTGAGTCTTGATAGTCTATGTAATAATTTTTACCCCTATATTGAGATGCATTCTTGTCTTCTTTTTTGAGTATGTGTGATTATACTAATCCCTCTTAGAACTTCATATGTGAGCTAACTGAAACTCCTTTTTATTTTCATAAGATTTCCAACCTCCATTCATGCTTTGGGAAGCTAACTAGAATAGGATGTTGTGCATATTCTTGGTTGATTTTCATCAATGTCTTGTGCAGTTATAGGTAGGAAGAACATGTTCAATCTAGGTGTGAACCTCATTTCCCTTTTTTCAAGCATCCCCTTTTTGTCCCTTTTCCCTATCAAACTAGTAAAATAGACATTTTAGTCTTGGGTTAGTCCAACACTTGCACTCAAATTGGAAAGGAAGTCATCCTTCTACGGAGGCTCAATGTCATTTCTGCAAGTCCTACACTTGGAGGTTGATTCAATGTTGCACAAGGTTGATGACTAAGATTTCTCATCAAGCAGGTGAACTTTTATGATAACAATTTTTGGCATGCTCGGTGGGACACACTTTCAACATAAGAAAATCTCCGTCGCTATTTTTTTGTCAGAAATTATGATGATGGGTTGCACGTCGGAATTCTGACTTCTCCACATCAGAAATTTCTATGGAGTAGTGGCATGTTTTTTTGACAAGGAGACGTCAGAATTCTGATGTGTGCACGATGATGAGGTGTAGGACACACTCCTCTTTTTTTGAGGAGGAGATGTTGGAATTCCTACATGTGTGTGGTGATGAGATGCAGGAAACATTCCTCTTTTTTTGATGAGGAGACATTGGAATTCCGTTGTGTATGCAACGATGAGACATAGTACATGTTCCTCTTTTTTTGATGAGGAGACATTGGAATTCTGACGTGTGTGTGACGATGAGATGTAGGACACATTCCTCATTTTTTGATGGGGAGACGTTGGAATTCCAACGTGTGTGTGACAATGAGACATAGGACACACTCCTCTTTTTTCGACTAGGAGACATTGGAATTTCGATGACTATGACCATTGATGAGACTGCATCTTGCGATGTTTTTGTCATCGTAGCTATGGTATTCTTGTTGCATAAATGGTTGTGTGCATCAGAAATCTGATGAAAACTGTAACAATAAGAATGTCATAAGTACGACAACCTCATTGGTTGTCTTGTGGTGTTCATCAAAATTACGACATTCCCCAATATTTTTATTTTTTTTAAATATAGCAAATTTTTGATGCAGGTTGACTACCCTATATATGGGATGCAAGTCAACTATAGGATTTTGATGCATTGAATGAAATGCCATGTTAAATACAAGAGCTTTGTAATGTCCCCATTCTTGAACTATTCCCACTAAAGTAGTAAGGCACATTTGTGGACGAGGAGTGACAGTCCTTGGACACCATTACCATTTATGAGTTAGTAAATTTTGTTAGAAGTAAATATAACTAAATATTAGTAAGAGAATAATAACTAAGGAAACTATCGAGTCTTATAAATAAGATGGTTTCGTAAGGTAAATAAGGATTGAGCCCAAGAGATGATCACCACCAAGACAAAATATCATGTGTCTCCATTATATTAAGGGAATACCTAAAGGAAGAAATATAATAAAGATAAGGCCTTGAAGATATCTATCACACTAAGGAGTAAAGAGATTAATAAATGATTCATCAAGAAGAAGTAACTTCTTCGATACCATTAGCCAATACATTCAAATACAAGTCATATCATTACAAAGATAGAATTTGAGATGAAGAATACACCATCAAGGAAATGATGATCATCGTAACAAGTAAGAAGTACATCTCCATTGGATTATGATGATATGAAGATGATTGCAAGAAACATAAAGATAGTCATAGACAATCAATATTATATGGAAGCTACAATTAATTCACCAAGCCTTGATGTAACACTGAATATGTAACCTATAAAAAATAGGAAAAATAAACTTTTTTATCAGTACTAAATCCATCTCAAAGGATATAGAGGACACAAACTCTATAATACTGAAGCATCTAAAAAATGGACTAGTCTTAGAATGAAAATAAGCATGAAAACTTGAAATGTAGTAAAACAAAAAATTATCCTTTGGTTGTTGTTTTATATTGGCCTCCTATAACATAAAAGAAATTCTACATTAAATACACCACCCTGACATAGGTCTTATAACATTGTAAATCCAAAGGTACATAAAACTTGCACTTGAGTGGATCTACCATAAAATATCTCAAGGAACACCACTAGTTGGTTCCTCAAGGGTAATATAACCAAAACCATAATTGTCCATGGACACTCACAACTAGTACCCCAAGAGCCCAATAAGGTAAGTTTAGAAGATGTAGGAATATGCACAAAATAACCTGTAGGGTGATGGCATTCTCGAAAGTCCCTCAGAACAAGATTGAATGATGGTTGTTTGGATTTAGCATCAAAGTTCATTGATTGGTTTTTGTCTATAGTACGTGGATGCACTTGACAAATCTTGCATGCTCAGAAGAAACTAGTAAATTCTATCAGATAATAGGAGGGAATTAGTACAAAGTGCCATGACAATATAACTCATCGATTAAAGTTTGCAAAATTTATATATTGAGTAGATTTAGGATGGGACTAAAGTGGTTTTTTTGGCGGCACGAAGCTATTCTAATTTTTTAGAAAGGAGACGGATTTGAATTATTCATAGAAATCCTTGAAATTTCTGGAAAATTCTAGAAGGTAGGCTATTTTAAGTAGGTGTATGTTAAAGTTTTTGACAGAGGAGGGGATCATCATAGATTCAAACAATGGGTCATTATTTTGGGCTAAGCTTCTTATGTAGCGAGGAAATGATGGAGGAGTAGTGCAAGAGATTATTTGATATTGACGTGGAGGAGGGACAAGAGGCGATTAGGGGGCTAGTAGAGGAGGTTCTTAGTGGAGAAGACATTGGTGCAACATATATGTGTACGAAGCAGTGCTCATGATTTTGGTTGACATTCTTGCTTCCAAGGAGAAGTGTGTTGTGTGACTTGTTGGCTTCATCAGAGATGTTGATATAGATGTTGTTGGTAGTGCGGTTATGGAATTGGAGGAGGAATGGGCTAGTGTTCTAAATGTTTATTTTAACCCTGCAGTTATTTTTTCAGATTTCAAAGAAGATTTTGATGCTGATGATGTGGAGATTAAAAGACAAAAAGAGAGAGAAAGAGGCGGAAGATTTTTTTGGATGAATCCTAGGAGGTCTTTTGGATTGGGGTTATCAATAGTGATTTGGCTACTTTTCGGAGGATGATGAATGCAAAAGATAACTGGTTGACTGAGGAGAGAACTAATAGATTGGTAACAATGGGAAACTGAGCTTCCACTATTTTTGAACTTATATAACTGGAATATGTGGTTTTTTGGGGGTTTAGGTGGTGGGTAGTGCTATAAATAGTGGTGCTATGTATGTTGGGTTTAATAGTCAATAGTGTTGATGTGTTTGTATGTTGTTAGGTTGGTGTTTTGTTGCTATGTTTGTATGTAGGCTTGCAGTATGTACAAGGTAGTTATTTCTCTGGATTGGCTTGTTCTGCCTAGAATTGGTAGTTGATGATGTATATGTTTCATATTATTAATGAAGGGAGCTACCATGTATATCATAAATTCAATGATTTTGTTATAACCAAAAATTACAATCTCATGAATTGCCATCACCAAACTTTAGTATTTTCTCCAAAGAATGGAGCTACATAAGTTTTCTAAAAAAAGAAATCACCTTGCCTTTCAAATTTCTAGGAAACCAACCCAACCCTCCATCAAAAAATAAGCAAGGTCTTGTATATCAATCAAACTGACCCATTGACCAAATAGAAAAAGCCTTTATCGAAGTGTCACCTTTCATCAAAAAGAAGTCGATTCCCTAAGTTCACTTAAGTATTTCCCATTTTGATGAAATATGCCATACTCATCGAACGAAATAAGCTATCGGTGAAAAGAAAGCATTGGCAAATCTCAAAAAGATCTTGACGAAACTGCTAGTTTCATCAAAGCCTACGCGTCAAAGAAAGTAGGAATGATTCTATCAAAACCATGTCTTTCGATGAAAGGAGAGCATCTATGTGACCCAAAAGATTATTAGTGAGATAAACTATTTCATCGAAGTTTGTACATGAAAGAGAAGCAGTTTGATCCATTGAAACCTTGCCTTTCGATAAAAAGGGGATATCGAAGAAGTTGCTAAACCTCGTGGCAACAGAGTAAGTTTCACCAAAACAAGCGTCATTGGAAAAGAAGGGGTTTCATCGAAATAAGATATTTTCAATAAAAAGAAGGTGTTGATGAGAATGATAAGAAGATGGATGAAGTGGTATGTTTTATCGAAACCAAAATAGAGGCGGGGTAATATCGATGAGAACTCATGATGATTCATTGAGAAAAATAGACTTTGAAAAAAGGAAAGTTTAATCATTCTGCCACGAAATCCCACACAAACCTAAACAAGTCATGTCGCAATAAATTCAAATCAAGTTTGTTTATGACCATTGCACACAATAGATGAACTAAACTGATAGAATGGTCACAATTATCTGATAAATTCATCAGGAGAGAGGAACTCGAAGCAATCAAAGGCCGAGAGAGTCTGTGAAATCTTCTACAATTGGGTTTACTTTGAAAAACTAGTAAGTGCTCTTCCAATCCTTGTTCTTTCAACATTACATTTGAGATGGAGGTGTTGTCATCTAAAAAAAACTAGGGATAGAAGAAGAAAAGACCCCCAACCTCAGGAAATTGGGGAGACCTCTAGACCAAAACTTGTTGGACCAATTCCCTGCCTCAAGTCATAGTTCACAGAAAATCAAGTTAGATGACGAGGAAGTGGAAGATAAATTCAAAAACCTAGGGGATATTTGGATGAAAATTCGAGGTCATGAACTTTTTATCTTCAATTATGTGAGGAGATCCATGGTAGAGCTAGCCTATAACTTATGGACATTGAATTCAGGGTGGCTTGCAGTCCCCAATGTCTTTGTAAGCATAGAGTTGATAAAAGAATTGGTGGATAGGTATGACCCTAAGACAAAAGTCATCTATGACTACATGGGTAACCCCTTGATACGCATCTGCAATGATTACATTGAGAAAGTGTTCGAATTGGAGTGGGATGTGAAGAGCATATTGATATGAGAAAACTCACACAAGAATACTTTAATATGGAGCATGTCTACAAGCGATGGAGGCTTCCTCCACATAGACCAAAGTCAAGAGGATCTGCTGTTTCATTCACAGATGATGAGAAATCCCCATTTGATGTCAATTTGTTCTACCCATATTTCAAATATACATACTATTGTGCGGCACCATTTTTGGGTGTAGAAGCTTCTCCCCTTATGGACATTGTCACCATGGTTATCAGTGCATATATTCAGTCTAAAGACCCTCGCATGTTTGATTATGCCACTTTCTTAGTGGACACTATGAACCATGGGCTTGAAAAAATGAAGAGTGACATGATTAACATCCATTTCAAACAATACTCCCACTTGGTACACCTATTTCTCTATGTTGGACAAGAGACAGTCATGGGCTGAAGATCTAGGTGTCAAACAATATGATAGGATAGAGTCTATAAACCTGTTTAGTTGTAGTTGTTAGCTTGGGATCAAAGATACAACAATAGTCAATACATGTATTTTGAAGAATTTTTTGTGAAGGATCTGCACAGAGTTCTAGGATACCCTTGTGATTTTTTGTTGTCTCCACAGATTAAGAAATTTTTAAGACCAAAAGGATTCAATGAACATTGCCAAATAACCCATAATTAGGGAGATTGGTATTTCTTCCTAGATTATACACAGATTAGGGTATATGGATTTGAGGGAAAACCCTTTTTTCTCCCAATGACAGTACTAGATAGGGTTGCTTACCTAGAAATTATCAAACAATTATCTCAAGATAGTGTAAAACATCTCAAAGACCATGGAAAGCAATCAATAGTGCCTAGACTATTAGTGTTTTTAAATTGTATTGTTAAAAGCTCAAAAAGTTATAATTTGTTGCAAAACAAGTTAGAGTACTACCACCATGTGGAAGGGGAACAAAGACCCAACTTTGACCTAGAAGGCTACATACAAGGAGCCAGCATCACAAAAGTTGAAAGTCAGGAAGCATACCCCTATGATGATTGATGATTTTATCAGGAATATGGAAAGAGAAGAGGCAGTGAAGAAAAGGGAAACTTATGATAAAATTGCCAAAGCCTATGAGTGGAAGGTCAGCCAAGGGAAGATCAATGAGAAAATTTTGGAGGAGATTTATGACCCTATGGCCATAGCTAAGAAATTGTTGCTACATGAGTTAGAGATTGTAAATTATGTTCCACAATAAGTTTTCAGAAATAAGTCTAAAAGTGTGAGGGAAACTGAACCCATAGAACATTTATCTCCCCAGTCAACTTTTGAATATATTCTTACTAATTCACATGACAATATGTCTCCACCCGGGTTCAAATATGAGCAATGGATGGATTTGGCTACATGCCAATATCATGTGCAAGAAGTGGATGACACCAGGATCTTAGAACATGAAGAGTTCATATCAGATCAAGATTTCATCCATACAGCTGAATTTAATATTTTCTTATGTCAATATAAGGGAAAGATAATAAGACAAAAACCGAGCGAGAGAGATGAGGAGGAAAATTTACAAATGATATAGGAGGACATTGACAAAGAAATGAAAGAAATGACCCTTGAAAGGGAGAGATAGTTACTCAAAGAAGTAGGTGTGATCATTTATCCCAGGTGAGAGATGAAGTCTGCCCTTTTGTTTGACAGTTTCTTGAAGAAACAACACCACAGAGAACAGAGTGTGTCAGTCGAGATCAATAGAATATTCGTTGGTTCAAGATATGATCCAAATCATAAGGCTTTATTACTATGGTCCTTATACCATTGAAATAAGAGGCCACTCCTTGTAGACATTGATGAAGCTTTTGGGCACCTTATGATTCAGTAAGTGGGAAAAACAAATCCAAGGATAACTACACAATTAAACTAGAATGTGGCCAAGCTAAACAAGGATTGGATTGAGTACCTAGTTAGAGAAAACCATACACTCAAAGCCCTATATGAAAAGTTGTAAGTGGAAAAACAACATTGGCAAGATAAAGAATTACAACTAGAATCAACACCTAGGATCACTGAAATTGAGGAATCCTCATTTGAGGCCTTGCAAGATGCAACCTATTGGCAATTAAAGAATGCTAAATTGGTGAAGCAACACAAAGGGAGCCAAAAGGAGAACCAACAAACTTGCAAGTGATGTGGTGACCACTGGTTCAAAGCCATGATGCCATACTCAACCAATTCCTGGAGGACATACATCGGCACCATAAAGGCCCTTAATGAGCATACAAGGTTACAAGAGCATTTGCAGGAAGTAATGAACAAGAATGACTCAATGATTGCATAGGAAAAGGGTGAAGGGAATGCATTCATGGAAGCACACCATAGGTTTGGTAAAGAACTGAATAATGATATTCAGACATTGGAAAATGCCACCACACCCTGAATGCCTTCAATTATTCATGATGGAGACCTTATGTCACTAGAACAATAGCAAGCCAAGTTGACAGGCATCCTTGATAGGGAAAATGAGAAGTTGGACATAGAAGAGGACTTCACACCCCATGTCAATTTGCTGGTATATGAGTTCTCCCAGTTAGAATATGATATGAAGAGATGGAGCAAAAATGTTCGTTGCTACAAGGATGTGAAATACATCAAACATTTGGGGATGTTAAATTTCTTTATTCTCAATTATAGTAGAAAAGACATTTAGTTAGTTAATCACTTTCAAAGGGGCACACCTTTCATTTTGAAACTATTTGGCTCTCATATAAGTATGAGGGGAGTTTTGTAATATTAAGATATCATTAGCAAGAAGACTATTTTCATGTTCAAAATTTTAATCAATACAAGCATCTGCATTTCCTCTACATGTGTTGTGGGTAAATGTTGTTTCAGTAACCCATTATCTTATATTATTATCTAGAATAGATAAGGTTCCTTTAAAAATTTCTCAATGTGGAAAATTGGTTGCTTTCATTTTCAATTTGAAAAAACAAGATTGTATGTGAAACATAATTGTTCCTTATATTTCTTGCTTAATTGGTCTTTCAAAAAGAAAGTTAAACTCATTTAAGTGAATTGTAGTGGAAGAAGTCAATTTATGAACACTTGGGAGAAGGATAACTGACATATCCATTGAAAGGGTGGATTTAAAAAACTGTCACATAGGAGTTATATGTGGAATCCTGGAAGACATAGACTCCGTGACCCAATACAAGGATAGGCACTGATCATTACTCAATTATTTACTCAAAATAATACTTTACTTTGCCATATTGAATACACTTAAATTTAATTCAAGTAGTAGGATTGATAAACCAGATAGAGAGTAGGGAATAAGTTGAGATCAGTAGAGAAGATTAAGGTTAGTAGATAACACAAATAAGAAACATTAATTATGTAAGAATATATAGACTTCAAGCATAAAGATCAAATAACTTCTACAACAAAAATCTTGAACTCATCAGTAGCACTCTATTTTGGGTTATTATTCCATTCTAAGATAGGGAGAAAACAAAAGTGAAACATTGAATCTGCTATAAAAAGCATTAGTTAAAAAAAACAACTAGTGAGTAGGTATACCCGCCTAGGTCCTTCAAAGCCTAAAGTGAGGGAGTTAGCAACTTAATTGGTTCACTCCACAAGTTGGCTAGATCAATTGGAGATTTTGAAGATAAGAGTTGGAATTTCCTTAGAACATATCCAATCTATTGATTTGAGATCCAACAGATTCCATTCTTAAGCAGTGTTGTTATGTCAGAAATGCTTCTAATGAATGATTCATATGTTGAAATGAATAATTGGATCAGTTGGTTCCTAAGACACTTAGATGGATTCCCATGATGCTCTACATCATGAAGAAACCCTAAGAGTACTTTAATAACCATTGGTCACTCTATTGGCCATTTGGTGGAATTGATTATGTTTTGCATTGATGTTTTGTCATTGATGCCAACACTAGTTGTTTGGATGCTTTATCAACACCCTTCTGATCCTTGTAGGTTGAGTGATTTCAGGTTAACTTGGATCTAGCATGATCCAATAGGCTATGGTATAGTATGATGATGGAATCAGCTTGTTCATGATACTTATACTCATATTTGGTCAGTTGGTTTTGGTCTGGTGATTGGATTCTATCCTTCTTGCTTAGAAAATTGGTTGTTGGTTCCGGCGAGGGTTTCACTGGCAGAGATTCTGATAGAAATTTTTGATGAATTGCATAAGTGGTGTTGGTGCAGCTTCTAGTGGACTTTCAGGATGGATTTGGTGATCATGTTTGAGAATTGGCAGTTGAAGATCATTGTTGTAGCATGTGGACCTATACTAGGTCCCGGTTGATCTAGGTTATGGAACAACTTTAATGTAATGTGGATAGTACCTATGCATATATTTCTGGGATGTCTTATGTGTTGATATTATTTGTTTGGTCTAAAGCCGACATGGTTTGTAATTATGTAATTAGTTTATTGTGTGGTGGCTGACCTGATTGTTTATGGTTGAGGGTTTTATATAAATAGATGTAAGATCTCATTGTAGATCATCATGGTTATATGTAAGAGGTCATGGTCAAGGAATGTGATGTATGAATAATGTAATATTATTCAGGTAGAGGAGTTGGTTGATCATTGGAGATTGAATTGGGTTTATGTAAGAGGATTTAGTCCTCTGGTATTGAGCTTGACCATAATTGTACTTAGGCATAAGAGATGCTATCTTTTGCAGTTCAATACTTCTCCGGATTGTAGTTTGGATTTATATGTAGTCAGTGAGAGTCCTTTTGTGATGAACAATGTGCTCTAGGCTATTGGTCTTCCTACAAGTGCAAGCCCCTTAATTATAATTCATGTGTACTTACTGCAGAAGTATTATCTAACTATGGGTAGGCTTCCCACTATGGTTTTTCCCTTTACCAGGGTTTCCATGTACAAATCTTGGTGTTATGGGGATGGATTTTATTATGTGATTATTGTTTATGTTTAATTGGATTAACTGCTATTCTAGTATTAATGTTTTGGGTTTTGATATTAAAGTTAAAATTGCTAATGGTTCTGGTAATCTATGACAACTAATTCACCCCCCCCCCCTCTCAGTTGTCTTTAGGTTATTTGAATTGTCTAATAATTGGTATCAGAGCTTTGGTCATCTTTGTAGAAAGCTTAACCGCTTGAGGAAGATCGTATGGTGACTAACAGTTCAAGTTCATCCAATTCTTTTGGAGCTATCTTTCGAAGGGATATTTTGAGGCTTGATAGAATAAATTACACAATATAGAAGATTCAGATGGAGATTCATCTAAGATGTCTTGGCAAGGAGATTTGGGAGATCATAGAGAATGGTGTCACACCCTATAATCTTGGATCTAGCAATCCTCCTTCGACAAACCTCGACAAGGAGATTGAGAATTATTGTAGAGAAAGAGAAGCCCTCTTGTGTGCACATTCTGATAAGGAAATAATGGGATTAACAGACAAATCATCTGGAAAGGCTATATGGGATAAGTTGCAGACTCTTAATAAAGGTGACCCCATAGTAAAGATTGCTAAACTTGATGGTTACCAAGTGAGATATGAAAACCTGAAGATGGAAGAAGATGGAAGAAGATGAAAGGATTACTACATTCATGGAAAGGGTAAATGAGATTGTTATGGGAATTCAATGTTGTGGTGGAACTCTGAGTGAAGATGAAATTGTTTCTAAAGTCCTTAGAGCCCTACCATCGGCTTAAAAAATGAAGGCTACTGCTATTAATGAGTTGAGAACAATGGCTAATACATTTGTCAACTGATATACTTTGGTTGGGAAACTATGTTCTTTTGAGCTTGAGGAATTTGGACCTTCTAGAGTTGTGAAGACTGAACCTACTTTCCATGCATCTACATCTACAATTGGTAAGAAAAACTAGAAATCTTTATATACAAAAGAGTTGGAAGATATGAAGAGAGAAGATGATGAGTTTGAGCAACTTGAAGCACTATTTGCTATAATAGTACCTAAAGGATAGATATGAAGTAAGTATGAAGGAAAATCACCTTTTAAATGTTTTGCATGTAATAAGATTGGTCATTTTTCATCTAGATGTCCTGAAATGAATTCAAGATTTGAAGAAAGAGTTAGAAGATCATTTAAGCCTAACCCTAGATATCAAAACAAATATAAATATAATAAAAATAGAGACAAATCATGCTACATAGTGGATGAGGAAGGCATTATTGATTCAGATGATGAAACAGTAGAAAACTCTGCTAGTGGATCTGACAATGGGAAGGAATGGGTATTCCTGGCTATCCAGGAAGATGATGCAGCACTAGAAGAGAATGTACCTAAAGAGAAGGCACTTGCTGCTAAAATTGAAGACAAGGATGAATGGGTAATTGACAGTGGTTGTTCACATCATATGACTAGAGATAAAAGGTTTTTTGGTCTTTGTAAGAATTTGATGGTGGTTTAGTTAGATTTAGAGATGACAAGGCATGTATGATCAAAGGAAAAGGAACTATATCATTGGATAGTAAGAACAATACTGACAATGTTTATTATGTTGAAGGTTTGAAGCATAATCTTTTGAGTTTAGGACAATTGGTAGACAAGGGATTTCAATTATAGTTCAAGGATGGAAAATGCAAAATCATTAACAAATCTGGCTTGGAGATTGCAACCGGTACACAAACAAAAGGTAATATATTTCACTTAAACTCCGATGAAAAGACATGTTTGATTACACAAATTGATGAGAGTTGGCTATGGCATAAAAGGTTGTTTCATGGGAATTTTGATTGCATTGTGAAGATCAATTCAACTAAGGGAGTTAGGGATATACCTAAGATTATGAAGCCCTATAATCCGGTATGTAAATAATGTCAAATGGGTAAACAGGTCAGAACCTCTTTTAGGAGTATACAAGATAAATCAAATGATGTTCTTGATCTTATTCATATTGATTTGTGTGGCCCTGCTAGAGTTAAAAGTTTACAAGGTGATAGATATTTCATGCTAATCATTGATGATTATTCTAGAATGATGTGGATTGAATATTAAATGATTGAGATTGCATCATGGTGGAGAATTCACATCTGGTGAGTTTAATAACTTTTGTGAGAAGCATAGTATAAGGACAATTTTCTACTCCTCAGACACCTCAGCAGAATGGAGTTGTGGAAAGGAAGAACAGAACTATCTTGCATGTTGCTAGAACAATTATGATGGAAGCTAGTCTACCTCATATCTATAGGAGAGAAGTAGTGAGAACATCAGTTTATACATTCAATAGAGTACATATCAAAGGAGAAACTGGTAAGACACCTTATGAATTATGGTTTGGCAATACTCCCATAGTTAAGTATTTTAGATATTTTGGTAGTAAATGTTATATCAAGAGAGATGATATTATTGAGAAATTTGATCCTAGATGTGATGAAGGCATATTTCTTGGTTATTCTAGTGAAAGCAAAGCATATAGATGTTATAACAAGAGATTGCAGAGAATTGCAGAGAGTGATAATGTCAAAGTAGATGAGATGAACATAAGTCAAATTAGAGTTTATGAGAAGGAACTGGTAGTGGAAATCATTATATCTGAACCGGTAGCACCTTTACCCGAACAGAGAGTTGAACCAGTTACTCCGGCAACATCAGAGAATTCTACAGTAACTAAAGAACATGGAAGAGGAACAAAAAGTCAGAAGAGCCCTAGGTATGTGAGATTGAATCATTCAGAAGATCAAATCATTGGGGATAAGAGAAATGAAGTGATGAAAAGAAGAATACTAACAACTAATGAGCTATGTTTAATTTTACAAGTTGAACCAGTATCAATAATTGAAGCATGTAAAGATGAACATTGGTTGAAAGCTATGGAAGAAGAATTAGACCAAATTGAGAAAAATAACACATGGACCTTGGTTCCCTGGCCTAAAAATAAAAATGTTATTGAAGCTAAATGGGTTTTTAGGATTAAATTGAATGAGGATGGTCAAGTTATAAGGAATAAGGCTAGATTGGTTTGTAAAGGATATTCTCAAAAGGAAGGAATTGATTATGGAGAGAATTTTGCACCTATAGCTAGGATTGAAGTTGTAAGATTATTTCTTCCCTATGCTTCTTATAAAAACTACAAGGTTTATCAGATGGATGTTAAATGTGCATTTTTGAATGAGGATCTTGATAAGGAAGTTTATATTGAGAAACCTAATGTTTTTTCAGTATCAGATGATACAGATATGGTTTGCAGGTTAAGGAAAGCTTTATATGGATTGAAACAAGCACCTAGAGCTTGGTATGCAAGGTTGGATAAATATCTTTTGAAGCTTGGTTTTACTAAGGGCACTGCTGACAGTAATTTATAATATAAAATCATTGATGATGATATACTAATTATTTAAGTATTTGTTGATGACATTATTTTTAGAGGCGAAGATAAGTTATGCATATAATTTTCTAAGAATATGGAGAAAGCATTTAAAATTTATGATTGGTGAGATGAAATTTTTCTTAGGTTTGCAGATTACTCAAACTGACAAAGGTATTTTTATCTGCCAAACTAAATATGCTAAAGAATTATTGAGGAAATTTGGTATGGGAGATTCTAAATTGGTAAGTACTCCTATGGTTACAAGTGAGAAATTGAGAAGAAAAGATGTTTCTGCATTGGTAAATCCTACAAGATACAAATCTATGATTGGAGGTCTGCTTTATTTGACTTAGACTAGGCCTGACATTATGAATGATGTTTGTATTGTTTCAATATTTTAGAGTAATCCTAGAGAAAATCATGAGATGGCAGTGAAAAGGATTTTTAGATACTTGCAAGGTACATCAGAATATGTCTTGTGGTACCCTAAGGATGATAACTTTACTTTATGTGCATATATAGATGTTGATTGGGTTGCAGACGTTGATGACTAGAAAAGTACTTCCAGTGGAGCTTTCTTTCTTGGAAAGAAGTTGGTTTCATGGATCAACAAGAAATAGTCATGTACTTCTGTATCTACTATTGAAGCTGAGTATGTTGTTGCTGCTACTAACTATACACAAGTTTTATGGATGAAGCAAATGTTGAAGGATATAACGGTGGATTGTGATGCATCGGTAGTTATTCACTGTGATAACTCTGTTGCTATTGATATATCAAATAACCTGATATTTCATTCTAAAACAAAGCACATATCAATCAAGTATAAATTTTTGATGGAGAAGGTGGAAGAAAATGAAGTTAGACTGGTTTATGTGAACACTAAAGAACAGATTGTAGATATTTTCACTAAACCTTTGTCCAAGGAATCATTTGAGTACCTGAGAGATAGATTGGGAGTTTCTACCCCTTCAGTAGAGACTTGATTGATGCAGTTTGGCATTAGTCTGACATGCATTATTAGAGATATTATTCATTCCAACACTAATGTGGGATGCTACTGCTCAGTGGGAGTACTCAACTTTGTGATTCAGAGGCTTATGTTTTTTCTCTGATATTTATGTTAGATTTTTGGCATTGATGTCAAAGGGGGAGTGATATTGATGTGAAAAAGAAAAGGAAAGGGGGAGAGATATTAATAAGGAAAAGAAATTTAGAGCTATATGTGGGAGTTTGTTGGTTGTCTTCCACAAGGGGAGACTTGTTTGATGTTTCTTGGTACTTAGATGTTTTTCACATCTAGTGTTGCTATCAATGCCAAAGGGGGAAATTGTTGGCCATTTGGTGGAGCTAATTATGTGTTCCATTGATTTTTTGTCATTGATGCCAACACCAGCTATTTGGATACTTTACTGACACCCTTCTGGTCCTAGTAGGTTGAGTGATTTCTGGTTAACCTGGATCCGACATGATCTAGTATAGTCTGATGATGGAATTGGCTTATTAATGATACTTATACTCATAATTGGTCAGTTGGTTTTGGTCTGGTGATTGGATGCTATCTTGCTTGCTTAGAAGATTGGTTTTTGGTTCTGGAGAGAGTTTCACTGGTAGAGATTCTGATAGAAATCTTTGATGTATTTCATAAAGGGTGTTGGTGTAGCTTCTGGTGGAGTTTTAGGATGTTGTTGGTTATCATGTTCGAGAATTGGTAGTT
Organism: Cryptomeria japonica; assembly: GCF_030272615.1. Classification (NCBI taxonomy): domain Eukaryota; kingdom Viridiplantae; phylum Streptophyta; class Pinopsida; order Cupressales; family Cupressaceae; genus Cryptomeria; species Cryptomeria japonica. The sequence goes on from NC_081410.1 coordinate 468,886,477, forward strand.
GAAGATCATTGTTGTAGAATGTGGACCTATACTGGGTCTCGGCTGATCTAGGTTATGGATCGACTTTAATGTAACATGTGGATAGGACCTATGGATATGTTTTCAGGATGTCTTATGTGTTGATATCATTTGTTTGGTCTAAAGCTGACATGGTTTGTAATTATGTAATCAGTTTATTGTCTAGTGGCCAAGTTAATTTTTTATGGTCGAGGGTTTTGTATAAATATATGTAAGATCTCATTGTAGATCATCATGGTTATATGTAAGAGGTCATGGTCAAGGAATGTATTGTGTGAATAATGTAATATCATTTAGGCAGAGGAGTTGGTTGATCATTGGAGATCGAATTGGGTTTATGTAAGAGGATTTATTCCTCCAGTATTGAGCTTAACCAAAACTATATTCAGGCATAAGAGATGCTATCTTTTGCAGTTCAACACTTCTCTGAATTGTAGTCTGGATTTATATGTAGTCAATGAGACTCCTTTTATGATGAACAATGTACTCTAGGTTGTTGGCCTTCCTACAAGTGCAGGCCCCTCAATTGTAATTCACATACTTATTGCAGAAGTATTATCTAACTATGGGTAGGCTTCCCACTATGGTTTTTCCCTTTATCAGGTTTTCCACGTACAAATCTTGGTGTTATGTGGATGGCTTTTATTCTGTGATTATTGTTTATGCTTAATTGGATTAACTGTTATTCTGGTATTAATGTTTTGGGTTCTAGTATTAAAGTTTAAATTTCTAATGGTTCTGGTAACTGTGACAACTGATTCACCCCCCCTCTTAGTTGTCTTCCGGTTATTTGAATTGTCTAACATGTTAGGAACCAGAAGGACAACTGAGAGGGGAGGGGGGGTGAATCAATTGTAAACCACTCCTATATAAATTATAATCCAAAAGCAAATTATTCCAACTTAAACTTGGTGTTGGTAAACCAAATTTAAGTGTCGGTAAAATAGATCAACAGTTATAGCAGTACCGGTATTGTAATACCCTAAAAATAGTCATCTAAACCATCAGCCCCTAATCTCGACAATGGCACCAAGGTCCTAACAAAGGCAATTAAATAAATCTTAAACACATAATTAATTTCTAAAATCATCAATGTCACATGGCAAAATTAATCACTCAATATTAATTAAATATTTATTTAATTAATTGATCATTCCATATAAATCATTTTAAACAATCATCTTATTTATTTTAATTAAATATCTTTTGCATATTTAATTAAATAAATTGATTTTCCATTAAATCATCAAAAAGAGGAATTAATTTGAAAAATAAATAAAAATTGCAATAAATCTTCAAAAAAGGAAACAAATCAAGAAAGAGGAATTGGAAATTATAAGCACAAATCTTCAAAAAAATAATTAATTGACAAAAAAAAGAATAAAAATTTGAGAAAAGAAATCAATTGGAGATAATCTTGAAAAACAAATTAAAAATTGATAAATAATCTCAAAGAAAGCAATTAAAATAATAAAATATTAAAATTGAATGAAATAGAGAATAAATCAGTTTTGCCCTGATTTTATCTTAATTTTAGTTCAATTTCCTTTAAAACTGAGAAAAGCATCCAATCACATCAATTCACCTGGATTGTGCTTCCTCTTGGAAAATCTTGACCACTCATCATCATTTGATCTCAATCATTGGTTTCTTTCTGAATTTTCTATAAATTCGAGCTCTCATCTCTCATTCAAAGATCCTAGAGAATATATTGTTATTATGTTGTTTTTTCTCTAGATTCATTGAGAATTTTCATTGAGATATTGCATATTAGTTATTTCATATTGCTTAAATCATTTTGCTTAAATCTTCATATATTGCTTAAATCATGTTAGATTAACCTTGCATATCTAGGTTAAATCTTGCATCCATTTAGCTCATATTCATGCTCATATAGATTTAAAAATCCTTCATTTAGGTGTTGTCTAGTCACTGGATAGCTTAGCAATCTGAGGGCGATCTAAACTCGCATCTACTAGAAGGAAATAAGCTGACTTGCAATGGATTTCATTTTATCGCTTTTGATTAACTAACCCATGCAAATAACAGTTTATTGAAGTGTTGTGTCTTACAGCTTGCAAATACAAGTTCACTTTTCACACACACATTTTTGGTTCCCACCATGGGACTTGAACCCAGGACTACAAGATTTTTAATGTTTATTGAACAAATTTAATGTTTGGTTTTTATAACTAATAAACATGTGTTAAATTTGCAAATAAAAATCTTTCTTTTTTCTTGTTCTTCTGTGACAGTCAAAAATGGTCTCTGTGTGGAGGCCATAATGTTTTATTGAACTGTTGGATCTAAACCAATTTTTGATATGTTGTTGGAAATCAAGTGTTCTACATTTTCACCAAATATATTTTCCTAAGGATTTTTGGCTTGAAAGTTATGAATGACAGAGTGCAGTACTATCATTTTACTTATTCTTCTGTGATAGTCAAAAATGGTCTATGTTCATAGGGATAACTTTCTATTTAACTGTTGGATCTAAACAAAATTTTGATATGTTTTGTAAAACCAAGTTTTTCATATTTCCACCAAAGAAATTTTCTTAATTATGTCTGGTTGGAAAGTTATAAATGACAGAGTGCAGTACTATCAAAACTGTCATAACTAGGACAGTCATAAAAAATGGAAATTCTTATTAGATTAGTTTAATTTACAGTTTGCATGCTAGAATTTTATTTTGATGATTTTTTTTAATGTTATTTTGGCAACTAATCTTGGGATTTTAATGTTTGCAGGTCCACTTGACAAATAATTTAATCATTAAACATACACTTTCTAAAGATTATAAACTCGAACTACTGATATCTTTGTTTTGCAGGTTGCCTCCGAAGATACAAACAAACATTTTGTCTTCTTAATATTTTTAGGAACACTTAAATTTATATAAGGGAAAGAAATTTGTTTTACATGTTTTTTGGAGAAATCTAGAGTAGGAGAGTATGTTCTTGTCCATTTGGACAATCAGAAATCCAAACCTTGAGGTTTTTTCTATTAGAGTTTGAGATCTGTTGATACTTATAGAGGGCTTGTCTCCCGAGAATCCCCTAAGACTCGGTGAGAGGGAACAACCCAAGTGAGTCCAGCCAAAGCCAGGAATCCAACTCACTATAATAAAACTCTTCTGGGGTGAAAGTCCCAGGAGACAAAATAATCGGTGGCACAACTTCATTTATGAGGAGTGTCTCATGTTGAGCATCTCGTAGGGCTTCATGATCTAAATCACGCTTGCATGACTACATGGTTTCAACATCTTGCTAGGTTTGTATCTAAATCACGCTTGTGTGATAGTCAAGCAGTCCTTCCGAACGAAACCCTTACTAAAAACTATAAGATAGAGGCTACCTATTTCACCTCCGAAAGGGGGATAATCTTTGTGCAAGAGAGATAGTAACTCTCCCAAGACACTTGCCGTATTGTGCCCCCATTAGAATTTGGAATCGGCTAATACTACGTTGAGAATCCATTGCGTGAGACTCAATGACCATATTCTAATTAACTGGATGTGTACCTAAGTTAGGAAGCAAATATTTTCTTCTCTAAGCCAACTTCTATAGGGTTAGCATGTTGTGATTGAATTATTATATATCTTGCATGTTTTCTGTGTTTCCATTCCTAAAACTAAAACTGAAATACTGAAATTGGAGAAAACAAATCAACAAACCAGTGATGATCTCTCTGTGTCCAAAACTGGTCTTTATCAAATATCAAAAACTTAGTCCTTATCAAAAACAGGTCTTTGTCACTCATTGAAATTCTGTCAGTCAGAATCTCATCTCTATCCAATCCTCTGTCGTATGAATTCCTAATTTTATCAGCCCCAAATAGTCAAACTCGCCTAAACCAGTCTACAATGAGCATAAAATTGGTTATCATCCTCCTGAGCATAAACAGTCTTGATAGCGTACCCCTGTCATTGTGTTGCACGATTCTATTGATCATCTCTAAGATAGTTCAATCAAAATCTTATCAAACCTAAGTTAACTTAGATCATGTCTTATATAGGATAAGATCATTCCTGAAACTAGACTGAGTCTTAGTCACTTTCGTCAATCACTACGTCAAATGAACAACTAGCTTCAATTTGATATTGACTTCTGCAAGACATCTAGCTCTTAGTTTCGTTGATTGTAAATGCCTGTTCAAACAAGAAGCTCTTCTAAAAATTCTGACAAAAGTAAGAAGCCCATGGCTCCCTTAGCTCCAATTCCCATGGCTACCTTGGCTCAAATAAATCAAGATATCAAGAAGGAAATATATGACATGAAAATCCAACAAAATAAATAAATGACTCCATTTGAAAAAAAAATGCATGATATCAAGAGTGAGAAACTTCAAGGAATGCTAAAACAATTATATGATTTGACAATCAAAAACCAACAAATAATTGACAATCAAAAGCCAAATCTCAAACAAGCTCACAAGACACCTTCACCAAGACATAAGGACATTTCCTCCAAATATCCTCTAGAGAGACAATTTACACCTTTGGGGCAATCTATTGAGTCGACTTTGAAGGAACTTCTTGAGCATAATCTTATTATATTGCCTAAAAAGACCACATGGAGATTTGAATTTTTGAGTAAATAGAGTGCATATCATAGACAAAATGAACACAAGAATTTGAAGTGCATGGAATTAAAACATAAGATTCAAGATCTCATTGATAATGGTTTCATTGAAATTCAAGATCCTAATGACTCACCTAAAGAAAAAGAAGGAACTACACCTAAGCATGATCAAAATCATGAACCTATGTCTAGCAAGGCTCCATATGTGGCCTCCATCCCTTCCATGATGCCTTCATCTCCTAAATCTTCTTAGAAACAATCCATACCATCTCCTTCAAACAATGAAACTTCTCATGTTTACCTTCAAGGGCTATCTCCTATGTAAATCCAAGTTAATGCAAATATTTATACAAGTTCCTATAAAGATTTAAAAATACCAGATCCTATGCCATCATGCACTCCAATTCCAAACGTACCCACTACGGAGAGTCCCACTCAAAATGCTTCCCCATTATACCAAAATATGAACACCTTCCAAGAATCCTCCATGCATATCAAAAACACTACCTCTTCCTTAGAAATGGCTTCATGTCAAGAGGATAATCTAGAAAATGAAAAAATAAGTCCTACTATAAATCAAGATCAAGACACCAAAACTCTTCAATCCCATCCAATGGTTGAAAAATATCCTACCTCCGTAAAATCCCATATGATCCCCTTTTACCTTTCCATTTCTTCTCGGATGATCCCTTTCCATCTCAAGAGAAAAGCATCCTTCCAAATCCCATTCCTAATCCACTTCCTAAGCAATATCATGATGCCTCTTCCACCTTTTCAAATGATCCTATTCAAAATGAAGAGTCAAACACCCTTCCTACTCTATCCAATGGTCCTCTTCCATGTCAAGATAAAATTATCCCTTCATCTCCTTATCATAATCCTCCATGTTCACTTCATGATCCTATCATACCTTGCAATCCACCTCCACCTCAAAATGTACTTGCCTCTAGCATCAAAAGTAAGAAGAAACCCTTTGTTAAAAAGATCTTTCAAAGCATGCATTATCAAAGAAAAGGGTTAGACATTCATGAATAAGGTATATTAGAACCCCTTGCTATAAAAGAAAATCTTGCTTATAATGGCTACATTGCTCACTCTCAAGATGTTGGTATCTCTCATAAATCTTACATTTCTCTAGTTAAATCCAAATATATGCTTTCTCCTTTGTCCCTTCCATCCATTCTAGGTCCCTATATCCCTCCATCCCTTATGCGGGATCAACAAAGGAACACATCTTTGAGTACCTTCCATCCATCTAAAAGACCTCCATATCATTCCTATCTACCCACACATCTCCCTCCAAGCAATTTGGATGCCAAGCATAAAAGTCATAAATCAAGCAATCCACATGTATTCAAGGATCAACATGTCCAATCTAATCGACATGTCAAAAAAAAGCAAAATATGATCCAAAACAAAAAATAAAAATACAAAATGCCACAAAGGCCCACAAAGAAAGAAGAAAACTCAAAATTTATATGGGTTCGTAAGGCACTTGTAGAAGCAATACACTCTAAGGAACTACACAAGCATGAAAAATAAAAAACCATGTGGATCCCTAAGCAGTTGCTTGAAGCACAAAAGTCTAAAGAAAAATAAAAATTGGCATCCAAAATTGTTGTTCCTCCATCACCTCCTTCATCCATTTTGGGTTCTTATGCCCCAAAATATGTAATCTTTCCTCCATCCAAATCTCAAAATTTGAGATTCACTTCTCTTCCATGTATCCACCATCCCTCAAGGTGTGTGCCAACGTTGATATTTCCAACATTTCCATCTAGCCATACACAATTATTCCAACATCCCATCCATTATCCAACACCACTTTTTCACCCTTCCATCCCTCTTATCTAATCCTTTTCATAAATCCTTGCCCTAGTTTCATTTCATTATCCTGCCAACATCTTTATGCATACCTTCATAGCCATGGTCTATTGCAACTCATATTCTAAGGGTGCCATCCAAAGAAGCGAGACACTGGGGTCCTTCTTCCATCCCCTATCATGCTTCCATTATCTTCCAAAAAAGAAAAAAAATGATGAAAAAGGGGGGAAAAAAAAAGAGAAAAAAATAAAAAAAAAAGAAGTAAAGAGAAATAATTTCGTCCACGAGTGAAAACCACTTCTTGTGGCTCCTTGGGCAAGTACCATGATGAAAACCTAGCAAACGGGTGTCATGCATAATCCATTATCCTTTTGCACTTTACCCTAGGGGCAAGTTCCATCCATGTACATCCATCTATTATCCTTCATCCTCCATTATCTCTCATTCGCTCTATCTACATTCATATCCCTTTTCCACCTTTGTTCTTGACAAGATTAAGGATCTTTACAAGTTTTGCATGTGTCCTATATATTACACTTGATCCAGACCCTTTAGCTCCTATCCATTGCTCGCTTACATCCTTCATTACCACCTTTGATCGTGATTATCCTATTTGTCCCCTATCCACATCTATTCCTTGATCTTGATCAACACTATAGAAAAAATGCAAAAACGTGCTTACCACAAACCTCTTGACATGGCCACTTCTTTGGACCATATAGCTTCGTTACACTAAAATCCTTTCTTTACATTGCTATATCTAGACCCTGTGCTTGGATTAACATTGTGAGATAGTCCTTGAAAGCATCCACCATCATTCTCTTATCCATTCATGTACTCAAAATCCCTTTTGCCTTGCTAGACACTAGGGGCAAACATTAAAAAATCATAAAAAGTCCTAAACAAACTCCTAAAAAATCATAAAATGTCTTGAATAAACTCCTAAAAAATCATAAAATGTCCTGAACAAACTCCTAAAAATCATAAAATGTCCTGAACAAAATCCTAAAAAAAAAAAAATTCAAACAAAAACAAAAAAAAAACTAACAAAATCAAAGCAAGAAAGCATAGACTATCCTTCAAATCAAATCAACCACAAACAAACTCTCAAGGTCTGTAATCAAACTTATCGCATGTCTTGTTAATCAATCTATCAAACTCTATCAAACATCAACATGTCTTATACAAGGATGGGTACACTCGAAATCAAACAGATCGATCTTATACGAGGTAATTACTCTTCGAAACTAGACATTCCTATCAATGGTCACACAAATCAAAACAATGACATAGGTCAGTATGGCTACTGGATTTTGTCCAGGTTAGTCTTGTCTCTTTTACTAAAGTGTTTCATCTTTTCTTTTGCTTGTACATATCTTTTAGTCACTTTTGTGACATCCTGGTTCTTTTAGAACCCTCATGGCTTGAAATCGATCAATGTCCTAGTCTTAGGGTAATCAACTGAGCAATTTACATGTCCTAGTCTAAGGGTAATTGACTAAGCAATTTACATGTCCTAAGCAGTATCAACCAAGTCATCTTTCTATCAGTGACACCCATTCATCCACTCTGAGTTAGTCACCTGTCTCCTAAGTACTGAAGAGTTTTATCACTGAGTAAAAAGCAAAACAAGACTACTGAAAAACAATCACTAACCTATTTGAGATATGCATGAAATTTTCTTTGTGTGTTTTCTTTTACATTGGCTTTCACTTATTATTCCCTTTGAGTAACTTGAGGAAGTCTATCTTGACTAAGAGGAGCAAGGATTGGGGGCTTAATACTTTTCTTTGTTTTGTGCTTGTAGGAATGATTCTGATGATCTGGAAACATCTAAATCAGCTGGGTGTCTATGATAAATGCCTTCACATCAAGGTGAAATCGCCACACATACCTCGACTCTTCTTATTTGTATGCTACAGGGAGGTTGGAGTCATTTCTTTGTCTGTTTTGATGGAATTTCTTAAATGTGCAATCCGGTTGCATGTGTAATCTGTCCAAGGAAATGAACGAACAAAGGGTCATTGCGGACAAGATAATTCATATTGCATATGCAAAGAAAGGAACTCTATTCTGCTTGTTGTGTTTATAAAATGCGTAATGATGAAAATTAAGCATTCCAAATCCAGTGATTAGGTTTAGGTTGCATTCATTCTAAATTTTATGCATTTCGAGTGATTTCGACATGATAACAATGATCTCTTTATCCTTTAAATGAGATTTTGAGCCATTCGTCATTTCTCAGCAGAGTGGTCTCTTTTTCATCATCATTTCTCCGATCGAGTACTTGTGTATTGAGATGTTAGTTGCATACATGAGCATCTTATATAGATCCATACATTTCATTTTATACTTAATTGCATTCATATTATTGCATGAAGAAAATAAAACATTTGCATTACTAGTTACTCATTATCCTCATTTATTTGCATAAAAAGAAACAAAAATAAACATCCATATTCATCTGCATTACATACATCCATACTGAAAATATATGCATACATATATAATAAATCATATAGACAGATATCTCATAATCAATCAGCACAAGTACGATGAAATCAAATCAAGAGCTTGTAAATCAGCTGTCCTGAGTCCATTTTTGGGATCAAAATCAAAATCTGACATCAATTCTCTAATCTAAATTTCATGATGTTGACCATTTAGTGCTTTCATCAACTGCTCATTCTCTTCTTCAAATTGTGGTCAATTTCTCATTAATCAACGTTAAATCTCAATTTAATTCTCACATTAACTCTGATTTTAATCTTCAACATTAATCTTTGTGCTCAAATAACTTATAATCGCTCAAAATAAATGCTTAAAATCATTACGCAACCCTCACTATCTTTAAATTTCGCTCCTGAGGGGGCATACTCATGACCTCAAAGTTAAGAATTTATTTCAAAAATCTTCATTACAAGTCGAGCAGCTAAGATTCATCAAATCAATCTCTAGGGGCATATCAGTTTCATCGCTTCAAATCAAGCTGATATTGTCTTTGTTTAAATTAGTCTCTTAACATTAATCAATTTCATCACTTTTCATCAAGCTGATTATCCATTTAAACTCAATCAAGGGTTTAAAGAGTATCTTCGATCATACACTCAATCTAACCAGGTGTTCAGTTTCATTGCATTGAATCAAGCTAGACAGTTTCTTCGCTCATCGTATCCTAATCAATAAATTTCAAGATTGGTTTTCTCTTCACTCACTGAGTCTAGTTCAATCAAGTTCTAGATTAGTAAGATCTGCTTCTTTATCAATCAGGTTCAAGTTTGATATCTTTGCTCTTCATCGATCCTAGTTCAATCAAGTTTGGGATCGGTTTCACTTTAATCAACTCTACTCGATTTCATTGCTTCAAAACAAACTTAATACCTTGCTCTTCATCTAGTTCGTGATCAATCAAGTTCAGAACTGGTATCTCCTAGACATCAAACTTTCTTTGAACCAATGCGTTGCTCGCACATTATTTCAAAGAGGGGCAAATGTAATACCCTAAAAATGGTCATCTAAACCATGAGCCTCTAATCTCGACAACATCACCAAGGTCCTAACCAAAGGCAATTAAATAAATCTTGAGCACACAATTAATTTCTAAAATCATCAATGTCACATGGCAAAATTAATCACTCAATATTAATTAAATATTTATTTAATTAATTGATCATTCCAAATAAATCATTTTAAACAATTATCTTATTTATTTTAATTAAATATCTTTTGCATATTTAATTAAATAAATCAATTTGCCATTAAATCATCAAAAAGAGGAATTAATTTGAAAAATAAATAAAACTTGCCATAAATCTTCAAAAAAAGGAAACAAATCAAGAAAGAGGAATTGGAAATTATGAGCACAAATCTTCAAAAAAGGAAACAAATCAAAAAAAGAATTAATTGACAAAAAAAAGAATTAAAATTTGAGAAAAGAAATCAATTGGAGATAATCTTGAAAAACAAATTAAAAATTGATAAATAATCTCAAAGAAAGCAATTAAAACAATTAAATATTAAAATTGAATGAAATAGAGAATAAATCAATTTTTTCTTGATTTTATCTTAATTTTAGTTCAATTTCATTTAAAACTGAGAAAAGCGTCCAATCACATAAATTCACTCAGATTGTGCTTCTTCTTGGAAAATCTTGACCGCTCATCATCATTTGATCTCAGCCATTGGTTTCTTTTTGAATTTTCTATAAATTCAGGCTCTCATCTCTCATTCAAAGATCCTGGAGAATATATTGTTATTATGTTGTTTTTTCTCTAGGTTCATTGAGAATTTGCATTGAGATATTGCATATTAGTATTTCATAATGCTTAAATCATTTAGCTTAAATATTCATATATTTCTTAAATCATGTTAGATTAACTTTGCATATCTAGCTTAAATCTTGCATCCTTTTACCTCGTATTCATGCTCATATAGATTTAAAAATCCTTCATTTAGGTGTTGTCTAGTCACTGGATAGCTTAGCAATCTGAGAGAAATCTAAACTCGCATCTACTAGAAGACAATAAGCTGACTTACAATGGATTTCATTTTATCACTTTTGATTAACTAACCCATGCAAATAATGGTTTATTGAAGTGTTGTGTCTTACAACTTGTAGATACAGATTCACTTTTCACACACATAGGTATAGCTTAATGCATGAAACAGAAAGAGAAACAACATCCACAACAAATGACACAAAGATTTTGATGTGGAAAACCAGTAAGGGGAAAAACCATGGTGGAAAACCTTACCCACAATCAGATGATACTACTGCAGATAGTAAGTGTATACAAATGGGGTCTGCACATGCAGAAAGGCCAACTGCCTAGAGCTCACTGCTCAGTCACAAAATAGGAGTCGCACTGAGTACAATTGGATGGTTAAATCCAGTGATAATGTACTACTCAAGATACCATCTGCAATGCTGGATTTAGTACTGGTTTAAGCTTTGAACATGAGTGCCAAACACCTTCATAACCTTTCCTTCAACCTTCAAATAATGTCTGCATGATTCGCAGAAGGATCTGCTTATTTTCACTCTTCAATATTCACACACACTCATACCATTTCCATACCATATCTCACAAATGAGATTTTACATTTATTTATACAAAACCTAAGACCAAATGTATACATCGGCTTACTAAAGATATTGCAATAAAATCAATTACAAATAAGTCTTGATGCGATACAACATACCGGCTCAATACATTATCCAATCAATAAACCATTTCCAAAATGTGTCGTGCTGATCTGGAATAGATATCATTTACCGATCCATAACCTAGACCTATCTGTCGGTAAAGGAAAATATGTCAACCTGATTAGACCAATAAGAAAAACACCAAAACCAAACTTCCAATCCAGTTCTTTGACATAACCAAATGGTCTCCAAATGATAAAAAGTCATCATCACTGCCGGTGAACAATATAACCTGTCGGTGAACACATAACCTGTGGGTGAAACAATAAACCAATATAACCAGAGTACCAAACCAATAATGTAGATCTTGATGAAGATAAGTGTTGACATCAATGACAAAACCAATGCAACACATGACGAAGTCATCCATAATACCAACAATCTCCCACTTTGGCACTGATGGCAACACTAGATGGAAAAACATCTAACTGCCAAAAACAGAATGCCAAAAACCAAAAAACCAAAAATCTCCCAAAGATAGATCAATACAAAGTTCTGAACCAAAAATAGAAACCAAAAATACATATATCCAAAGAGTATATCTCTCCCTCAAGGTATAATGTTTTTCCATAGATATCTCTCCCCCTTTGACATCAAATGCCAAAGTAGTTAAGAATTCAAAACATAACATTCAGCTAACTACTCCCCCTGAGTAGTAGATCTCCTTCATCAAAGCCAGAAAAAGATTTTTCTATTAGTTCCTGCTGGTTTGATGCCAATCTTCATCATTCAAGTCTCTGCCAATGGGAAAATTACCCCAAGCTTCTCTCTGAGATATTTAAATGTTTCCTTAGGGAAAGGCTTTGTAAAGATATCTACAATTTTCTCTTTAGCATTCACATAAACCAATCTCACTTCATTTTCTTCAACATTCTCTTTTAGAAAACTGTACTTAATAGAATCATGCTTTGTCTTAAAGTGAAATACTGGATTCTTTGATTTATCAATTACTGCTGAATTATCACAATAAATGATTATTGGTTATTTTCATTTTACCTTTATATCTTTCAACATTTGCTTGATCCATAATACTTGAGTACCATTAGTTGTTGCTGCAACATATTCTGATTTTGTTGTAGATAATGATGTACAAGTCTTCTTCTTACTTATCCATTAAATCAATCTTCTGCCAAGAAAGAATGCACCGCCAGTGGTACTCTTTCTGTCATCTACATCTCTTTCCCAATTTGCATTGGTGTATGCACATAAATCTAAATTTTCATCCTTAGGATACCATAAACTAGAATTTGATGTGCCTTGTGGGTACCATAAAATCCTTTTAATTGCAGATTCATGATTTTCTTTAGGATTGCTTTAAAATCTAGATACAATACATATTGTATTCATTATATCAGGTCTGGTTTGTATCAAATACAGTAATCCTCCAATCATAGATTTGTACCTTGTCGGATTAATAGGAGTTGGATCATCCTTCAATGTCAATTTATCAGTTGTAGTCATAGGAGTGCTTACCAGTTTGGAATTTTCCATACCAAATTTCTTCAAGAGTTCTTTCAACTACTTTGTTTGACATACAAATATACCTTTATTTGTTTGTGAAATCTGCAAACCTAGAAATTTTTTATCTCTCCAATCATAGACATTTCAATTTTTTTTTGCATTTGGTTAGCAAAGTCCTTACATAATCCATCTTCACCTCCAATAACGATATCATCAACAAAGACTTCAATAACCAAAATGTCATCATTGGTAACTTTGTAATATAAATTATTGTCAGCATTACCTGTAGTACCCCTCCTCGATCAGCCTCCTTTTGTATATTTTGATTTACTTCTGTGACTGTTCAGTGGAACATTTTTGTATATTGATTCGGATGTTATGCGATGTTATTTCATGCTTTATCTAGATTTATGGTGAGTGATTTTATGCTGTATTTTAGTGCTTATGATTAATGCTATTTTATGGATCATTATCATAGACTGACACTTTTACCTTATATTGAGATGCTTTATTTATATGTTGCGTGTTTGCAAGTGTATTGGGGTGCGAGGGGATTATTTTCCTTCACTCACTCCGGTGAGACAAGGAATGTCACGATTCTCCTTCATTAGTGTGCATGTTGTGTCTATATATATATTGGTCTATATGCATGTGTGGTTCTTTGGTGCAGGACATTGTAGGTACTAGTACCGGGTAGGTACAAGGTATTGACTCCACCTAGTTTTATAGGTTTGAGCATGCCTTATATATCCGATGGGAGTGGAGGAGATAGTTGTTGTACCCTAGTTTGACCTGTAGTCACACTCGTGTGAGTGTTGTCAGTTAGTTGTCTTGTCATGTCTGGCTGTTATCCGAGTCATGCTGCTTTGGTTTGGTCATTTGAGAGTCATCATTTGATCATTCTTGGTTTTGTGTGTTTTCATTCATTTAAATGGTTATTTAATTTAAATGGATGATGTTATCTTATGTTGCCATAATTAGTTAATTATTATGCTCCATGATTATTGATTTAATTAAATTAATGATTTTCTAGATTAAATGGTTAAATGGCTTATTTATTTTGTAAGGTGCATTGATATATTTTGGAAGGAAATAAATAATTTCCTAGCCATTTAAATGTTAAATGATTATGTTGAAAGAAAGTATTTTGGAGATAGAAATTAATAAAAACTTTCCTTTTTACTTTCTCATTTGACTTTTTCATTTTAATTGTTGGAAAAGAATTATTTTTGAAAAGGAGTAAATCTGATTGTTTTTACTTTTTAAATATTTAAATTTGATTGGTTGGGAAATTTTTAACCTAGACATTTTAGGTTAAAAGATAATTTTCATGCTATTCCTAAAATTCATGAGAAGAAGGAAGAGGGGAATTTTGGAGAGAAATTCAGGAAAAATTCCTGGAGAAACTGGAAATTCGACTTGGTTTGCAAGACTGGAAATTCTTCAACTTTTTGGTTGCTAGTTGGCTTCAAGGTTGGATAATCTCTTCTTCTTTTCATTTTAAATTTTAAATTTTTAGTTTGCTTTCAGTGTGTGGAAATTATGCAAATCTTCTTGTAGATGCTTGCAGAATGATTGGAATAGAAGAAAGAGTGGTTATTATTGTTGGTTTTGTGAAATCTATATCATATGGTTGCATTTAAGAAAGAAATGGTTTATTTCTCTATTTGCTGTGTGTTTGTTCTTGAAAATCAATTTCTGGTTATACCTCTTCTATTTGGAAAGAATGAACTAGATTTAGCTTGCTGAGTGCTTTCTAGTATTTTGTTGTCCAAGATTTGGGGTTTCTGTAGGATTTTATTTCACCATTTTCCTTATTTGGTAAATTTCCATTTGAAAATTGGATTTGGCACTCTATATGTGTGTGCCTGTGAAATGTTCTAGAAATGAATCATTTTCTTGTTTAAACAATTGGGTGGAGTATTGATTTTAATGTCTTGGACGAATGTATTTTATTTGTTTTTGTTTGTTGACCTTACCTCACTCCATGGCGGGATAGTCCCACCACGCGGGTTAGTAGTCTCTGCTGCCCATAGGTAGCAGTACTACCGGTTGGCAGTATTGCTATGCGGTAGCAGTACTACCCGTCGGTAGCTATTGCTACCAACGGTAGCAGCGCTAGCGATTGGTAGTCACTGCTAACAGTTTCTACCGGACGGTAGTGCCTGCTACCAATCGGTAGCAATACTATCGACAGGTACTGCCTGTGGCCCTCGAGAGCGGCACTACTGTGGGTTGGTTTTGATCCCCGCATAACCATGCCCCTCGTTACCAGTTAAAAACGGTTAGTGCAATAAAGTAAATTTTTTTAATTAATGAAATATATTTTAAAGTGGTTCTTCATGTTAAATGAAATATATTTTAGAATGGATTTTGTGTTGAATAAAAATAAATAGTGATATTCATGTGATTCTTATTATGTGGTTAATAAATTTATCTATGGAAATCAAGGCATGAAATTAGGAATTCAAATTGGTTAATTTGGATATATACTGGAAAAAGAATTAAATTCCTATTAGGAATTCATGTTTTTATTCGGTTGAATATTTAATGTGGATTTCATTTCTGATGGAATATTGATTTGGAAATTGAATAAATGTGACTACTGGGAAAGAGTGTTTTATTTAATTTACAATCAATGATGTTGCAAGTGTTTATGATGCTGATTTTCTCAAAGATTGTTTGAGTGGGGACTTAGTGAATTTAGCTATCCTTGCAAGTGTATATTGTGTTAATTTTGGTCTATGGTTCAGTCATCCTATGGTGCGTATTTGCTACCTTTGACCAAGTGATATATGTTGGCTTCGTTGTCGTAACCATGTAGTGTCTTTTCCTTATGGTTAGCCAAGAGTCAAAATGTCCTTGTTTGACCACTTGTTTCTGATGTAATGGTTGTCTGCTTGGCCATGGGGTCCTTGGGTAGTGACCTTGTCTATTTTGTGTCCTTTGAGAGAGTGGCTTTCGAGTAGGTTACTCCTGCGAATGTTAGATAATAAGTGATAATCTAATTAATTGATTAGGTGGGTAGTACTCAAACATTAATGAAGATAATTGTACCTCGCGCATAGGTGAGTGCTCGTACAAGGGTCATAATGTTGCGAGAAGGTCTGGAATGGCAAACCGACCACCTTGTCTTCACAAAAGGCTGGAAAGGTTTGCATGATACTTAGTTGGTGATGGAGGTTCAGGAGAGGTTACCAGGACAAAGAGCCAGGACCTAGGAGAGCCTACAGAGGTAACCATCAAGCTATGCGATGACACTCTCTCATTTGGGTCACTTGTGTGTTTGTGATGTTGAGTCACCTGGATTTTGTGGAGTCATATTGTGTTGTCACAGAGTCGTATTGTTTGTCGACCATGTCATGCTTATTTTTGTTTGAGGGTCCTTAGCTATCTCCTAGCATGGTGAGGTGATTCCATTTTGGGAATTACATGGTCGGGTGGTAGTGCCACTTCCCATGGGATGTTACAATTTGTACCTTCATGCGAGGATTGGCTTTGCAGGTGTTCCTGTAGTTTGTGGCTCATGCTTTATCTCATGTTTGGAGATTATTGTTATTTGGAGACCTATGTGGTCATTGTAATATTTATCTTATGTAACCTTGTATTTGGATGAGATGTATCTTTAGATGTATATTGAGAAGGTATGTATTGGAAGAGCAATGTAATCCTATGTTAAGATGTTTTTATCAGTTTCCTTTGTGATATTTGTACAAGCTTATTGAAGTGGAATTATATTGTATCCTTTCAATCTTTCAATGGTGTATCTTTATTTGCTTATGGCTTCTTGTGATCATTGAGTTAATGATGGACTTGTGGATTAATGGTAATTGTGTAATTTATTTTATATAGTTAATTCTTCTTTGGTAACCCTTAAGGAATTCTTGTGTAAGTCTTCAGCTTCTGTTATCATGCATGTTGTGTTAATGCACTTTTTATGTTTATACTTTAAAAAAAAAATTGTTTCACCCTTGTTTGTGGGTTTTCCTTCGAGGTTCCTAGGGGGATATTACATTACCTTTTGTGTAACCAAGATTCAAAAGATATTTATCCAATCTACCATACCAAGCTCTAGGAGCATGCTTCAATCCATATAAAGCTTTCCTTAACTTGCAAACCATATCCTTATTATCTATCAAAGAAAATCCATTAAGTTGTTCAATTTAAACTTCCTCCTCAAGATCTCCATTCAAAAATGCACATTTTACATCCATTTGATAAACTTTATAGTTCTTATAAGTTGCAAATGCAAGAAATAGTCTAACTGCCTCAATTCTGGCTATGGGTGCAAAGGATTCATCATAATCAATTTTTTCTTTCTGTGAATAACTTTTACAAACTAATCTTGCTTTGTTCCTGATTACTTCTCCATCTTCATTATGTTTATTTCTATATACCCATTTAGTTCCAATTACATTTTTGTCTTTAGGTCGGGGAACCAATGTCCAAGTATGATTCTTTTCAATTTGTTCTAATTCATCTTCCATTGCTTTTATCCAATGTTCATCCTGACATGCTTCAATAACAAATGCTGGTTCAACTTGAGAAATTAGACATACCTCTTCATTTGCCAATCTTCCTCTAGTCATAACACCTTGATTCTTATTTCCAATTATCTGATTTTGTGAATGATTCAATCTTACATCCCTAGGATTTTTCTGATTAAAACTCATAGGTTGTTGTTATTCAGTCATAGTTGAGTTTTCTGATGATGACAGTGTGAATGGGTCTTCACTCTGTACCAGTGCAATTTGTGTCGGTGATCTATGATCATTTCAACTATCAGTTCTACAGATCTTGAATCTCCTCTAAAATGTTCATCTATCTTCACATTAGTACTCTCAATGATTTTCTGTAACCTCTTATTATAACATCTATATGCCTTGCTTCTAGAAGAATAACTAAAAAATATTCCTTCATCACTTCTAGGATCAAATTTTCCAATATACTCATCTCTTCTAATATAAAATTTGCTTCCAAATATTCTGAAGTACTTAAGAGTAGTAATATGACCAAACCATAGTTCATAAGGGGTCTTACCGATTTCACTTTTGATGTGAACTCTATTGAAAGTATAAACTATTGTATTCACTACTTCTCTCTAGTACACATGAGGTAGATTTGCTTCCATTAACATGGTTCTTGTTTCATCCAGAATAGTTATGTTCTTCCTTTCCTCAACTCCATTCTTTAGGGGTGTTCAGGGTGCTGATAGTTGTCTTTTGATTCCATTCACTTCACCATATGCATTAAATTGTCTAGATGAAAATTATCCTCCTTGATCTTGTTAAGAACTAGGAAGGACAATTGAGAGTGGGGGGGGGGGTGACTCAGTTGTCAATAAATTGTAATCCAAATTAAAATTATTCCAACTTAAACTTAGTGTCAGTAAACCAAACTTAAGTGTCTATAAAAAAAATTAATAGTTATAGCACTACCGGTTTAACATTATGCATAAACAGAAAGAGAAACAACATCCACAACACATGACACGAAGTTTTTGATGTGGAAACCCGGTAAGGGGAAAAACCACGATGGGAAACCTTACCCACAATCAGATGATACTAATGCAAATAGTAAGTGTATATAAATGGGGTCTGCACATGCAGAAAGGCCAACTGCCTAGAGCTCACTTCTCAATCACAAAATAGGAGTCACACTGACTATAATTGGATGGTTAAATCCAATGATAATGTACTGCTCAAAATAGCATCTACAATGCTGGATTTAGTACTAGTTTAAGCTCTGAACATGAGTGTCAAACACCTTCATAACCTTCCTTCAACCTTCAAATAATGTCTGTGTGATTCGCACAAGGATCTTCTTATTTTAGCTCTTCAATATTCGAACACACTCATACCATATCTATGTCTCAATCTTCAATAAGATCTTACAATCATTTATACAAAACCTAGGACCAAATGTATAGGTTGGCTCACTAAATATATTATAATTAAATCAATTACAAATAAGTCTTGATGTGATACAACATGTCAGCTGAATACGTTTACCATATTATCCAGTCAATAAACCATCTCCATAACGACTCATGCTAATGTGGAGTACCGATCCATAACTTAGACCTATCAGTCAGTAAAGGCAAATATGTCAACCCGATTAGACCAATAAGAAAAACACAAAATCCAAACATCTAATCCATGTCTTCGACATAACCAAATGATCTCCAAGTTATCATCATTGTCGATGAACAATATAACCTTTTGGTAAACATATACTAGTGACTGTGCATAAGTCACTAACCATACCGATGAACACAATATGCCGGTTCAAAAATAAACCAATATAACCATAGTGCCAAATTAACAATGTAGACATAAATCATGCTACCTTAAATCATAGCCGAAAAACTCTTTATTCTTAAATAAACTCTTAATTCCTATATAAGTCTATTTCATTCCACTTTTCCTTCCATAGCTTCAATTGATCATTCCATTTAAATCGTAATAAACACGAAATTTCTATAAAAGATGAAGATTCTTCATTCAATAAATCGATAAAAGTAGTATCTCAATCAACAATACTTAGGCATTTCAAGTTGTCATAAGATCAATATAAAAATAATACAAAGTGAAGGGTGAGATGCATCTGCTGATTTGCAACCCAAGTTATCATCAATGCAATCTTTAGCATGAAGACAAGAACAAGATTCAGGCACTTTTTCTGCCCAACTTTGAATCTTACACTTCCCCAGAGTTCTTAGTCAATCAAGAATACCTGACCTTGCACGAATTGCTTAGCAAAAGAATTCAAAAGACAAGATGGAATTTGGTGCGTGCCTAGATGATACATGCAATTCATTTTTCTAATTCCATTAAGAAACATGCAAGATCAATCAAGGATGTGGTAGAGTGGATAAATAAAAGAATTCCATCTATTTCAATGTTTATTCAATTGATTACTCGGCAGAGTATAATGCCATGCATAGAAAATAATATAGTTTGGAAAAAGCAAACTCTCTCTCTATAAACCACATTAAGCACCCATCTTGGAAGGTAACTTTCCACAAACACAAGCCTATCTAGCTTTGTTCACATAAATCTAGAATAAATATATATAGAAGACAATCTTTCATCTTTCAATTTGGCTTCCTATTTCTCATAAAATACAATGTTTATAGAAGAAAATATTTTGTTGAGTAGAAATAAAAAGAATCAATCTTTCATTAAAACCAATTCTATCTGACACGAAGCAATCTTTCATGGATAAACAAATATACATCAGAAAGAAAAAATCTTTTGCTTCTAGCTTCCAAGCAATTTAAAGACAAGATTAAATATTAAGAAGGTGTAACACGTATTTATCTTACATATAAGTTGAATAAAATGAGTACACGTTCTTTTATTCAATTATCAAAACATTTTTAAAGCCTAACCATTAACTTGCATTCCCTTTCTTATGGTTTAGAATTTTCATGTTTATCGTCTAAGCTCTATATCTTTCCATGTGTTTTGGTTCATTTACCTCTTTTCTCAAACAACATATTTAGTTTAATTCTAATATGTGACTTTTCATGATTTAAAAAACTCAACTCACTGATTTTACTAGTTTTCCATAACAACAATCTAACATGATGGAAATTCATAAAGCGCCTATCTATATGGCTTTTTAAATGAGACACCTGGTAACCATCTTTACTTTTCATGCAAGGATCTAATTTGAAAGTAAGTCTTTTCTTTATGATATCAAAATAAACGTCACTATATAATAAGTCATAATCCTAGTATTTCATCTTCTTCATGGTTCAATTTCAAAGTTTCTCTCTCTATCCTCTTACTCTGTTTCTAGAGGATTTGGTGGTCTAATTTCTATGAATTTAACTAATGTTTATCAACAATCTTTAAGAAAATATTTCATTATTGCATCTATATTTACATGATTGTATTTTAAAACAATTAAAAATGGTTCATATCACAATTATAACTCTTCCATTAGAATATTGCATAAATCTAAAGCTAGATCATTCTTTAGCTCTTAGATCTCTACAACAAAACATGCTAGATTTGAGCTTACCTCAAGAAATGCAATCCATGTCTATTATGATCCCTGACAACTTCAAATTGTTTGCAATATGTCCAGATTCCAATTGCTTTCCCCATCGGCACTCTTCTATCTCATGAGCTCTATATTTCCTAGTTCTTATCCTTTCTATATTCTGATAATTTCTCTAATAATAATAAAACAACTAACACTCATTCAAGAGCCTAACCCTTAAGTTTGACACTAAATCAGAGATGATCATCGTTGATCTTTTACGACTCGGTCATAAACACATCTAAATCTCCACTAATTTTCTCTTCCACATTCCATTGTCTAATCCTTCATTGCATCTCTCTTCCTCCTCTCTTCTAGCTCAATGGTTTATATATAGTGTTTTCGTCTACCTTCTTTCCTACTTACAAGCTATCTCTCCTAGTGGTGGATTGATTCTAAATGACACCACACATGGTTTAATAGCAACCTACCAGTCCTGATCAGGTTTGAACACTTATGTGTTCTCCATGCAATGTTATTTGTTATTACTACGTGACACCTAACTACTAAAGTTGTTAAGTTCATAATTATTGATTATCCATGTGGCTTTTAACTCTCATACTAAGTCAACTTTACTAAAAATGACTTCCTTAAAACATGCAAAGTTAAATTAAACTAACTTCTTACTATACATGTTGATCAAGGTGTAGACATTGGTGGGTTTACGTGGGCTGGTAAACCACATTTCTATTAATTCATGACACATTTATCAGCTGTTACAACGTGTATGAAACATGCTTAAATGGTAGAGGGGGGTAGTCGGAGATGTGTCGACTCCCTTTACACCATGCTTGCTTGCCAACTACCTTATTTTTATGCAATGTGGTAGGTGATTGGGACATCATTACCCATCGTGGTTTATGCTTTAGATAAGAGGGAGGAGTGGTTGGTGGTACCCTCCCTTTAAATAAGGGGAGTGGTCGATATTACTATCGACCACCCTCATTAAGTTTTTTTTTTAAAACTATCCTGCCATCATAAACTCATTTGATATTATTAATTTTAATTTTAATTTTTATTATATTTTTGATTTTATATATGTATAAATAAATAATGACTTTTTATTTATATATATATTAAACTTGTTAACAAAATCTTTAATAAACCGTTACTATGTTTATAAATATATATAATATGGATTTTCATAAACTAATTTAAATTCTGCAAACCTATTTACATATTCGATAATTACATATGTATTTATAAGTCCGTGATTGAATCATTATTAGAACTCAGATACATTTATATATATATATATATAATCCCAAATGATTATGTATAGGTAAAACAAAATTCTTGAAGTAATCAAGTTTCACGATAATTGAATATACATATATAATATCTATATAGATATATATGTATATGATTGAATCAATCTCTCATATACATATATATAATACTATTATCTAATTTACAAAAGTAAACTCATAAGTATGATATTTCATACATTTATACATATCTGAACATAAAGAATGTATAAACCTACGATCAATATTCATATCTAACCCATTAACAAAACAATCTTTCTTTAAAATAAGACATAATATCTCACATTCACTCATGTAACTTGGATTTAATTCAATCACCACTCAAATTATGCAATCAATGCACACGTATAAACATTTAAATCAATCTACTACTCATTCCAAATTCATCATTCCAATTTAAACAAACACTCAAATAAGGCCATTTAAATAATCCATCTTTACAAGATGCAAATTATAAATCCTAATGTGGTGTGTGAGAGATTCCATCTATTCTAAGGAAATACAAGAGCTAAGACAACTCTACTTGAACCATGTTCTCAACTTTGTCTACATTCACCAGTTCCTGCATTCACTTGCACTCAGTTGCTCATTAGCAATGACGATCCCAATTTTGCAATAAAAATTATTACTGATCACTCAATTGTATAGAGTGCATTTGATCTACTATCTTATTTCATTAACTACTCCAATTTCATTTCATTTCCATTTCATTTGTGAAAAATAAACATTATTTTCCTAATTAAATAATTATGGAAAAATAGGGTTCGTGACAGCGTTCCCCTCTTAAAAGAGACATTATCTCGATGTCTTATTATTCTATTAATAAGCACATACTTTCTCAACATCATAAACATTAACCATATATTGTGGTCTCAATCAAATATAATAGAAATAGTATCATCTATACTATCCAAATTTACAACATGTAAATCACAATCAGAGTATTCAAGTATTTCATGCATCAAGCAAATACTACTCTAAGAAAACAAAAGATGAATATGACAGTCAATCGTTGCATCATCCTCCCAAGTAGAACTATCATCAAAATATTGGTCCCACTGGATCCAATACCGAGTGAAATCTCTGCTATATAGCTTAATGCTACATTGATCAAGAATTTGGATGTGCTCCACTAGCACCATTCCTGGATCCTGTATCCATAAACAACTGGATTCATAACTTCCAGCATATTGAAGGGTCACACACATCTTGGTACCAACTTTAATGATTTCCTCAATAAAATAAAGCTCTTACGAGGCTTCTCCCTCAAAAGAATTTCTTCTTCAGTAACAAATATCAAAAAGTATTGTTTCTATTACCATAGCTTTTCTTATCTGTCGACTATCTCTTTCAATATATTCTTGATCAATTTCATCTTCTCATTTATTTATTTTAAGCATATTAGAACCAATGATGATCCTATCATTATCCTATTCCAACTAACAAATGTTTGTCATTTCTATCATAAATCATTATAATGGGTATCATTCCCTATAAACATATGAAAAGATTTTGTTGTATGCCCACTCAATCCAAAGGCAAATACTTCTTCCATTTGCATTTCTAATCCATGTGATACATCAAAAATAATTCTCCACAACTTGATTAACTCTTTTCTGTTCGGTCGTCTATCTAAAGATGTCATGCCGACTTAATCTAGTTCCCAAAGATATATTCAATATTGTCCAATTCCAAAATGTCATCCAGACATTCCTATTTGATATTTCTATTTTCAAAACTCCATGCAATAGATAAGTTGAATGAATAAATGTCTTCACAAGATTCAATGATTCATCTTTAAATATATCCAAGTACGAAATATGCAATCTCTGTCAATCTGTTGACACCAACCAACTATGATATCATGCTTATTCTTACCCAAAAGCAATTCTTGAATAAATTTCATAGTTATTTCCTACCACCTATACTTAGGTTTGATATAAAAGTCCTATTGTATGATCATGCCCAACTTTCACTTGTTAAACATTGTGCCACATACTCAACTACCTTTTTCCAAAGTTCTTAGGTTCGTTACATCTTTATCAACAATCTCTAGATTAACTAGATATTTCGAAATGTTCTATATAAGGTGCAATATTTACTTCCTCAAGTTTCCACCTCAAAGTGAGTACATCTTTCATTGATGTTCTTAATTACCCTCAAGTTCTTATCTCAAATATATTAAATCTATGATCTAAAATATCTACTTTCAAAACCTCAATAATATTTTCCTTTGAAGTGATTATGCATCTATTGCTATCTCAAGTTTGACCTTATAGTAGCCATGGTAGATAAAATTTCCTTGATCTATGAGAACCCATCATTTGAATTATTTTTTATTTCCAACTATTCCAACTAAATCAACCTGCTTCATACCTCAAACTTCTATCAATCCATTAGATTTACAAATTACTATGTATGCTCTTAATCGACAAATAGCAAGGTAACCATGACGACAAAAATTTCCTAACATCATAACATATGTTATACAACTACTAGCACAACCTTATAATTTATTATCTCAAATGTGTTTCTATGTCAAAGACCATATATTCTTGGATGTTCAAGACTCCAAAACCTACTTTTAACAAAAGACATCTTTCATGGTCACATGATCTCGAAGGTAAAAACCAAGGAAGTGAGATTTCATATAATTGATGAACAAATTCGAATTTGTCTATCTACTAAATATAGTTACCTTTGCAAGGCCTATCCTTTAGTTATTCCACACATTGAATTTACTCAAATTAAAATTTACACAAACACATAGTATTATTGCCCTAACTGACATAATACCTATGCTTGATACACTCCCTACTATTACTCTCTTGGACATACTATCAGGGGTTTTCTATGAACATGATAAGGAGGGAATGCAATATGCAATCGAAAGACAATGAAAATTTTAAACTTTAGATCAACCACCATAAATGTTAAGAGAACAAGTGATTAATTTGAACAGTAAATTATAAAATGCGCATATTGAAACATTAAGTCAAGTGTGACTAAGGGCCATAAAATAGAAAATTGGTGACTCATCATTTAGAAAGAGAAAAGGAAAATAAAATCAAGTCAAGAAGTCAAAACTAATCCAAAAATAAATGATCAAATAATTCATCAATAAGACAAATAAAGCATCAAACTGAATACATATCAAATGTACTGAGTGACTAGGACTAGTCACATATGAAGGAGTGTTACAAAACCTTGGGGTATCTTTTCTAGAGTGTGTGAGAGAGAGTATAAAACATAGTACCTACAATTTAATGTTTGAAGATAAGGACACAAACTAGAATACAGAGTCTTATATTGAAGATTTCATCATATCATCCATAATTCCTATCCATATAGTACCCACCTCATACACTATAGACATACAATAATATCTTTTGCAAGAGACGAGTGAGAATAATTATCAATCTAATAAATCAAGAATCTCAAGTATCTAGGTTCTATTAACAAATATCATTTTTATATCAATAAAATCGCATCTTACAACTTTACTATATAAGTACCCAACTCTTACTCAATAAACTATCATCCGACGAATGTGTCCAGTATGTCATTCTAGGAGATACTCTTTCTCCATCTATCTGGACACCATGTTGATTTCATAAAAAAAAAATTTATTTATCAATTGTTCATAAATGATATCACCCAAATTTATATCTCTTCTCATGGAGTCAATGGGGTACATCCTTTCAACCTTTTTGAACTAAAAATAGTTGACTCGGTAGGGAGATGCTCATTCTTCATCTATCTCCTCAATAGGATAGTCCAACTATTCTTGTCTCCCAAGGGAATGGTAGATGGGATTTTCATTAACCTACTTAGCTTGGTTAAGTATTTCTTCTTTCTTGGTTTAGGAGTTGATTCCTTTCTTCTTTCATCCTAGAAGTAAACAACTGCTTTCCTTGACCTTATCATTCTCATCTTGAATATCCTGAATTCATTTCATAGTAGGAGGGAAATATTTCTTTTTTAATCAACCACCCTCCTTCTTCTAGGTCATTTTCATAAATTCACCTTGAAAAGGCTTTGTCCTCCTTTATTTGCAAGTATCATACGTTAGATATCCAATAGCAAGTTTGTCAAGTACATGAATTCATTCATGAAGCGGACTCATAGGCCCTAGAGTTATAAACCATGCTCTGATACCAAAATGTAAAGACGTAAATTGTGCTGACTTCAATCATAACTGAAAAACTCTTTATTCTTAAATAAACTCTTAATTCCCTTAATAAGTATATTTAATTCCACTTTTCCTTCCATAGCTTCATTTGATCATTCCATTTAAATCGTAATAAACATGGAATTTCTATAAAAGATAAAGATTCTTCATTCAATAAATCGATAAACATAGTATCTCAATCATAAAATACTTAGGCATTTCAAGTTGCCGTAAGATCAATAATAAAATAATACAAAGTAAAGGGTGAGATGCGTCCATTGATCTGCAACCCAAGCTATCATCAATGCAATCTTTAGCATGAAGATGACAACAAGATTCAGGCACTTTTTTCGCCCAACCTTGAAGCTTACACTTCCCCAGAATTCTTAGTCAATTAAGAATACCCAACCCTGCACGAATTGCTTAGCAAAAGAATTCAAAAGACAAGATGGAATCTGGTGCCTACCTAGATGATACATGCAATTCATTTTTCTAATTCCATTAAGAAACATGCAAGATCAATCAAGGATGTGGTAGAGTGGATAAATAAAAGAATTCCATCTATTTCAATGGTTATTTAATTGATTACTTGACCGAGTATAATGCCATGCATAGAAAATAATATAGTTTGGAAAAAGCAAACTCTCTCTCTATAATCCACATTCGACACATAAATCTAGAATAAATATATATAAAAGACAATCTTTCATCTTTTAATTTTGGCTTCCTATTTCTCATAAAATACAATGTTTATAGTGTTAGGTCCTAGAGACAACTGAGAGGGGGGGGGGGGGGGGGGGTTGAATCAGTTGTCAAATAAATTCAAACAAAAAACAACTTAACCAACCTTAATGCTTAATATTGGTAAACCAAACTTTATGCCAGTAGACAGTTTATTAGTTAATTGCAGTACTGGTAAAGATTAATGCATGAAACAGAAAGACAATAACATCCACAACACATAACACCAATATTTGTATGTGGAAACCCTGTAAAGGGAAAAACCACGGTGGGAAACCTTACCCATAATCAGGTGATACTACTGCAGATAGTATGTGTATACAAATGGGGTCTACACATGCAGAAAGGCCAAGCGCCTAGAGCTCACTGCTCAAACACAAATAGGAGTCACACTGACTACAATTGGATGGTTAAATCCAATAATGATGTACTACTCAAAATAACATCTTCATATGCTGGATTCAGTACCGGTTCAGTTCTGATATGCCTTCACAAAAACCTTGCTTCACCTTCAAATGATGTCTACATGTATAGATTTTCTTATTCTCGCATATACCTTCTTACAATTCCTTTTCCCAATCGCATATCAATCTTACAAATAAGATCTTACATATATACCATAACCTAAGACCAATTTTAGTAGGTCAGCTCTAGAATATATTACAATAAAATAATTACAAGTAAATCAATAACCGATGCAATATCCGATTCAACATGTCAGCTTAATGCATTTACAATAATAACAAAATCATCTCCCAAGTGTGCCATGCTGATCTAGAATAGATAAGCCTATTGGTGCTTATTCTGGACCTATTTGTCGGTAACAATAAATATGCAAACACGAATATACCAATGAACAAATCTCCAAGATAAAGTGTCCAAACGATGTCTTCAACTTAACCAAGTGTTTTCCATGTTATTCCAAGTGCTGGTGAACAATATATCCTGCCGGTGAACCAGATACCGGTGACTGTGCATAAGTCACTTGCTTGCCGGTGAACATTGCCAATCCTCCAAAGTGCTAGAGTTGATAAGTGTTAATAGGTGTTGACATCAATGACAAAACCATATCAACATATCCAAAATACCAACAATCTCCCCCTTTGACATTGATAGCAACACAAGATGGAAAAACCATCAAAGTGCCAAAACAGAAATGCCAAATACCAAAAGCCAACAATCTCCCAAAAGAGATCATAACCAGAAATCAAAATTCAGATACAGAGAGTAATCAATCTCTCCCAAAGTAACAATCTCTCCCCCTGAGAGTAACATGTGTTTTCCTTGTGTTTTTCCATATCAATCTCTACTCCCGCTGAGAAGTAGCTCTCTTCATCAAAGCCAGAGTAAAATATTTCTCTGTTAATTCTGCTGGTTGATGATGAACATCAACTATCTAAGTCTCTACTAGTGGGGGTATGACCCCAAGCTGATCTCTGAGATATTCAAAAGTCTCCTTAGGCAAAGGCTTAGTGAAAATATCTACAATCTGCTCTTTAGTATTCACATAAACTAGTTTTACTTCTTTTTCTTCAACATTCTCTTTCAAAAAATTCAATTTGATAGAAACATGTTTAGTTTTGGAATGTAGTACCAGATTCTTAGATATATCAATTGCTATAGTGTTATCACAATAGATAGTTATAGGTTCCTTGCATTTTACCTTTATGTCCTTCAACATTTACTTAGGCCATAATACTTGTGTACAGCTAGTTGCTGCTACAACATATTCTGATTTAGTTGTTGATAAAGATGTGCAACTTTGTTTCTTACTCAACCAAGAAATTAATCCGTTTCCAAGAAAAAATGCCCCTTTGGTGGTTCTTTTTTTGTCATCCACATCTCCTACCCAATTTGCATATGTGTATGCACATAATTCAAATTTTTCATCTCTAGGATACCATAAGCCAAGATTTGCAGTGCCTTGTAAGTACCAAAAAATCTTTTTTACTGTTGATTCATGATTTTCTCTAGGATTACTCTAAAATCTTGAAACAATACATACTGCATTCATAATATCAGGTCTTGTTTGTGTCAAATACAGTAGGCCTCCTATCATAGATTTGTACCTAGTCAGATTAGCATGTGTAGATTCATCCCTTCGTGATAATTTGTTATTTGTAGTCATAGGTGTGCTTACCGGTTTAGAGTTTTCCATCCCAAATTTCTTTAGTAACTCCTTCAAGTACTTGTATTGACTCAAGAATATACCTTTATAAGTCTGTGAAATCTGCAATCCTAAAAAGAATTTTATCTCTCCAATCATAGACATTTCAAATTCTTGCTGCATTTCAATAGAAAAGTCTTTACATAGTCCATCTTCTCCTCCAAAGATTATATCATCAACAAAAACTTCTATAACCAAGATTTCATCATTAGTCACTTTATAGTATAAGTTGTTGTCAGCATTACCTTTAGAAAAACCAATCTTCAAAATATATTTATCCAATCTAGCATACCAAGCTCTTGGAGCTTGCTTCAACCCATACAAAGCTTTCCTTAACTTGCAAACCATATCTTTGTTATCTGTCAAAGAAAATCCATTAGGTTGCTCAATGTAAACTTCTTCTTCAAGATCTCCATTCAAAAATGCACATTTAATATCCATTTGATATACTTTGTAGTTCTTGTGTGCTGCAAAAGCCAAGAATAATCTGACTGCCTCAATTCTAGCTACCGGTGCAAAGGTTTCATTATAATCAATTCCATCTTTTTGAGAATATCCCTTACACACTATTCTTTCTTTATTTCTGATTACCTTACCATCTTCATTAATTTTTTTCCTAAATACCCATTTTGTTCCAATTACATTTTTGTCTTTAGGTCAGGGAACTAATGTCCATGTGTTATTCTTTTCAATTTGTTCTAGTTCCTCTTCCATAGCTTTAATCCAGTGTTTATCTTCACATGTCGCATTAATTGATGATGGTTCATTTTAAGAAATATGACATACCTCTTCATTTGTCAGTCTTCCTCTTGTCATAACTCCTTGATACTTGTTCCCAATTATCTGATTTTTAGAGTGATTCAGTCTTACATACTGGGGTGTATTTGTTTGCCATTGTTCCCCAGTTACAGTGGAGTTTTCACATGATACCGGTGTAACAAGATCTTCATTTTGTATAGGTGGGTTCAATTTAGGTTCATTTGTCAGTATCTCTGTTGTTGGTTCAAAGTCTATATACCTTGAAGTTCCTCTAAACTGTTCATCAATTTTCACATTTGTACTCTCAACAATTTTCTGCAATCTCTTGTTAAAACATCTATATTCTTTTCTCTTAGATAAATAACCAAGAAATATTCCTTCATCACTTCTAGGATCAAATTTGCCAATATACTCATCTCTCCTAATATAGCATTTACTTCCAAATATTTTGAAATATTTAAGAGTAGGAGTAATGCCAAACCATAGTTCATGAGGGGTCTTACCAATTTCACCTTTGATGTGAACTTTGTTTAATGTATAAACTGTTGTACTTACTTCCTCTCTCCAATATACATGTGGTAGATTTACTTCTGATAACATACTTCTAGCTACATCCAAGATAGTTCTATTTTTCCTTTCTATAACTCCATTCTATTGTGGTGTCTGAGATGCTGATAATTGTCTTTTGATTCCATTCACTTCATAGAATGTATTAAATTCTTTAGATGTGAATTCACCTCCTTCATCTGATCTCAGACATTTGATTTTCTTGTCGGTTTCATTTTCTACCATCACCTTGAATAGTTTGAACTTCCCAAGTGCTTCTAATTTTTCTCTGAGAAAAGTAACCCAGCACATTCTAGAATAGTCATCAATGATTAGCATGAAATATCTATCACCTTGTAAGCTTTTAGTTCTAGCTCGACCACATAAATCAGTATGAATTAAGTCAAGAGCATTATTTGATTTTTCTAGAATACTTTTAAAAGATGCTCTAACTTGTTTTCCAAATTGACATTCCTTACATACCAGATTGTGAGGTTTAACAATCTTAGGTAAATCTCTAACTGCCTTAGTAGTACTAATTTTCATAATGCAATCAAAATTTACATGACAGAGTCTCTTATGCCATAGCCAACTTTCATCAATATGTGAAATCAAGCATGTCTTTTCATTGTTATTCAAATGAAAGATATTACCCCTAGTTTGATTACCGATTGCAATTTCCAAACCAGTTCTATTCATAATTTTTCTTTTTCCATTCTTGAATTGTAACTGAAATCCTTTCTCAACTAATTGACCAATGCTCAGAAGATTATGCTTTAAACCTTAAACATAGTAAATATTGTTAGTATTATGCTTACCATCAAGAGATATAGAACCTTTTCCTTTGATCAAACAAGCTTTATCATCTCCAAATCTTACCAGACCTGCATTATATTCCTAAAAAGTCAAGAATTTACTTTTAACACCAGTCATATGATTTGAACATCCTGAATCAATGATCTATTCATCCTTAACTTCAACTTTAGCTACCAGGGCCTGGTCTACCAGTTGAACAGTAGGTGTCGGTTGATCTTCTATTATAGCAACAAAGACCTATCCATTGCCTACTGGATCCTCATCAGAATCATCACTGACTCCTCCATCAACAAGATAATAAGATTTGTCTTTATTCTTCATAAATCTGTATCTCTAAGATTCAGGGTTAGGCTTGTATGTTCTTCTAGCTTCTTCTCTTAATCTAGCATGTCTATCAAGGCATCTTGAAGCCATATGACCAATCTTATTACAGTTAAAAAATTTAAATGGTGCTTTACCTTCATACTTACTTCCAACTGGACCTTTAGGCATTTTTCTTGCAAATAGTGATTCAAGTTCTTCAAGTTCTTCATTTTCTCTCCTGCTTTCCTCAAGTTCTCTTGCATAAAAGACTTTCCAATCAGATTTGTCAAATGATGGTGTAGATGATGTTGATGCCTTAAAAGCTAAATTTGTCTTTATAGTAGCAATAGGACCAAATTCCTCAATTTCAAAAGTTGAAAGTTTTCCAATCAACGTGTCCCTAGTTACTGATGTATTAGGCATTGTTCTTAACTCATTTATGGCAATAACTTTCATTTTATATGCCGGTGGAAATCCTCTTAAAACTTTTGAAACAATTTCATCTTCACTTAAGGTTCCTCCAGAACATTGTATACCCAAAACAATTTTATTTACTCTTTCCATAAAAGTAGAAATCCTTTCATCTTCTTCCATTTTCAGATTTTCATACCTGACTCGGAAGCTTTCAAGTTTTGCAATTTTGACTATGGAATCTCCTTCTTTCAATGTTTCCAAATGGTCCCAAATAGCTTTAGCACTAGATCTATCTAATAATCCCATGATTTGTTGATTTGATAATACGCTCAAAAGTGCTTCTCTTGCTTTGCAGTCATTTTCCTCATCTTTTCCTAAGGTAGGTGGATTAGGTTGACTTTGAGTAAGAGCAATATAGCCATTCTTTGTAACATCCCAGATGTCCTTTCCAATGCAATTTAGATGTGTCTCTATCTTGATCTTCCATATGCCATAGTTGGTTCCATCAAGTTTAGGACTATCCTTCCTGAAATAGTTAGTAGACATTGGATCTCCTCAAGCTGTTAAACTTCTACAAAAAAGAGGACTAAGCTTTGATACCAATTATTAGGTCCTGAAGACAACTGAGAAGGGGGGTGAATCAGTTGTCAAATAAATTCAAACCAAAAACAACTTAACCAACCTCTATGCCAGTAGATAGTTTATCAGTTAATTGCAGTACCAGTAAAGATTAATGCATGAAACAGAAAGACAATAACATCCACAACACATAACACCAATATTTGTACGTGGAAACCCTGTAAGAGGATAAACCATGGTGGGAAACCTTACCCACAATTAGATGATACTACTATAGATAGTATGTGTATACAAATCGGGTCTGCACATGCAGAAAGGCCAAGCGCCTAGAGCTCATTGCTCAAACACAAATAGGAGTCACACTGACTACAATTGGATGGTTAAATCCAATAATGATGTACTGCTCAAAATAGCATCTTCATATGCTAGATTCAGTATCGGTGTAGTTTTGATTGCCTTCACAAAAACCTTCCTTCAACCTTCAAATGATGTCTACGTGTATAGCTCTGCTTATTCTCACATATACCTTCTTACAATTCCTTTTCCCAATCGCATATCAATCTTGCAAATAAGATCTTACATATATACCATAACCTAAGTGTAATGCCCCACCAGGAAACCCCAAAGGGATAAAGCTAAAACAAATGAATGGAGTGCAATATTGTTTTTTTTAAAATAAGACACAACCTAAAGATACAATGAGATATCAAAGTTCAGATTACACAGCGGAAGACATCAACTAACACCTAAAGAGTTTCCCAACATGATTATTTAATTACATAATTAACTTATCTCATGCTAATTAATCCAATAAGTTGATTATCTTACTAATGAGATAATACTTAAACTAGGGAGAAATTTCTTTCAATAAGATAATAATATAGATCACAAGATAAGGTTCATTCATGAAGGTTTATTCATACCTTACATTCAAGCTTTCATTAAAATATAAGCCACACATCTAATTTAATAACACACTTGCATTTCATCATAAACTAATGGGATCTTTCCATGTATACTTAATTTCCTTAACAATAATTGAATATATTCCATTATTCTAATCTACATTCTTTCATGATCCAATTTACTATATTTTAAAGATGATTGCATACATGCATCTACAATTAATTTCATCCTATCCACTTTATACATCATAACATAATGCCATCCATACATGCTAAAACTAAAAAAGGAAACATAAGAACAAAAGCATCACATAACAACAAATTGATATTGGAGTTCACCCCTAAAGGGCTACATCTCTGAGTCTGCTCAACTGCAAGACCCCTTTGATCATTTAAATAAGTTAAGGGTACATAAGTTCCACATCATTTACATTCCTGCCATCAAGGCGAATCATACCAATAAACAACCGACCACATCGGTCAATAATTACATAAATGATCCCTACATAGAAACAGATCCAACAAAACATAACAAAAGCTAATACAAGGTCCATTGCCCAATAGTACTCTAACTAGAGACCTGACCCGCTATGGTCAACCAAAAATCAACACTCAACACCCGCATAAAGGACAAGACCGGTTATAACACCATCACAAGGCAACAACCAAACTAGAGACTGAAGACATAAACAAGTACCTCAATCAACCAAAGGACAGGGTCCAAACAAACATATCAAGGCGTTACCATTACTTTAAACAAAAGCGAATACAGAAATTAAACTTGAATAGGCAATAACCAGAAAAAACAATCTTTTTCCATATTGATTTAAACATTAAAAGTCGATCAAGTTTTCTAAGTGATCTAAGTTTTCAAAATACATTAATAGAAAAATCACCATAACAAGGAGAATACAATACCTCAATAGCAATAGTACTATTTGTCTACTCTTAATACAGAGGAAAAATATAAACTAAACCATTTATTTTACTAAATGAAAGTATCATTAACTCACCAATATTCCAAACGATACATTATTAAATTTCCAAAATTTCTAATAGTATATCATGAAAGTTTTCAAAATATCCAATGATAAACATTTGATTCTCTTTTTTTTTAATTACTCAAATAATATATTCCCGAATAAAATATTATTTAAAAATTATCAATTAATATATATATATTTTATTTCTACGATTTTCCAATTAAAATAATATTCTATCTAT
Source organism: Cryptomeria japonica (assembly GCF_030272615.1). Lineage (NCBI taxonomy): Eukaryota > Viridiplantae > Streptophyta > Pinopsida > Cupressales > Cupressaceae > Cryptomeria > Cryptomeria japonica. Next base: position 468,921,514 of record NC_081410.1, read on the forward strand.
TTCCAAAAAGATACTTCTTCAATAAAACAAAAACTAAAATTAAATATTAATTATTATATATTTATTTATCCCCAAAAGTATAAACAATTAATAATTTAATAATACATAATATTAACAAATTAAGTATTAATTTATATATATATATATATAATCATGATTAACATATATTTAAAATATACATTAATTAATAATTAATAATTAACGCAATAAATCTGAAGAAAAAAAATTTAGCGAAAAAATGTCTCTGCGAACGAAAAATCGATGCATTGCATCGGCACCCTTTTTCGAGCATTCTTACCCGCAGCAAGGAATTTACAGAGGCTTTGTAAATCGGTTTGTTGTTTTGGCTAATATCTCTGGGATTGAGGAACCTAGCAAGGTTATATCACGGACCCGCGATCAAGAATCCTTCTTTGCAAAAACTAAATATTTTTTGGCTGATACGGTTAGGGCTCCCCCTCCTCTTTGCAAGGGCTAGGATCGGGATTGGCATTTGGTGAGCCATAGAAACAACAAAGCATTAGGGAAACCAAACTACCTCAAGCGGAATCCCAATCATTGTCGGAGGAGGGTTTTGTAAAACCTAACTAGTCAAAGATTTCCTCTACTCGCCATATTTTTCCTGCTCGAAGGTCCTCGGGTAAATTATTAAAGAAAATGGTATCCTCAGGCCATCACTCTTTCATGAATAATCACAATTTAAAGGAGGCTAAGCATCCTAAGCTGAATTCTCCTTCAAATCCTCCAGCTAATCCTAATGGGCTAGTCATTGAAATTGATACCCATACTAAGATCAGGTATCGAATTCATTGCAACGACCGAATGATCTTTGCTTGGTGGAAAGGTTGGGGGATCCTATCTGATCAAATTGCTAATTGGGTGTCGACTTCTCTCAATAACCAGGTAAAAATTGATATCCTTCCTGATAATTTCTTAGCTATTGAATGTGGTAATCAAAGTTTGAGAAATTCTTTGCTAAACGGAGACATATTAACATTCAAAGGTCTAGGGTTTGATTGCCGAGAATGGCAACCCCTCTTTCTTCCATCTCAATTTAATTCCTGCATGGTTAACAGAGCAATTTCACTTGATAAATTCCCTATAGAATTGCGAAATAATGAGTTCTTAAGAATAATAGGTAACAAAATAGGCAAATTTGTAGAAGTTAAAAAATCAGCCCTAAGCTTCTTTAACCAACTTTTGATTGTTAATATGAAAATTAACTTTAAATCTTTAGAGCCCATAACAGTGAAATGCGACAATTTATGCTTAACCCTAGAACTGCCCTTTTATAATTGTTCTTTCGAAGAGTCTATGCCAAGGAAGATCCCCTCTGAGAAACCTTTCTCTGAATCGGTCCTCAAATCTAATGGCACCCCATTTAGATTTGTGGAAGGCAGGGGTTTTACCTTCGAAGGCTATAAGTTTAATATCAACTCTAATCATCTCACCACATACTTATGTCCTCACAACTCCCCTGTTAAGATATCTTGCCCACCTCTTCCTCCATTGCCAACTATTAATCCACCTATAGTTGACTCATTACTTTGGGATCGAGACCTAGAAGAAGGTGAAATTAGTGAGGTGCTCCCTCAGAAAGAGCAGCTCGGATTGACTAATTTTCCATCATCTAACTCTCTCATCCCACCAGAGAGGCTAAGTCCTTCGAGGTCTTCCCCTTTAATGGAACTCACCTCCTCCTCTGAGCAATCAGAGAAGGATAGGCCTCCCCTAAATCCAGGAATGGAAACCGTGCAGGGTCAACCAATCTCTCAAGTCTCAAGATTGGAGACTTTTGAGGTGTCAGAGATCCATCCTCCATCTTTGATGGTTGTTTCAGATTCAATTGCAGAATCTAAGAGTGATCGAGTTGCTAGGGAAGTTAACATCATTGCCAAATTTGTAGGGGAAGAAGTAGTAAACAACCTTATGGATCAATTGGTTGATGAAATTTGTGATGATGAGGAACTAGAAAGACAAAGGGATCTCTATGTCAAAAATCTAATGGATGTTGCCAGAGTCGACTTAGAAACAGATGAACTTTTTATAGCATTAGACAACTTAGAAAATGATAACCCAAACACTCTAGGCATTCTCAGCTCTAAAAGAAGTAAAGATTCTCCTAACTGTGCTAAAATCAATAAGAAAAGAGGTAGAAGATCCCTTGCTGAACTAAGATCAAAGGATGGAGAAGCAAGGGGTCAGTCTAAAATATCTAATCTTTTTAATGCAGGGGAGGGGAAGTTCCTCCCCATAGAGCCATGAAAATCATAACATGGAATGTTAGGGGTCTGAATGCCCCTAACCAACTGCACATCTTAAAGCGCTGCATCTTTGATTCTAAGCCAGATATAATGTTAATCTAAGAAACCAAAATGAACTCCTCTGAGATAGCCCTTTTTGAGAAAAAACTAGGTGTTAGATAGCTAAAGTACTCCCCTGCTATAGGGGCCTCAGGGGGCTTAGCCATCATTTGGGACTCTAGATTCATCTCGTTTATACCTTTAGAGATTAAGAAAAATTGGATGGGAGGAGAAGTAGTAAGTTATAAAAATAACCTAAGATTCAAATTGATTAATGTTTATGGTCCTATCCAAAATAGGGATAAGGCTAGGGTGTGGGTGGAACTGGAGTCTTTCCTCAGAAGTTTCCTAAATGATGTATGCATCATTGGGGGAGATTTCAATGCTATCACTAAGGTAGCTGACAAAAGAGGAGGTAGCAACTAACTTCCTCCAGTGGCTGTAGATTTCAATTATTGGATCAATAGGAACTCCTTGTTGGAAATCCAAACGGCAGATAATGCCTTCACCTGGAACAACAGAAGGCTTGGTTTTTGTAACATTACTGAGAAACTACATAGGTTCTTTATCCATGGAGGGCTCTCGAAGCTTAACTTTACCCTGAATGCATAACCCCTCCCTTTAGTAGGATCTGACCATTTCCCACTCCAACTAATCTTATTATCTGACCACTCCCCTAAAAAATGTCCCTTCAAATTTGAGAGCATATGGTTCAGAGATGATAAATTTTTTAACTTAATTTAGAACTGGTGGAGAAGCTTTGTTTTCTCTGGTTTGAAGATGTTTATTATCACAAGCAAGTTAAAGCTTATCAAAAGGAAGCTCTTAGAATGGAACAGGACTAATTTTGGAAATATTTTCGATAAAAAACTCCTAATAGAAAATGATCTTAAGAATGTTAACATTGAGGTTCTTGAGAAGGGTATGGATGAACATCTCTTCCTCAAAGAAAAGACTCTACTCTCTGAATATGAAAAGACACTCTCAAATGAAGAGATCTTTTGGAAACAAAAATCGAGGGAGACTTGGTTGAGTGATGGGGACCGAAATACTAAGTTTTTCCACAATAGTACTAAGCAGATGTGATGGGTCAATTGAATTTCTAAAATTAAGAATTGCCAGGGTTCCATCCTGTCTGAACCGGATGATGTTGCCTCTGAGGCAGCAAGGTTTTTTGATAAAATCTTAAACAATATTGAAGGTTCGAACCTCAGGGGCCAGCTCAATATTATCAATAATCTTCCAAAACTCATTAATGATGACCACAACAAAATCTTGTCAAAGAAATTCTCTAAGGAGGAGGTTGAATCTGTCCTTATGAAGATGAATCTCGACAAGGCCCCAGGCTCGGATAGCTTCCCCACTAGCTTTTTCCAAAAATGTTGGGGTTTTATGGGGACAAAGATCATGGACGCCTTAGATGGTATTGGGAACTCTGGTAAGATTCTCAAAGAAATCAACAATACCTTCTTATCTCTCATCCCCAAAAAAGAGAATCCTAAAAGCTTTAATGACTTTAGAACAATAGCCCTTTGCAACACTCTGTACAAACTCTTAACCAAAACCCTAGTAGCCAGACTCTAGAATCTTCTCCCCACTATCATTAGTGAAGAACAAACCAGCTTCGTAGTAGATAGATCAATCTATGATGGGGTTATTATAGCCCAAGAGGCCATTCATTCGGTCCAGCTCAATAGGGCCCCAAGTATGCTAGTCAAATTAGACATAAGCAAAGCTTATGACAAAGTTGATTGGTGCTTCCTATGCAAATGCTTGGAGGCCTTTGGATTTTCCAAATCCTAGATCAACCTAATCTTTGAATGTATATCCACCCCCAAATTCTCGGTCTTGGTTAATGGTTCCCCAAAAGGTTTCTTTAGCAGCTCAAGAGGGCTCAAGCAAGGAGATCCTATGTCCCCCTTCCTCTTCATCATCATGGCTAAAGCCCTAGGTAGATCCATCTCTAAGGCCAAAGAGGAAGGTGGGATCCAAGGAATCCTCATTACCAGTGGCTTGCCTCCCTTTACCCACCAGCAATTTGTCAACGACACGATGCTTTTTGGGTAGGGAAGTGTAAGGGAAGTGAGTGCCTTCAAAGGCATCCTTAATTCATATATGCTAGCCTCGGGTCAAGAGGTGAATCTAGCCAAGTCTGCAGTTTTCATGTTCAACATAGACCCCTCCTTAGGAAAAGTGATCAACAATGTCCTAGAGATTAGTGAAGGAACTCTTCCTTGCAAATACCTAGGCATTCCCATTGACAAGGGTAGGAGACCCTCAAAATTATGGGACAACTTGGTGGATAAAATCAAGTCTAGGATTAACACTTGGAAAGGAAAATGGCTCTCATCTGCAGGTAGAGCAACCTTGGTTAGATCGGTCTTGTCAGCTATGCCCATTTACCATCTCTCCTGTCAACATTTATCTTCTTCTAAACTTGCAGAGCTCAATAAGCATCTCAGGACTTTCTTTTGGCAAGGTGCTAATGATAATTGTAAAATATCACTCATATCTTGGGACAAGATATGCAAACCTAAAGAAGGAGGAGTTGGCATTAAAAACCTTCATGATTAGGGCAAAGCCTTGGGTGCCAAGTTGGTCTGGAAAATGTTCAGAACCCCCCACCTCAAATGGGCTCACTTGCGGCATCACAAATACCTTAATGGAGGGAATCCTATCCAAATATTTAGAGAAACCAACCCTCCTAGAGGGTCCTACCTATGGAATTTTATGTTAGATTGCAGGAGGATTATCTCTGACAGACTTACTTGGAACCTGGGGTTTGGGGATAAAGCTCTTTTCTGGTCGGATTCATGGGGTGGATATAAGGCTATTGATAATATCCATGACTTTGGTGCTACTCATATCCTTCTTGAATCTCATAGAGGTCCCTTGTTAAACAACTATATCTCCCCCTTAGAGGATGGGGCCGGTTGGCAGTGGATCGAGAAGGAAGACGAGGATATCCCGGTAAGGGATAAAAAAAACTTATGACAATTCTTAAATCAAGGAACATTGCCTTAGGTCAGAATGAGGACAAGCTCATCTGGGATGGCTCCCTAAGAGGAGAATACAACTCCAAGGATGGGTACTCTCTCATCTCCAAATCATTTTTAAAACCTATGACTGAGCTTCCCTTGAATTTTTACTGGGATAAATATTGTCTGCCTAAGGTAGGTATCTTCTCCTGGCTTGCAATTCTGAACAAGCTCCTAACTATGGACAAATTCAGAAGAATGGGGTATGAGGGCCCTAGTAGATGCCCTCTTTGTGAGGCAAACGAGGAAGACACCAATCATATCCTCCTTAATTGCCCCTTTGCTCACAAATGTTGGATCTGGATCACCAACAAACTTGAATGGTCTACAGCCTTCCCCCACACCATCTTTGGAATTCTCAAGGCATGGCCTCTCCTCAGGCGTGGCTATCTCTTTGAAGGTTTATGGATAGCTCTTCCTTCTTCCATTATGTGGGAACTATGGAAGGAGAGAAATAGATGTCTCTTTAAGAATGAAAAACTAGAAGTTCCCAGAATCATTAACAGGAAAGAGTCAGCTATCACTGAGCTCATGAACAGCCAACTGTCATCAGGCACATTGAAGAATGCCTTTGTCACTTATTGGGATGAAAAAATGAAAAAAAATTGGGAAGGCTTATCCTTTCCTGCCTTTGTAGGAGATGGTCCTATTACAAGTCTTTGATCAAGGGATGCATGCAGATGGTAGCCCCCAGGTGAAGGGTGGGTGAAGCTAAACTTTGATGGGGAATCTTGTGGCAACCCAGGGCAAGCAGGGATAGGTTGTGTTGTTCATAATTGGGAAGGCAAGGAACTAGCAACCCTTGCCTCTCCGAGTGGCATCAACACCAACAATTGGGCGGAATTTATGGCCCTGGTGGAGGGTCTGCATTTATGTAGGAAACTTGGAGTTAAGAACTTGGAAATTGAAGGAGATTCGGCTATAATTGTCAATGCTCTGAGGAAAGGTAGTATGCCTAATTGGAGACTAAATACTTTGTTGTCAAAATCTCTTGACTTATGCAAAGATTTTGATAGGTTCATAGTCAATCATATTTATAGGGAGGGCAATAAAAGAGCAGATGAGTTGGCCAACTTGGGAGCTGATGGCATCAATCTCCTATCAGTGCCACCTTAAGGAAACCCCCTCTTTTGTTTTCATGTCCTAAGTGGTTGTTAGCATGTTTCTCATTTCATCCCCTTATGTTTCTCTTGCCTAGACTTTGTTTTAACCCCCTTATTTATTCCTCTTCCTGCCCCCTGTATTTCCGTATAGATACTCAGACAAACATTCAGTTTAAATATGCCCATATATTTGTTCTCCTAGACTTTAACTCAGGTAGTTAGGCTCAATCCATGGTCGGATTGAGCCTAACTATGGTTGTTTCCTCACCGATACCTATCTGATATCCATTGGGTTTTTATGTCAAAGAAACCTTGGGCCTCGGTGACCTCCTTTATTTTTCCACCAAAACACTTCTTCCATCGAAATCATCATGCCCTGTTGATGAATGGATCTATTGTCTCACCGAAGCCTTTCTTTATCCTCCCTTATCATCTTCCACCGATAAAGTCGCATTGGTGAAACCATGCATATCAGAGGCATGCCTTTTAGCTTCCTCGAAACCTATTTCCTCATCGATATCTTTTATCGATGTAGCTTCCTTTTGTCTGATCGACATTATTCTTTCGATGAGAACATTCCTTTTGGTGAGTTATGTTGCACCGATGGTATTATCTCCTCAAAGACCTTTTCCCGTTGATGAAATCCATCTCCGCTTTTGTCAATATCTTTTGTCAATGAAATTACTGTCTTCGATGAGTCTTTCCCAGAAGTTCATCGATGCTTCCTTTCTTCGATGGCCCTTCTATATCAATGAGACATTGTTGGGTCTCATCAATATTATTTGAACCTAGATATCTTAATAGGATGCTTGGTTGTTTCCTCACCGATACCTATCTAATATCCATTGGGTTTTTATGTCAAAGAAACCTTGGGCTTCAGTAACCTCCTTTATTTTTCCATAGAAACACTTCTTCCATCGAAATCATCATGTCGTGTCGGTGAATGGATCTATTGTCTCACCAAAGCCTTTCTTTATCCTCCCTTATCATCTTCCACCGATAAAGTCGCATCGATGAAACCATGCATATCGAAGGCATGCCCTTTAGCTTCCTTGAAACCTATTTCCTCATCGATATCTTTTATCAATGTAGCTTCCTTTTGTCTGATCGACATTATTCTTTTGATGAGATCATTCCTTTCAGTGAGTCCTTTTTATGTTGCGTCGATGGTATTATCTCTTCGAAAACCTTTTCTCGTTGATGAAAACCATCTCCACTTTCCTCGATATCTTTTGTCAATGGAATTACTGTCTTTGATGAGTCTTTTCTGAATTTCATCAACACTTCCTTTCTTCGATGGCCCTTCTATATCGATGAGACATCATTGGGTCTCATCGATATTATATGAACCTGGATATCTTAATAGGATGCTATTACACCCGCTGGTTGACTTGTGGAATACCATGGTATTAATGAAAATGATGATTTCTTTTAAGAATAGGGGGCTTTTATAATTTAACTCCATAGATAATCATTCAAATTTGATGCTCAACAGGTGGCATCACTTATCTTCCTTTAAACTCCTAAATTTAGCTTTTTAGTCTTGCTGCTCTGCTAAGATAAGCTTTAAGACTAAAAGGAGGCAATACCTTACATTAATGAGCATAGGTATATAAATGTGCTGGCATATCTCACTCCCAGATATATGTGATCATGGATATATAGCTATTATTATTTATGTAGATATTGCCTTCTTTTAGGACTAACACTTACCTAGCTATCCTCATCTCTATTTTACCTTTTCGGTCCCCTATATTCTTGATGTTTTGTCTCTTGTTTTGTTCTTAAGAAGCTTTCAGGCTTTAATGTCTCTAGGTTGCTTTAACTTAGATTTGTAATTTTGTTAAGTTGTGTATATGTTGTGCATCATCCTCTTCCCTGTGTATGATCGGCCCCAGCCACCTTCAAGCTTTCTAGGCCCCCCATGGTCGTTATATATATATATTTCTATATATATTTATCACCATTCACATTATATATTAGGATTTTGTTTAGACTCACATCTATATATTCATATTCATATATAGTTTCCTATTTTCCTGTCTGTTCTCTCAGTTTTAAGTTAAATCAGTCTCAGATGCATATGTCAATTTTCCTCTTTCTTCCTAGTAATCTCCAGCATCATATTATTAGATTAAGGGTCGACCTGATAAAATTTTATCTCACTTAAATCTTTCCCATGACACTCAATTAGGGCTTGGAAGGCTCTCAAACCATATTCTTTAAGATGGTAGCTCCCCGCGATCTCTTTGTAGGAATATTTATGGAATTTGCCTTGTTAATATTTATTGAGTTTATGTTCTTCGATGGGTAACCACTCTTGCATTATGTTTCTGGAGATTTTTTGAGACTAATATTTTGAGTTGTGTATCCTAACAGGGTGACCATCTAGGCATGTATGATATATTGTATAAGTTGACCTGTTCAGTTTTCCTTTTCCTAACATTCTGGTGAGAGATTTTCTCAAGATTTTGTGCAGCATAAGGAGCAGAGCAAGCTTAACCCTGTGTTTCAGGAATAGCAAGAATTATCGCCCACAAATGACAGTATCACCCCAAGAGATGGGCAATCTACTGCTCAACTTTACACAGAGGATTTCTACATCCAATCTTCATTATTTTGGACATGTTCCCTTTCTAATCTTGTATCTCCATTGTGTATCGCATTCTTAATTTTTTTTTTCTAATCCTTGAGGGATCTGGGCTAGATCAGAGGTTTTCTTCCCTCCATTCTTTCCTACCGGTGCCCACATCGAATGGAGGTGTAAATGTAAATCTATCTATTTTTAAATTAATAAAATTATTTGGCCTCGACCTTTTATCGATCAAAAAAACAAAAAAAATAATAATTAATAATTAACATATAATAATCAAAATATTAATTAATATTTAATAAAACAATTAAACATTTTAAAACCCACTTTAAATTTAATATGTTATAATATTTTTTTTATTTTAGTAATAAAAACAATTTTATTTTCTTTTCTAATTTCTAACAAAGGGATAAATTAACATGCAATAAGCAAAAATCATTTTTTTCTTTTCTTTTCTCATGCAAATTAATTAATTTCCTAAAAAAGAAATTAAAGCAATACTTTAATTCTAATTTATTCTTTTATTCATTTATTTATTTATTTATTCTTTTATTGTTTTATTTATTTAAAATTCTAGGAAACAATAAATGAAATTAATCTAATTTATTTTCCACTAAAATTTAAATAAAATATATTTCTAATATCATGCAACTTGCAACTTAATTTAATAACTTCTTTTAATTAATTAAATTTATATTTCTATAGTAACTAAATAATTTCACAGATATGTACAATTATTGACAGAACAACCATGGCCAAATATTGAAACCAAACCCAAACAAGAGGGAATACTCTCTCTAGTAAATCCCATTTTCTACCTAGACTTGCAATTTTCATGCACAACAAAATTCTTGGCAAAATTGTCAGAATAACTTTTCCCAATTTCCTCACAAAATTTAATCCACAAACACCCAGGAAATAACTTCTTTCCATAAACTAATATTAATTTTCAAAAATGGACTTTAGCCAAGAACAAGAAATAACCAGAATAAGTTTTGAATTTGACAAATATTTTTAACACACATCATTCAGAAAGAGGAAAGAAATAAAAATATTTTCCTTAAAAACAACCAGAAGAAGCCACCCAACCTGGTATAGCTTTCCTGGAAGAACTTTGTAGGAGAGATTCAATCCTTCAACACGCTTCCAAATAATTTTTCTTCACCAAAACCCCTGCCTCTTTCCCGTGACCCCCAAAAATATTTCCAAACCTAGGGTTAAATAGAAGAATCCCCTGACCTAATCCCTTATTTTAGAATTTGAACAACCTTTGAATAAAAAGATTAAAATAAATAAATAAAATAAATAAAAGAAAATCATTCTTTCCATCTATTAAAATAATCTAAACTTGTTGTTCTAATTAAAAATCAAAATGCTTTTCTCCCTCATTTAATTTTTAATTAACAAAGCCAATAGTTGCATTTCACAATATTAATGAGGGTAAAATATTTTTAATTAAATTAAATTCTCAAAATCAATCTTACACACTATATAAAATATATATGAATAAAACTTACTTTTCTAATCAAAATTGATTTTCTTAAAAAATTAAAATTAACCTTTCTATTCCAAAAAACAAAAGGGATTAAATTATTTTTATTTCGAATAATTTAAATCTTCTCTTTCAAAATGCATAACTAAATAAATTCATGATTTAAAATTAACCATTAAATTAAACTTGCTACTAACATGAATAGGTCAATTTTTAAATAAATGATTAATCACATAAAATAAACCTATTTATTTTAATTCCTCAATTACTAATGCGTAAATGAACACATTAAATCAAAATAAATACTTAGGATTAAATACTCAATTTTACCACACGCCAAGCACACAAACCAAATAAGCCAACCAATTACCCAACCCGCAAACCCAAATGAAAAGAAAACTGACGGATCACAAGCGATGTTCACTTGAACATGACTAGGGTAAACTAAGGGTTTTACAACCACCTAACCCAAATTCTAAGGACGAAAGAGGTATACTCAACCCTGCGAATCGAGGTGAAGACGAACCTCGCACCTAGGTGGTACTGTACCTACAATCTCCTGCAACCAAGAGTCACACAAGCATATATATATATATATATATAATGAAGATGTTAGCTCAAGATTAATAACAAGAATCGGGTTAATATTACAAAAGAATCGATGCAAAAGCACATTAACAGGTACGCACAATAATCATAATATCTGACTACAACATTACCTCATGGTAATTCAACCATTCAAGAATGCCACATAAAAAGTCAACCAAGGTCAAACCGGTTTTACAAAGCTGACTAGGGTAGGGGTACTACACTAAGACCAATTTTAGTAGGTCAGCTCTAGAAGATATTACAATAAAACAATTACAAGTAAATCAATAACTGATGCAATATCCAATTCAACATGTCGGCTTAATGCATTTACAATAATAACAAAATCATCTCTGAAGTGTGTTGTGCTGATCTGGAATAGATAAGCCTATCGGTGCTTATTCTGGACCTATTTGCTGATAATAGCAAATATGCAAACACGAATATACCAATGAACAAATCTCCAAGACAAAGTTTCCAAACAATTTCTTCGACTTAACCAAGTGTTTTCCATGTTATTTCAAGTGCCGGTGAACAATATATCATGTCGGTGAACCAGATACCGGTGACTATGCATAAGTCACTTGCTTGCCGGTGAACATTGCCAATCCTCCAAAGTGCCAGAGTTGATAAGTGTTTATAGGTGTTGACATCATTGACAAAACCATATCAACATATCCAAAATACCAACATATAGAAGAAAATCTTATGTTAAGTAGAAATAAAAAGAATCAATCTTTTGTTAAAACCAATTCTATCTGATAGGATGCAATCTTTCATGGATAAACAAATATACATCAAAAAGAAAAAAATCTTTTGCTTCTATCTTTTAAGAAATTTAAAGACAAGATTAAATATTAAGAATGTGTAACACATGTATGTATCTAACATATAAATTGAATAAAATGAGTACACACTCTTTTATTCAATTATCAAAACATTTTTAAAGTATAATCATTAACTTGCATTCCCTTTCTTATGGTTTAGAATTTTCATGTTTATATCATCTAAGCTCTATATCTTTCCATGTGTTTTGGTTCATTTACCTCTTTTCTCAAACAACATATTTAGTTTAATACTAATATGTGACTTTTCATGATTTAAAAAACTCAACTCACTGATTTTACTAATTTTCCATAACAACAATCTAACATGATAAAAATTCATAAAGCACCTATCTATATGGCTTTTTAAATGAGACACTCGGTAACCATCTTTACTTTTCATGCAAGGATCTAATTTGAAAGTAAGTCTTTTCTTTATGATATCAAAATAAACTTCACTATTTAATAAGTCATAATCCTAGTATTTCATCTTCTTCGTGGTTCAATTTCAAAGTTTCTCTCTCTATCCTCTTACTCTATTTCTAGAGGATTTGGTGATCTAATTTCTATAAATTTCACTTATGTTTATCAACAATCTTTAGGAAAATATTTCATTATTGCATCTATATTTAAATGATCATATTTTAAAACAATTAAAATGGTTCATATCGCATTTCTAACTCTTCCATTAGAATATTGCATGAATCTAAAGCTAGATCATTATTTATCTCTTAGACCTCTACAACAAAACATGCTAGATTTGAGCTTACCTCAAGAAATGTGATCCATGTCTATTATGATCCCCGATAACTTCAAACTATCTCCAATATGTCCGGATTCCAATTGTGTTCCCCCACGACACTCTTCTATCTCATGAACTCTATATTCCTAGTTCTTATCCTTTCTATATTCTGAGAATTTTTCTAATAATAATAGAACAACTAACACTCATTCAAGAGCCTAACCCTTAAGCTCGATGCTAAATCAGAGATGATCATCGTAAACACATCTAAATCTCCACTAATTTTCTCTTCTACATTCCATTCTCTAATCCTTCGTTGCATCTCTCTTCCTCCTCTCTTCCAGCTCAATGGTTTATATATAGTATTGTCGTCTACCTTCTTTCCTACTTACGGGCTATCTCTCCTAGTGGTGGATTTATTCTAAATGACACCACACATGGTTTAATAGCAACCCAACAGTCCTGATCGGGTTTGAACACTTATGTGTTCTCCATGCAATGTTATTTGTTATTACTTTGTGACACCCAACTACTAAAGTTGTTAAGTTCATAATTATTGATTATCCATGTGGCTTTTAACTCTCATACTAAGTCGACTTTACTAAAAATGACTTCCTTAAAACATGCAAAGTTAAATTAAACTAGCTTCTTACTATACATGTAGATCAAGGTATAGACATTGGTGGGTTTATGTGGGTTGGTAAACTATGTTTCTATTAATTCATGATACATTTATCGGCTATTGCAACGTGTATGAAATGTGCTTAAATGGTAGAGGGGGGTAGTTGGAGATGTGTCGACTCCCTTTACACCACACTTGCCTACTAACTACCTTATTGTTCTGCAATGTGGTAGGTGATTGGGACAACGTTACCCATCATGGTTTATGCTTTAGATAAAAGGGAGGAGTGGTCAGTGGTAATACCAAACCCTCCCTTTAAATAAGGGGAGTGGTCGATATTACTATCGACCACCCTCATTAAGGTTTTTTTTAAAAACTATCCTGCCATCATAAACTCATTTGATATTATTAATTTTAATTTTAATTTTTATTATATCTCTAATTTTATATATATATAAATAAATAATGACTTTTTATTTATATATATATATTAAACTTGTTAACAAAATCTTTAATAAACCATTACTATATTTATAAATATATATACTATGGATTTTCATAAAGTAATTTAATTCCGCAAACCTATTTACATATTTGATAATTACATGTGTATTTATAAGTCCATGATTGAATCATTATTAGAACTCAAATACATTTATATATATAATACATATATATATATTTAATCCCAAATGATTATGTATATGTAGAACAAAATTCATGAAGTAATCAAATTTCACGATAATTGGATACACATATATAATATCTATATACATATATATAATACTATAATCCAATTTACAATAGTAAACTCATAAGTATGATATTTCATACATTTATACATATCTGAACATAAAGAATGTATAAACCTATGATCATTATTCATATCAAACCCATTAACAAAAAAAACTTTCTTTAAAATAAGACATAATATTTCACATTCACTCATGGAACTTAGATTTAATTCAATCACCACTCAAATCATGCAATCAACGCACATGTATAAAAATTTAAATCAATCTACTACTCATTCCAAATTCATCATTCCAATTTAAACAAACACTCAAATAAGGTCATTTAAATAATCCATCTTTACAAGATGCAAATTATAAATCCTAATGTGGTGTGTGAGAGATTTCATCTATTCTAACAAAATACAAGAGCTAAGACAACTCTACATGAACCATGTTCTCGACTTCATCTGCATTCACCAGTTCCTACATTCACTTGCACTTAGTTGCTCATTATGAATGACTATCTTAATTTTGCAATAAAAATTATTACTGATCACTCAATTGTATATAGTGCATTCAATCTCCTATCTTATTTCATTAACAACTCCAATTTCATTTCATTTCCATTTCTTTTGTGAAAAATAAACATTATTTTCCTAATTAAATAATTATGGAAAAATAGGGTTCGTGACACTGTGCATAAGTCACTAACCATACCGATGAACACAATATGTCAGTTAAAAAATAAACCAATATAACCATAGTGCCAAATCAACAATGTAGACCTCTAAGAAGATAAGTGTTGACATCAATGACAAAACCAATGCAACACATGATGAAGTCATCCATAATACCAACAATCTCCCCCTTTGGCATTGATGGCAACACTAGATGGAAAAATATCTAAGTGCCAAAAATAGAATGCCAAAAACCAATAAACCAACAATCTCCCAAAGATAGATCAATACAAAGTTTTGTGACAAAAACCAAAACCAAAACCAAAAATACATATATCCCAAGAGTATATCTCTCCCTCAAGGTATAATGTTTTTCCATAGATATCTCTCCCCCTTTGACATCAAATGCCAAAGCAGTTAAGAATTTAAAACATAACATTCAACCAACTATTCCCCCTAAGAAGTAGCTCTCCTTCATCAAAATCGGAAAAAGATTTTTCCAGTTAGTCCATGTCAGTTTGATGCCAATCTTCAACATCTAAGTCTCTACCGGTGGGGAAATTACCCCAAGCTCCTCTCTGAGTTATTCAAATCTTTCCTTAGGCAAAGGCTTTGTAAAGATATCTGCAATTTTCTCTTTAGTATTCACATAAACCAATTTCACTTCATTTGCTTCAACATTCTCTTTCAGAAAATTGTACTTAATAGAAACATGCTTTGTTTTAGAGTGAAATACTTGATTCTTTGATATATCAATTGCTGCTGAATTATCACAATAAATAATTATTGGTTATTTGCATTTAACCTTTATATCCTTCACATTTTGCTTGATCCATAATACCTGAGTACAATTAGTTGCTGTTGCAACATATTCTGATTTTGTTGTAGATAATGATGTACAAGTTTGCTTCTTGCTGATCCATGAAATCAATCTTTTGCCAAGAAAGAATGCACCATCAATGGTACTCTTTTTGTCATCTACATCTCCTGCCCAATTGGCATCGGTCCATGCACATAAATAAAAAATTTCATCTTTAGGATACCATAAACCAAGATTTGTTGTGCCTTGTTGGTACTGAAAAATCCTTTTAACTGTTGATTCATGATTTTCATTAAGATTGCTTTAAAATCTAGATACAATACTTGTTACATGCAATGACAGTCCCAAAGACACTGAGAGCGGGGGGGGTGAATCAATGTCTAACCGGTTAGTGGAATATTTTAACTTATTTATAACTTTGCAACTCAAATTAATGTACCGGTAAACAAGTAATAATACAGCAAAGAGAAATAACAGAGAGAACATAAATGCACACCATAACACAAGATATTTTGGTGAGGAAACCCAGAAAGGGAAAAACCTCAGTGGGATTTGTGACCCACAATATTTATTCACTGGCCAATATGAAAAAATATTACTTACAATAGGGGCCTGTACATGCAGGAAGGCCAACAGCCTAGAGCTCACTGCTCAATGAAAGAGTCTCACTGACTACAAAATGGATAATTAAATCTAAGACAATGTACTACTCAAAATACCATTTGCAATGCTTGATTTAGTACCATTTTAATCTCTATCAGAAACCTTAACCAAAAACCTATTGGTGAATGATATTCACTCACATAACCTATCTGCCTTATTACAAAATCTTTTCGCTATCTTCTACATAATACCATTACATAATTTCCTCTTCATGCTATATCAAAAATGACCTATAAGATCTCATACATATATGAGTCTTTACAATACATCATGTTAGCTTACAAATAATTAATTACATTACAATATAATTCACATAAACAAAACTTGTCTCATGTTGGCCTGGATGCTGGTATGCTTCATTGCCAGTGTAAACTAAATTCCGATGAGTAAACTTGTTGTGCTTGCCAGTGTCAGTGAATGATATATGGGTTGTCGGTGAACCTGTAGAATCATATTACTAGTTGGTTGCCATCAATGACAACATCAACCATTCTCATGTGAGTGTAGAATGCCAACAATCTCCCCCTTTGGCATTGATGGCAACACTCATGAAAAAAATCCAAAAAAAAAATGTTGTCCAAATTTGAAGTCCAAAACTGATCCCAAAAAGAGTGTGCTCCCCCTGAGCAAGTGATTTCTTTTGTGCATTTTCTTCCATATATTTTTCTCCATACTACTCCCCCTTTGACATCAATGACAAAGGATGTCAAAAATAATCAAAGAATACAAAAATTCTACCTCATATCCTATAACTGGTTGTTTACAATTTGAAAGATATCTGCCAATATTAGATTCAGGCTCTACATGAATTTATTACTGTCAGAGATAATTGTTTGTCTGCTGGATCATGCTGGTCAGATAATGCATCTATTGCTCCAATGATCATTCTCCTTGAATTAATACCTTAGATAGCTCAACCCACTGAGTTATAACATTGTCCAATTTTGGACCAAGTTTGTTTTTCATCTCCCTGGCCTTCAACCTTACCCTTGCCTTTTCCTAATCCAATTTCTCTATCTTCTCCTCAAAAACTGTTATTTTCTGATCAAGAACTGAGGTAAGTTTTGAAGAACCTATCATATTATCTGCTATGTTATCTATCTCCTTTTATGTTTCCTTAGTCTTCTCATAAATATCTTCAGTCAGATGGTGAGGTTTACAAGCTTCCTTATACAATTCTTTGTATTCCAAAATTATGGAGTTAACTACCAGTAATAAGGAAACAATATGCTTAGAACAATCCTTGATAGTATTCTCAAAGAATTCACCTTTTTATTTATTTACCCTTTCCTTAATGGTTTCTTCATTGACCTTATCTACAGTTAGAACATTTGAAGCAATAAATTTGGATAATGCATCCAATTTACTCAAAGAACCATCAATATGATCTAACTTACATGCCGGTGCAATCATTATCAAAATAGGAAATGTATCATCAATGGCCTTGTATGCTAAGGCATTGCACTCTGTGATATAGTTAATTGAATCCAGAAGAACATCTGTTACATTTGTAGGTCTGAAGTTTGTAGTAGATGTGCTCGGTTTTGCAATAACTTTCTTTTCCATAGATACTTGACCAATTACCTTAACAATTTCTTCCTTGTTACCATCATTTGTTTCCACTTTATTTACAGTTGCTGCCAGTTTCTCACTTTGTGTTCTTACCTCTACTTCTAATGGTTTCTCTGTATGAGTATGAACCTCTGCATCTATCAGTTTTTTAGTGTCAGGCTTCTTAGCTTCGGCCGGTATTTCAATGTTATGAGAGTCATCAGTGTTAACCGGTGACTCATAGATTTCAACATTCATAGCATAAACTGTCTTAACCTTTGTAGTCTCTTTATCCATAACAATATTAACATCCTATTTGTCTACATTCATAGTAAAGAGAATTTTAGAATCAGGATTAGTATCATCATGTGTTATTTCTTTAGCCTCCTTATCCAGTTGATAGTTTGTATGTACCGGTGTCTCTAAAGTTATTGGTGGGGTGTCTCGTGCTAGTGGAGAAAGGTTATCTATGACCTTTATAATAGGTACACTACCAATTTTTCTTTTACCTTTGTCATTTTGATAAACCTTTGCAAAAGATTTATCCATTTTCTGTCTCTCCCTTTCCTCTTTCCTTTTCAACAAAAATATGTCCCATTTATCTGTAGTTTCATCAGCTATCTCTTCACTCTCCCAGCCATTAGGTTGACCTACCAGTGACCACTCATAAAAAATGACTAGTTGGCTTCAGCAATTAGTTCATCAATCTCTTCCTTGGAATTAACGGGGTGAACAACCAACAATGCTTCAACCTTTAACTTTTTGTCTACTTCCATAACCGACATCCTTTTTGATTCTAATATTATGTACAATTCATTAGGCAGATCATATACAACCTTAATCAAAACTTTCTTGTAGATGTCAAGATGAAAAATGATGCTCTACTCTATTGTGTCCCTATCAGAAGCCTTGAATGAATGATAAAGTTTACTTACATTGAAAACATTACCATCTTGAGTTATCTCATTTACTAGTTCCTCTAGTGTAAGGGTATCTGGTGCCTTAGGTTGTTTCTTCTTTGGAGTTAGCTTCTTCTTAGGTTCTCTTATAGCCTGCTGCTTCTTCCTTAATGTTCTTGCCATTTTAGGAAAAGGAGAAGGTATCGGTGAAGGTTTCCTCTTCTTCCTTTCAACTCTCTTGAACTCTGCTACCTTTGTTGGTATTTTGGTATGGTTTTGTCATTGATGTCAACACCTACTAATACACCTACTTTGGAGATCCAACAACATTCACCAGTAAGTAGTAAATTGTGCAACAGTTACTGGTATATGGTTCACCGATAGGATATATTGTTCACCGATACCTAGAATGATATGGAAGAAACTTGGTAATGTCGAAGACATCATGTCGACACTTTATTTTGAAGAAATAATCATTGGTATATTCATATTTGCATATTTGCTTTTATCGGCAAATAGGTCTAGGTTATCTAGGGTTACACTGGCAAGTTTATCTTTTCCAAATCAGCATGGCATGCTATGGAGATGATTTATTATTGTTGTAAATGCATTAAGCTGACATGTTCAATCAATTATTGCATTAGATATTATATTATATGTAAAATGTTTTTATTGTAATATCTTGTAGAGCCGACCTACTAAAATTGGTCTTAGGGTATGGTATAAATGTAAGATCTTATTTGTAAGATCAAGTGTGGAATGCGAAAAAGAATTAAGTGAAGGTATATGTGAGATCAAATAGGGATATACACGAAGACATCATTTAAAGGTGAAGTTAAGTTTTTGTAGAAGCATATCAGCATTACATCGGTACTGAATCCAGCATATGAAGATTCTATCTTGTGCAATACATTCTTATTGGATTTAACCATCCAACTATAGTCAGCGTGACTCCCATTTTGTGATTGAGTAGTGAGCTCTAGGCTATTGGCCTTTCTGCATGTGCAGACCCCATTTATGTACACTTACTATCTATAGTAGTATTATCTGATTGTGGGTAAGATTTCCCACCATGGTTTTTCCCCTTATAGGGTTTCCAGGTACAAATATTGGTGTCATGTGTTGTGGATGACTTTATGTTTATGTTTCATGCATTAATCCTTACCGGTATAGCAATTTACTGTTAAAACTATCTACTGACATACTTAACTGGTTTACCGGTATTAAGCATTAAGTTGGTTAATAAGTTTTTGGTTTGAATTTATTTGACAACTGATTCAGCCCCCCTCTTAGTTGTCTCCGAGACCTAACAATTGGTATCAGAGCCTAGTCCTCTTTTGTAGAAGTTTAACAACTTGGGGAGATCCAATGTCTACTAATTATTTCAAGAAGGATAGTCCTAAACTTGATGGAACCAACTATGGGATATGGAAGATCAGAATGGAGACACATCTGAATTGCATTTGTAAAGACATCTAGAAAGTTACTAAAAATGGTTATACTGTTGTTGTAGCTGGTCAGACTACTCCAACTACTTTAGCCAAAGATGAAGAGAATGATTGCAAAGCAAGAGAAACACTTTTGAGTGTATTATCAGATCAACAAATCATGGGATTATCAGATAGGTCTACTGCTAAAGCTATTTGGGATCATTTGGAAACACTGAATGAAGGAGATTCCACAATCAAGATTGCAAAACTTGAAAGCTTCCGAGTCAGGTATGAACATCTAAAAATGGAAGAAGATGAAAGGATTTCTGCTTTTATGGAAAGAGTAAATGAAATTGTTTTGGGTATTAAATGTTGTGGAGTAACCTTGAGTGAGGATGAAATTGTTTCAAAAATCTTAAGAGGTTTGCCATCGGCATATAAAATGAAGGTTACTGCTATAAATGAGTTAAGAACAATGCCTAATACATCAGTAACTAGGGATACATTGATTGGAAAACTTTCAGCCTTTGAAATTGAGGAATTTGGTCTTGTTGCTATAAAGATTGATTTGGCCTTTAAAGCATCAACATCATTTGCTCCATCATTTGACAAATCATACTGGAGAGCCTTTTATGCAAGAGAACTTGAAGAATCTAGAAGGGAGAATGAAGAGCTTGAAGAGCTTGAAGCACTATTTGCAAGGAAAATGCCAAAAGGTCCAATTGGAAGTAAGTATGAAGGTAAAGCACCCTTTAAATGTTTTAACTGCAATAAGATTGGTCATATGGCTTCAAGATGCCCTGATAGACATGCTAGACTAAGAGAAGAAGCTAGAAGAACATACAAGCCTAATCTTGAATATCAGAGATACAGATTTAAAAACAACAAAGACAAATCTTGTTACATTGTTGATGAAGGTGTGACTGATGATTCTGATTAGGATCCAATAGACAATGGATGGGTTTTTGTTGCTATAATAGAAGATTAGCCAGCACCTACTACTCAACCGGTAGAACAAGCCCTAGCAGCTAAAGTTGAAGAAAAGGATGAATGGATTATTGACTCAGGATGCTCACATCATATGACTGGAGACAAAGGTAAATTCTTGAACTTTCAAGAATACAATGGAGGTTTAGTAAGATTTGGAGATGACAAAGCCTATTCAATCAAAGGTAAGGGTTCAATATCTCTTGATGGTAAACATAACACTAGCAATGTCTACTATGTTGAAGGATTAAAGAATAATCTTTTAAGTGTTGGTCAATTAGTTGAGAAGGGATTTCAATTACAATTTAAAAATGGAAAATGCAAAATCATGAATAGAACTGGTTTGGAAATTGCAACCGGTAATCAAACTAGAGGCAATATCTTTCATTTGAATAACAATGAAAAGGCATGCTTAATTGCACATATAGATGAAAGTTGGTTATGGCATAAGAGACTATGTCATGTAAACTTTGATTGCATAGTAAAAATCAATACTTCTAAGGCAGGTAGAGATCTACCTAAAATTGTGAAACCTCAGAATACAATTTGTAAGGAATGTCAATTTGGAAAACAAGTTAGAGCTAGTTTCAAAAGTATTTCAGAAAAATCCAATAATGCTCTTGATTTAATTCACACTGATTTATGTGGTCCAGCCAGAACTAGAAGCTTACAAGGTGATAGATATTTCATGCTGATTATTGATGATTATTTTAGAATGTGTTGGGTTACTTTTCTCAGAGAGAAGTCAGAAGCACTTGGTAAGTTCAAACTATTCAAAGCAATGGTTGAAAATGAAATCGGTAAGAAAATCAAATGTTTAAGATCAGATCAAGGAGGAGAATTCACATCTAAGGACTTTAATACATTATGTGAAGTGAATGGAATCAAAAGACAGTTATCAACACCTCGGACACCATAGCAGAATGGAGTTGTTGAAAGGAAAAAAATAACTATCTTGGATGCAGCTAGAAGTATGTTATCAGAAGCAAATCTGCCACATGTGTATTGGAGAGAGGCAGTTAGCATTATTGTCTATACATTCAACAAAGTTCACAACAAAGGTGAAACCAGTAAGACCCCTCATGAACTATGGTTTGGTAATATTCCTACTCTTAAGTATTTCAGAATTTTTGGGAGTAAATGTTATATTAGGAGAGATGAGTATATTGGCAAATTTGATCCTAGAAGTGATGAAGGAATATTTCTTGGTTATTCTGAAGAGGGGAAAATAGATTTGAAAGGTAAACTGATCAAAACATAACGAAATAAACATGCAGAATGCTAAAATATCATTAAAAGACCATTTCACCTTGCTATTTTACCTTCTCCTTCGGATCGAGCTTGATGAAGTGAAGACGCCCCTTGATAATGCTCCACTTGATGTGCTCCTTTGATTGCTGCATGTGTATGGCTCTCCAATATTGTGCACACATGATAAGGATGAATTATAAGGATGAGATGATCAAGTTGCCAAGATGATTTCCTGGGCTAAAAAGGGCAGCATAAGCTTACTGGATTTCAAGATGTTTAGAATGAAGGGATGGAGCCCTATTTATAGGAAGAGGAAAGGAAAATGAATGGCTAGGATGAATTTGAGATGAAGGGATAAGATTTACTTGTGAGCTCACACAAGCTCCAAGAGAGGGTGTGGAGACCAAGAAATATGCCTTAAAGGCATTTCGTATCTCCACACTCCACAAGATGCATTGGAGGAATTAAAAATTCTCCAAAAAAGGATATCATGGGGATTGGAGGAATAAAAAAGAATTAAAAATTCCTTGGGGGAGGGGATGCCTAGAGGAATATGCGATTTTGAAAATCTTTCATTCACCTAGGAAAAGAGCATTTAAAGCTAGTGGCTGGATGTAAAGGACAAAGAGTTGACTTTGTGGCTAATCATGATGATTAGCCATTAACGACTCATTAGGAGGGGGATTAGAGGAAATGTTAGGTGGGATTTATATTTGTAGGATAATTTGACTAGGAGAGAGAATGAGTGGAGGGAATAAAAAATAGAAGAATAATATTAAGTGAGTTTAGGGAGTTTCTAGAAGAATTTATTAGGTTAATGATGAATTAAGAAGATGATTTGTAGGAATCATGTAGGTTAACTAATTAATTGAAATTAATTAGCTAAGAGGAAGATTTGTGAGGATTTGATTTTTTAGAAGAATAAAGAAAGGGATTGATTTATTAAATAAATCAATCATATGCTATAGTGACAATATTAATTATATTTAAATAATATTGAGAAGAATTTTAATTAACATAATTAATTAATTAATTATGTGAGGAATTAAAAATAATTAAAATAATTATTTTTAAGTGTCTACATTTTGCCCCTCTTTGAAGCGAGGTGTGATGATGAATTGATTCAAAGAATAATCTTTTTTTGATGTTGATATTGGTTTGATAGGATGCCCTGGCTCTTGATTGATAGATTATTGTATGGTGATGCCCCCTTGGGAGATCAATTGAGGTATTTGATCTTTGGAGTTTTGTGAAATTGATGTCCCGATAGATTTGATGTGATGAAAAAGCAAGTTCTTTGATTAGCTTGATTTCTTAGGTTGGTAAGATTGAAAAATTTTGATCGATTTGATTGATAAGATCTAGATTCAGTCTGGTTTCAGGAAGAATTCATCCTGTATAAGACAGAGATGATCAAAGTGTCTGGTTTCAGGAAGGATTCATCCTGTATAAGACATGATTGGTCACAACGTCTGGTTTCAGGAAGGATTCATCCTATATAAGACATGATCAGATCACAATGTCTGGTTTCAGGAAGGATACATCCTGTATAAGACATGATCGATCACAACGTCTGGTTTCAAGAAGGATTCATCTTGTATAAGACATGATCAGATCACAATGTCTGGTTTCAGGAAGGATTCTTCCTGTATAAGACATGATCAGATCACAATGTCTGGTTTCAGGAAAGATTCATCCTGTATAAGACATGATCAAAATCAGAATTGATTATGTGAGGAAAAAAAAAATAGAGGAAGAAAAATTAGGGTGGAAGGGATATATGAGGAAGAAATATGAAACAGTCGTGAGGTATTTGGAAAGAAGAATATGAGATGTGAGACCGCGGAGGAAAATGGGGGCAATTGAGAACTCCATGGGATTATTGAGTTTAGGATTTGATGGAATGATGGTGAGATTTTGTGCACAACAAATGTGGAGAGCCAACCTAGTTTGATGTTGCCCTGAGTGACTTGCACCACTGATTATAGAAATCAGGATGCCATGAGAAATGCAAGGCGTGGACTAACTCTGCAGATAAATGGGAATTTCTTGCACACAACAATGCAAGTGTTAAGAAACACTAATACAAAGTTGTGGGTTCATGCAAGGAAACCCTCAAACACGCTGATACCTCTTGTACACGAGAAGGTAAGTGTTGATAAACACTAGTACCAGGTCATCGGTTTATACAAGAAGGATCCAAAACATGCCATACTATGAAATATGCCCCAGTATGCACCTATTATAACATACCTGGATATGGAAGAACCCAGGCAGTCGTAAATAGTGGTAGTCGTAGGGCAAAAGATGCAAGCCTATATGAAAAGATCTAACAAAATCTAACAAGTCTCTTCCTTGCAACCAAATGATACCTCTTGCCAAGAGTAGAACTAGGATGGACTTGGGATTGTTTCTCAATACTTCTTGAAGCTTATATAGAGGCATAAGAGCTCAGTTTCACTAGGACATTTCTTGTTCATGGCTCAGGTGAAGACTCATCATCATATGCATGTTTTATTGGGAGGCGGAAAAGAAGGAATGTTGTCCATGGGTGGGCTGGACTGAAGATGATTTGTAGTATCAACATGATAGATAGTGGATCTGGTTATTTACCTTGGCTCCTGCACAGAGGTTTTCACCAAGATACTTGCCCATAGTGCCACGAATTATTTTTCTTTCTTTTTTTGATTTTTTTTTTTTTAATTTTTTTGTATCATAAGGTGCCTGTTTGCCAGGTTTGCACCAAAGTGATGATTTTTTCAGGATCTTTTTTCTCATTTTTTTATTTTTTTGACAATTTAAGACTTTTTGAGGACTAAGCATAAAACCTTTTGAGGTGCATGATATTCATTGGATCATCCAAAGGATCACCTTCAGGAGTAGCCAACTGATAAGCTCCTGATCCATATTTTGCTGTGATTACATATGGTCCAAGCCAATTAGGCTTGAACTTGCCTTTCTTTTCTCTTTCTTGTAGATTTTTCTGATTCTCCATGAGGACAAGATCACCAACTTGGAATTCTCAGGTTCTGACTTTTTTATGATAACTCATGCGCAGACGGTTTTGATATACCCGGAGATGATTCAAGGCCTTGAGACGCCTTTCATCTAACAATTCTAGCTCTTGTAAGCGAGCAATTCTGTATTCTTCCTCTTGTAGGATGTTTTGCAACAATACCCTTAGAGAGGGGACCTCGATCTCAAGGGGAAGGATAGCTTCAGAACCAAATACTAGGGAATAAGGAGTGGCACCTGTGGGGGTGCGGATGGAGGTACAGTAGGCCCACAATGCAGGATGGATTTGGAGGTCCCAATCATGGTCCTCTTCATTGACTATCTTTTTGAGGATTTTTATTAGGGTTTTATTAGAAGCCTCAACTTGGCCATTACCTTGGGGATAATATGGAGTGGAGAAGCGGTGTTGGATGTTGAATTTTTGGCAAAGTTCTTTGACATCCTGGTTCTTAAATTGTTTACCATTATCTATGATGATAACTTTTGGGATGCCATATCGGCAGATTAGGTAGTTCAAGATGAATTTGGATATTTTCTTGCTAGTGGTGAAAGAGGGATAGCCTCTACCCACTTGGTGAAGTATTCGGTGGCGGCGATAATGAATTTATGTCTGTTGGAAGATGAAGGGTGGATTTTCCCAATGAGATTGAGCCCCCACTGTGAGAAGGACCATGGTATAATGAATGGCTGCAATTCTTGTGACGGTGCATGAATCTTGTCGCCATGCTGCTGGTAAGGGATGCATTTCTTCACATAGTTGTATGCATCTTCTTCCATTTTAGGCCAATAGTATCCTGTTCTCAAAAGTTTTTTAGCTAATGTGAGTCCACTTGAGTGTGCCCCATAGATGCCCTCGTGTACTTTGCGTAATGCCCATTCATCTTCTTGTTTATCTAAACACCTTAGGAGGGAACCATCAAAATGCCTTTTGAACAAGTTGTCTGCAAGGATGGTGTAACGGGCACATCAGCGGATGAAATTTTGTTGTTGGGTTCTGGTGAGATGTGGGGGAATGGTGTTGTCTTTGAGGAAAGCGAAGGTTTCTTGGTACCAAGGGGACTTTGGACCAATGAGAACACACACCATTTCAAATTCTAGTAGGTCATATGCCGATATAAACAATTGCTCGACCAAGAACTCGCACTTCTGACTGTGTGCTGGCATTTGAAGGAGGGAGCCAATGGTGGCCATTGCATCTACAACCCTGTTGTTTGTTTATGGGATTTGATCAAAATTGATGGCCATGAAATATTGCTCTAGATCTTCAACCATGGTACGGTAGGGAAGGAGTTGATCATCTTTTGTCTGGTATTCATCATTGACTTGTTTTATGATAAGTTGGGAATCACCATAGACTTGTAATTCCTTTATTTTCTAGTGGATAGCCAAGTGTAAACCTGTGATGAGGGATTTGTATTCTGCTATGTTATTGGTACATGCAAAGGCTATCTTGTATGATTTGGGGATACCATCTCCTTGAGGTGTGACCAATAATATTCCTACCTCCGATCCATTTTGAGTGTAGGAGCCATCAAAATTCAATTTCCATGTGGAGGATGTGGTAACAGTCATAATGAACTCATCTGGTAATTCTATGAGAAGAGGATGGTCGCCTAGAAGTGGAGCTTCAGCCAACTGATCTGCAATGACTTGTCCCTTAATTGCCTTTCTATCCACATATTCAATGTCAAACTCACTTAAGAGCATGACCCATTTGGCAGTTCTGCCAGTGAGAGCAGCTTTGGACAAGAGATATTTAAGTGGATCAATTTTAGCAATTAATTTTGTCTTATTATTTAGCATATAGTGTCGTAGTTTCTATGTGCTGAACACTAATGCCAAAAATGCTCTTTCAATGGGGATGTAATTGAGTTCATATCCTACCAACATTCGACTGATGTAGTAAATGGTGTGTTCCTTCCCTTGATCATTTGTTTGCGCTAATAATGCCCCCAATGCCACTGCAGTAGCACATATATACAAAATAAGGGGTTTTCCAGGAGCAGGAGGCATCAATACGGGAGGTGATGCTAGATATTATTTTAATTTCTCAAAGGCCTTTTGACATAGGCAATCCCATTTAAATTTTGTCTCTTTACACAACAGGTGTGCAAATGGATGGCACTTGTCTGCTAGCTGTGAAATGAAACGCCTGACAGACTGGAGTTTTCCCTGGAGACTGTGCAGTTGTCTAAGAGTTTTTGGTGGAGGCATTTCCATAATAGCTTTTACCTTTGCAGGATCAACCTCGATGCCTCTGCGAGAAATAATGAATCCCAGTAGTTTTCCCGATGTGATGCCAAACACACACTTTTTGGGATTTAGGTGCAGCTTGTATTTCTCCAATCTTTCAAAGATCTATTTTAGAATGGGGATGTGTTCTTGTCTTGTCTTGGATTTTCCTAGCAGATCATCCATGTAGTCCTCCATAATTTTGTGCAAGAGGTCATGAAAAATTGTTGTCATTTCCCGTTGATACGTAGCTCCTGCATTTTTAAGGCCAAAAGGCATGACCCAGTAACAGATGGTACCCCATGGTATTATGAATGCAGTTTTATGCTGATCCTCATCTGCTATCCTGATTTGGTTGTATCTAGAAAACCCATCCATTAGCAATAACATTTCATGTCCTGCTGTAAGGTCCACAATCATGTCTATATTGGGGAGCGGGAAATCATCTTTAGGACAAGCTATATTTAGATCTCAGAAATCTGTGCAGATGCGGATGCCCCCAGTAGGTTTGCCAACAGGTACAATGTTGGAGACCCATTCAGCATAATCTATTGGTTTCATAAATTTTGCGTCTAACAACTTTTGGAGTTCCGCCTTGACCAAGAGTGCAATATGTGGGTGCATTTTGCGCAATTTTTGTTTTACAGGTTTTGTATCTAGGCGGATGGCGAGATTGTGAACCACCAAGGTAGGTGTTGGCATTTTTGATGTTTATGGTGTGATTGTCATTGATGGACACACACTTGTATTGAGATCCCCTTTATATGAATGAGCTCATGCTCAACCAGTATTTGTTCCAACCGGTATGTTGTACTCTAGTCTTTAGACTAGTAGTGATTTTGCAGAATGTGTTTTCCCGGTCTGAAGAGGCATGTTGACCCCAAGCAGTTCGCAGATCACAAGTGGTACAAGGAAGCAAAGTGGCACAACACATTCTTACCAGTCTTCATTTTTGTCAAACCGGCAACTGACATTTTTGTCAAACCAGCAATCGGCATTTTGTATGAACCGGTAACACTCTGTGATGAGTTACTAATCCACCGATTGTTTGACGGTGCTGACACATTAACGGTGATTCTTGTGTCGTGTTACTGAGTATGTCTAGATTCACTGAACCTAGGAAATTGTAATGTAATCCTATTGGACTGACATGAAATCAGATTCCTTTAAAAGGACATCATGTCTAGGGTTTTAAAAGTTGTTGAAAGAGCTACGAATAGGGTTTATGTTGAGCTAGGGTTTAACATGAAAGAGTAGAGGGATCTTATGAGAGGAGATCGAGTTGTAACTCAGAGTGAGATAGAGAAGACTGAAGTAATGCTGGAATGCATTAGCTGTGAGCATACTGGATCTAACCAAGCAGTTTGTGCTAGTAGATAGATCAAACACTTGTTGATTACTCACATCTTTGACAAGTTTGTAGCCCTTAACCGGGTAGGCCTCAAAGCCTTTGTAAAATCCTCTAACAAGGTGGTTCACACATGTGAATCTAAAATCCTCTAACAAGGTAGTCTTTAATCAGACTTATCTCCTAACAGAGATTGAGATTTTTAACAGGATCTATTCTGGTGAAGAACATTGTAAGACCTTAACTGGTTTGACCTTAACCGGTCTGGTTTCTATTCTGCAGATAGTTACTTGTGAGTTCCATCTCACCGTGGCTTTTCCTAGTTGGGTTTCCATGTTAAATATCTTGTGTTATGGTTGTATTTCTTTTGTGGGTGAATGGTTTATTTGCATTTTGGTTTGTATGTGTGATAACCGGTTTGATTGTCAGACTGCTTTACCGGTTTATCTCTAGACTGTGTAAGTGTTTTAGTGCAGAGATTTTTGGCATACTAATTCACCCCCCCCTCTTAGTATTCATCAATTGGTATCAGAGCCAACCTTTCTATAAGTTTAACCACTTGGAAAGAGATATGGGAGAATACACATTGAGGGAACTTACTCAATGGCTCACTAAGTCTGAGCAAGCCTATGATGATCTTATGGTCAAATACAAGGCATCTCAAGCAAAAAGAAGAGAACATGTAGAGAGGCTGATGGAACTATCTGAAAGTAGTTCTGAAGATGAAGCTAACATGGAAGCTATGATTGCTGAAGTGAATAAGCTAAATGATTCAAACTCTAATCTGAGAAAGGAGTTGGAAGGGCTAACTATTTGGTTTAGTCAAGAACTTGAGAACCGAAGAAAGGGTGAAGATCTGGTAAAAGACAGAGATCATGAGATTTCCAAGTTGAAACAAGAGATTAGTGCACTAATTGCTCGCCTTCATGAGAGAAGAATGGAGAAAGAAGACATGCAAGGAGAACTGAACATTGCCATCTCAGAAAATGTAGGTCTTATGGAGACAAACACTACGATTTCCAAAGAACTCTTTGAATCAAAGGAAATACTAGCTAAGTTTGGCAAAAGTACAGTTAGGCTAGAGCAAAAGCTTGAATCATCTAGACCGGCAAAGAATACCAATGGTCTTGGTTTTTCTGAACATGAGGAAGGAGAATCCTCAAGGACAAATGCTGAAGCATCAAAGAAGCAACCGACACTCAAAGGAAAAGGTAAGCAAAAATTCAAACCTATTTTCTTTAACTATCTTAAAGAAGGACACACTGCCAATGTGTGTAAGAGAAAAGCCTATGTTGGTATATGGACACTCCAATGAGACATTATGTGTGATTGAAGGTTTTGTCATTGATGGCAACCTTGCAATCCTATGGCACCGACAAAGCATTACTTAGGTAACCTTGGAATCCTATGGCACCGACAAAGCATTACTCAGGCAACCTTGCAATCCTATGGCACTGGCAAAATATTACTCAGGCAACCTTGCAATCCTATGGCACCGGCAAAGCATTACTCAAGCAACCTTGCAATCCTATGGCACTGGAAAGACATTATACTGGCAAAGCTTTACTCAAAAGAAGTAGTGCTCCAGCATCAACAAAATCAATCTACATCGGCACCGGCATAGAAGATGTACACTGACACAAGGAAATATGTATACCGACACAGAGGCCGACATGATTTTTGATATGTAATATTTTGTTTTTCATTGTAAGCTGACCTGGAAAATTGTAAAATGACTCTTGTATATAAAAGAGATCATTGTAGGCATTTGTAGAATATGGATAGAAAACAATAAATAAATTATAAGCCAAACCTAATCTGCGAATTGCAGGTCAAGGGTATATGTAAAGAACAGAGCAAGAACCGGTACTGAATCTAGCATTGAAGATGCTATTGTAAAGCAGTACAAAATATTGGATTTGTGTAAATCCTCATTGTAAGTCAGTGTGACTTCTTATTGAGAAGTGAGCTCCAGGCAGTTGGCCTTCCTACATGTGCAGCCCCTATTGTAAGTAATATTCTCTTATTGGTCAGTAAGTGAATATTGTGGGTCACAAATCCCACCGAGGTTTTTCCCACACCAGGTTTCCTCATTAAAAATCTTGTGTTATGGTGCTCTTTTCATGTGGATGCTTTTGATTCTGTTATTTGCATTAGTTCTTGCATACCGGTATACTGTTACTTTATATTCTGCATATTATGTATCAAGAAAATTTCATTACCAGTTAGATACTGATTCACCCCCCCCTCTCAGTATCTGTGGGAACCCTAACAATTGGTATCAGAGCTTGGTCCTCTATTTTTAGAAGCCTAACAGCTTGAGGAAGATCTTGACACCGGTAAAGATGGAAAATCTGATGAAGCAACTTGAAGGAGCTCTTACTGACTATGATGCAGAGAAGTTGAAAAATATCAAATTAGAAGATGATTTAAAAGAAGCTTAGGACATTATTCAGGCACTTCAAGAAAATCTTACTGTTACAAGAAACAAGAGAAGAGAACTTTGTGAAAAATTGCAAAATGAAAATGATGAAAAGGAATCACTAAATGATATGATAAGAAAATTGAAACAAGAGATCATGACAACAAAAAATGAAATGCAGGATATGACTATGAGATTCTGCAAAGAGATTGAGGACAGAAAGAAGAATGAAGAAGAACTGACCAGAAGACTAAGTGATGCAACAAATGAGAACACAAGACTTAGCTATGAAAATGACATGTTGAAGACAGATCTGATGCATACTCAAAATGACTTGAATGATCTAATGAGACAAAAAGAGATCTTGGAAAGGGAATTGGAAACTACAAATCAACACAAAGAAAAATTCAAGAAAAGCTCAGAAGAACTTGGTACCTTATTGAAGAATCAAAAACCCAAAGGTGACACTTCTGGAGTTGGATTTGAAGTTGGAGAAAGCTCCGGTACTGCAAATACCCAGGATCAAAGCAAACCGGTAAGACCCTCTAATACTTACAAATTCAATGGAAAATGCTTTAACTGTAATAAATATGGTCATAGGGCAAATGAATGTAGATCTAGGAATTATCAGAACATCAATCCTCCCATCGGTCAATGCACCAAATGCAACAAAATTGGTCATAACTCTGAAAATTGCAGAATGAATGTAAGATGTTATGTTTGTGGAAGATTTGGTCATTTATCAAATAAATGCAGAACACAAACCGACATAGGTTATGGGAAAGCTATTCAAAAAAATAATGTAACTTGTTATGCATGTAACAAGATTGGTCATATTGCTAAATTTTGTAGAAGTAAAGGTACACTGGTAGATAACAAAAGTACTAGCTTGAAAGGTAAAGAAAAGGTTGAAGAGGTTAAGCAAGAATTTTCAAAGCAATGGATTAGAAAAGGTGATCTAAATATTGGGGTTACTCCTCCACCGGTAGAACCAACAAATGCTTCACCGGTAGGACAATATGATGCTCCATCGGCAGGACAGAGCAATGCTCCACCGATAGGATGTTCTTCATCAAATTGAAGAAAATTATCTTGAGGGTTTGGCAATTTAATGACACATGTGCTATTATTCCCTCAGTTAGAGAAAAGAAGTTGAAAATCCTTTATTACCAGCAAATAAAGTTGAGTTAATACATTGTCGGCAAACAATTAATGTGGTAGGTAGCAGAAAATACTTTATAAAATAAGGTTTTTGGCTCCATTTCATTTCACCGTGAATTCAAACTTTTAGAGCGTGCGAAGATTTCTGAGCTAAGGCATTCCGAGCAAAGAGGCAAAGCACTTCAGCAATCAATCCATCCAAAGGTAGAAAAAGGTATTTATCATCATGGCATCCTCCTCTGCACCTGAATTCATATCAAACCCCTACAGTAGTCGAGGTTATAAAATGACCTAGGCCCGTGTTTCAGCTAGTTCCTGAGGTAGCTAAGAAAGATGACAACACAGGTGCTTTTTCCCAAATTCCAAAGGGTGTTGTTTATGCAAAAGACCCTAGAATGTATATTCATTGCAACATAGAGGAATTAGGTGATGAAGAAATCAAAAACATGTATAAATCTGTTATATGTGACAATGCCGAAAATGTGAAACCTGAACATAAAATTGTTGAAACCCTAGGATTCAATGAAATCCTCTGCATTCCTGAATTTCCCAAGGAAGTGGTTAGGATAGTTCTTAGTAGGGTACATGGCTCATTCTTTTGGCTTGACTCAGTGCATAAAATTACAAAGGTAGCTATAAAAGTAGTAACA
This sequence comes from Cryptomeria japonica, assembly GCF_030272615.1. Lineage (NCBI taxonomy): Eukaryota > Viridiplantae > Streptophyta > Pinopsida > Cupressales > Cupressaceae > Cryptomeria > Cryptomeria japonica. The sequence goes on from NC_081410.1 coordinate 468,954,659, forward strand.
GGGTTATCTTCCACCAGTACCAGACCCGACAAAACCAAGAAGGTCTCCAATGACCTAGTAATGAAATTAATTAGTGCAACATCCGACAAAAGATCATTGAGGGTTAATGATGTGACCGATACAAATGTGAGATTCACTAGCATGATTCTAGGTTACAAAGCAACTCATGCAAATAGGCTTAACTTTGTTTCCTGTTTATGCATAAAAAGTGCTTATGACATGGTTAAGGACAATGTAAAAATTGATATCTCTGAATGGTTAAAAGATGAGTTAATTGACAATTTGGCAAAAATCAAGAAGGGTAAGAAAGGAACCTTTAGATTTGGAAATTTTCTTGTATGCTTAATGTTACATATAACCAAACAAGCTCTCGGTATAGGCTGTAAGGATTTTGGATTCGACATACAGGTAGGAAAACAACTGTCTGACTTATTCAATAACATGGGTGAAAATAGAGAAAAGAATATCAATGAGTATTTTCAAGCACTAAAGGTCAGAATGAATAAAAGAATCAGACTATCACAAGAAATTGTCAACAAATACAAGGATGATATATGCTTTGTAATAAAAAAGCATGAGATCTGGATGGAAGCAGTCATCCCAAGAACAATCTGGGTTACAGAGATGGGGTATGAAACAGATGACCACATAGTGGAAACTTATGCCAAAGCACTTCTGGAAGCCCCCAATGAACCAAAGGAAGAAGTATTTGGTAGTGTTGAGACCATCGAAAGTCAAATTCAATCTAAAAAGAGAGTAAAGAAAGTTGAGGCATCTGTGAGGAAAGGAACCAGGCAAGCAAAAGCCATAAAAGATGATGTATTAAAGAAAACCGGCATAACAGAAGAAGAGTTGGCAGCCCAACAGCCTGAAACTCATCTATCACTAGTAGATACCTCCTCAGAAGGAGATATGCCAGCAACTTTCAAAAGAGTTGTTAGGAAAAGAGACCCCTCACCGGTATCCACTCCTTCACCTAGAAGGACAAGACAGAAGCAACAAGCTGTGAGGTCTCTAGTCAAGAAAGCCACACCTAAGAAAAAGTTGACCCCCAAAAAGAAGAATAAGACAAACACTGACTTGGCCCCTTTTGACATATTACTGAATGAGATCACATAGGAAGGTAAATTGAAAAACATAGGGAAAATCTATGACACCCTATCAGATGATGAGAAAGGAAAAGTCGAGGAAAGTGTTATATTACACATGGACATGTATAAAAAGTTTTTGATGCAATTCCTAAATGAAATTCCCGATGAATTATATAAAAGACTTGAGGCTAGAAGGCAAGGAATAGTTGAGTTGGATAAGAAAATTAAAATAGAAAAATTACTTGCAGTTTACCCAGCCAACTCACCTAAGGAAATTGATGATTTGATAGCTCAGACCAACCGGACAGTTTTTTCCACTGCACACCGGCAAATATCACTAATGGTAGGTAGAGTTACTGAAGCTTCAAATGAAATAGAAGATGGTTGGGATACATTCTTGGTTGAAAAAGAAAAACAAGAAGAATATAGGAATCCCAAGCCCATTCTGGTATATCAAAAGGACAAAGGGAAAGGTAAAGTTGGTGGACCACCAAGTATCAAGATTAGAGACAACTTACCCCCACCTCCTTTAAATACTCCACCAGTAAAAACAACAACTGTAGAAGATCAACTGGCAGCTGAGAGCATGGACACAGAGGATAATAATCCTAATCCTGAAGTCCTATATACTGTGAATGTTGATACTCAAAAAATCAACATAGTGGTAGATAAGGATACCACAGATAAATCTGATAACAAAGAGCAACCGGCAACGGGAAACAAAGAGCAATCGGCAACAAGAAACAAAGAGCAACCGACAGTAGATTCAGAGAAAAAAATAGAATCTGGAACACAAATAGAGAAACCAACTGAGCTAAAGGCTCCAGAACAGATGCCACAGGTAAGAAATGATGCAGGAAAAACTGTGCTTAAAGAGATGGAGACACAAACAGACCTACTAGAGGTCAATACCAGCATGGTCACTTCCACCGGAACTCAGTTTATTGGGTCACCATCAAATGTAACAGAGGTATTGCTCAAATCTATCAAGAAAATAACTGATTATAGCTCACAAGCCTATAAAGTGATAGATGATTCAATTCCAATTTTGAAATCAATAGCTCCCAAATGTAATATAGCCAACAAAGATTCTTTAGGCTAGTTGGATACACTTTGTAAATATATTTCTGGAAATTTTGAGCAAACAAAGGTAGAAACTATAAAGGAAAGTGTAGAAAAAGAGAAACAAGAATTCTTTGAGGAAGAAATAAAGAAGTGTAACAGGGAATTTGACACACTTCTACCGAAACTGTGCAATTTATTGAAAGAGTACAAAACTTTGTACAAAGATACCTGTAAGATAAACTTTTTGACCACGGATGTAGACAAAAAGATGAGCAAGGTACAGGAAGAGATCAATAAACTTGCTGATAATTTTGTTAACTCACCTGATACATTATCAGTTTTTGAGGAAAAGATAACAAATTTTGAGGAAGAATTGCTCAAATTAGAAAGAGAAAAAGAGAAAATAATAAACAAGGCAAAATTTTTGAGATCTAAACTAAGTCCAAGATTGGACTATTTAGCATCTCTGCGTAAGGAAATCTCAGAGGCACTAACACAGGGTAGAAAAACACTAGTAGAGCGCTTGCAGCATCTCACCGATACAATATACAGAACTGAGATAGCAATAAAGGAGAGCAAGAAGTTTATGGATGGCATAAACTTAATTTTGGGAGATATTCTTCAGATAATAACTACCCAATTACAAGGTTGAGGTTATGAATTGGTACAACTACAAAATCTACTAACCTTTGTCATTGATGCCAAAGGGGGAGTAGTAGATGAGAAAATTCAAAACACAGGGATCACATGCTCAAGGGGAACTCTCACATTTTTGGTAACATTTTTTGGTCTACACATTTTTGGATATCTTTTTGAAATTTCTCATGAGTGTTGCCATCAATGCCAAAGGGGGAGATTGTTGGCATATGGAAACTCCAATGAGACATTGTGTGTGATTGAAGGTTTTGTCATTGATGGAAACCTTGCAATCCTATGGCACTGGCAAAGCATTACTCAGGCAACCTTGCAATCCTATGGCACCGGCAAAACATTACTCAGGAAACCTTGCAATCCTATGGCATCGACAAAGCATTACTCAGGCAACATTGCAATCCTATGGCACCGGCAAGACATTATACTGACAAAGATTTACTCAAACAAAACGGTGCTCCGACATCAACAAAATCAATCTACACTAGCACTGGCACAGAAGATGTACACCTACACAAAAGGAAATATGTATACCGACATAGAGGGTGATAGGATTTTTTATATGTAATATTTTGTTTATCATTGTAAGCCGACTTGGCAAATTGTAAAATGACTCTTGTATATAAAAGATATCATTGTAGGCATTTGTAGGATATCGATAGAAAGCAATAAATAAATTATAAGGTAGACCTAATGTGCGAATTGTAGGTCAAGGGTATATGTAAAGAACAGAGCAAGAACCGGTACTGAATCTGGCATTGAAGATGCTATTGTAAAGCAGTACAGAATATTGGATTTGTGTAAATCCTCATTGTAAGTCAGTGTGACTTCTTATTGAGCAGTGAGCTCTAGGCAGTTGGCCTTCCTGCATGTGCAGGCCCCTATTGTAAGTAATATTCTCTTATTGGCCAGTAAGTGAATATTGTGGGTCACAAATCCCATCGAGTTTTTTCCCACACTGGGTTTCCTTGTTAAACATCTTGTGTTATGGTGTTCTTTTCATGTGGATGCTTTTGATTTTGTTATTTGCATTAATTCTTGCATACCAATATATTGTTACTTTATATTCTGCATATTCAGTATCAAGAAAATTTCATTACCGGTTAGATACTGATTCATCCCCCCTCTCAGTATCTATGGGAACCCTAACAGCCTACAATAATTTTCCTTATTTTATCAACAATATACCTAGATCCAATAAGTTCAATGGTCATTGTTATGCATGCAACAAGTTTGGGCATAGAGCATTTGAATGCAGGTCTGTAATGGATAACACCGGAAGATATCCTCAGAGGACCAAAGGAACTGGTCCTCAATCTTTTATGAACCAGAACCACAACCGGTTTAATGTCCTCAACCATCAGTCAAGAAGCGGTGGTCATCAAGCGGCAACCGGATGGAGAGAAAGTTGTATGATCTGTCATGGTCATGGTCACACTGCTGCAACATGCAGAAGTAAGAATGGAAACATGTACAATGGACCTTGCAGAACACCTGGACTTGTTTGCTATCACTGCAACAAACTGGGTCACATTGCAAGATTCTGCAAAATCAGAAAAGTATATCTGATGATATACCGGTCACTCAAGAAGGAGAAATAGATGTTGAAATAGTTCAAGAAGACATGAAGAAAGTATGGAAGAAGAAACTAGTATTATTGGAGGAGGAACCAATTTTTGCACCCAGTGTGGAAATATCTGAACCGACAAACTAAGCCTCAAAGGCTTAGGGGGAGCAAATGGCAAAATGCTTTCGAACCCTCGATTAACAACGGTAAAAGACCTTAACCGGTATGCTACACCTATCGCTTGGTAGAAGATCGGAAATGGTAAAGAGGGAAATTAGGGTTTATGTCCTAATATAGGAGCATTAATGATGGTAGGTGAGAGACATGTATAAATGCAATTTTCAAATCATTTCTCACTATCTATTTTTTGAGCGAAGAAAAGTTTTCAAGTGCAGAGCAAAGAGAAGGCGATTTGAGCTTAGATTTCAAGGAATTGGAGAGATTTGAAGGAGATTCAAATAGAGTTTGCAATTGGCAGTGGAGAACTCAAAGCAGTGATTTGGCATCCGACGGAGAGCAAAGCAAAGCAGAATTAGGAAGCCCTAAATTCGCATTTGAAAGGTATTTTTCGTATTCTTGAAATACTCTTCAATGGCTTCTCCATCTCATACCAGTTCAAGCACATCCATTGAGTTAGAAAATTTCATTTAGAGGAAGTCCAAGTATAATGCTTTGTCACAAGTCCCAACTAGAGTCATAGTCGAAGAAGGAATTTCTGACTATATTGATTGCAAGATAGAAGACATAGGGTCCTTGGCCATTCACACTCAATTAGGTCTATTTTGCAAAAAGGATAAAAGGATCAAACCGGAGTTCAGTATCTTAGAGAAGAAGAAACTCCATAATGTGGTGTATTTTTTGGAAGATTTCATAGAGGATCACATCAGAATCATCCTAAGCAGAGTCCATGGTGACAAGATGTACCTAGAGAGAACGCATGATATCACGCCTGAGGCAATTCATGTAGTCACCGGTTTCTACAACACAGGGGAAGTACCAGCCCTAAGAACGGTAAGCAAAATGGAAATGACCAAGCTCACCAGTTCGACAAGTGATTCACGAGGTATGATAGTTAATTCTATCAAGGATGAACTGGTAAAATACGCCTGCATGGTGGTAGGCTACAGGACATTCTCAGCCAGCAGGATTAATTTTGTATCTGCTGTAGCGGTAAATGCTGCTTATCAGATGATTATAGAGGATAAATCATTTGACTTATGCACCGGTATGCAAAGGCAACTCCTATCAAATCTCAAGGCAATCAAAAAGGACAATTCACTGAGATTTAAATTTGGACAACTACTGGTAGGATTGTTTTTCTATTTCCAAGGCTACTTTCCAGGTGTAGGAGATGTCCAGTGGTCCCCTGACCAATCGGTAACCAAGCAGATAAAGGAAAGTGTGCAAGCTATTGGAACTGGCTACCCTAAGATCCTGAAAAAATACTTTGATGAGTTTAGAAGAAAAATGAGTCAGAGGATGTGAATCTTACGTGACATAGTGAAGAAGTATGAAGACGACATTTGTTTCACTATTCAAGTGGACAAATGTCTAATGGAGGCTGTTGAGCCTAGAATGGAGGAAGTGGAGCCTATGGGCTATGAAGTCATGTATGACATGCTGGAAGGGTATGCTTCAACCCTTATTGCCTCACCTCTTGATCCAAAGGCGAAGCAAACTGGAACCTACTTGGAGAGGATCACACCGGTTGAAGAACCATCGGTGAAGAAGGAAAAAGAACCGGCAGCCAAGAAAGCTAAGGCAGTGCCTGCGGCATCAGCACCAACTACCACTAAGACTCCAAAAGTGACCAAGTGGTCACCGAAAAAGAAGAAATCGGAGGCAACACCAGCAAAAGTCTTCAAAAGAAAGAGGAAGACTAAGGCAAATGAACCAGACTCTGAAGAAACCGAGTCTGATGAACAACCAAAGAAGGCTAGATAGACCAAGAAGGTGAATAAGAATGACCCGGCAACATCCGCATCGGTAAATATAGATATCTCCTCTTACAAACCTTTGACACATTGTCAAAGAATAGTAAAGAATATTAGGAGAAAGTTACTTCATGATTTAATTGATTATTATGATGATTTCAATAGTGAGGAAAAAGATGAAGTACTGTAGGAGATTATTCTTTATTTATGTAGAAATGCCCGGTCACCATCAGAGATTAAATCTCAGACACCAGATTCATTGTATAAAGCATTAGATAATAGATGGCGCATTGCCATTGAAAAGGAACAAGAGATTAGGGAGAAAGTTTTTGCACATTACTTCCCCGAACTCTCAAACTCAGAATTATTTGATGTATTAGATCAAAATAAAGGTCTCTTCTTCACAAGGAGAAGAAGACTCTGGTTGTTGGAAGGGAGAGTTGATGATGTAGAAAAGGATACACATCAATACATGGCCCATGCTATCAATTCACACAAAGCTTGAATGGCCAACCTCCAAGCGGAAAAGGAACCGGTTATTTCCAAACCGGATGAAGTTTTGGATGAGGAAGGAAACCTGGTGGAGGAACCAATCGACAGCATAGATGTCGATGCCTTGGATACAAAAGATGTCACTCAGGGAACTAAATAGGGGCAACAGGCCGATCAGGGTGGTGAACAAGCTGTGGACATACAACAAGCGGAAAAAGACAAAGAAGAAGAGAAAAAGAAGAAGGATGAAGGTGAGAAACAGAGAAAGGAGGAAGAGAAAAAGAAAGAGGAAGAGGAGAAAAGAAAAGATGAAGAGAAAAAGAAGCAAGAAGAAGAAAGGAAAAAGAAAGAAGAAGAGGACAAGGAAGAAAAGAGGAAGAAGGAAGAAGAAGAAAAGAAGAAGAAAGAAGAGGAGAAGAGGAAGAAGGAAGAAGAAAAAAAGAGGAAGGAAGAGGAAGAAAAGAAGAAAAAGGAAGAGGAAGAGAAGAAGAAGAGGGAAGAAGAAGAAAAGGAAGAGTAGAGAGGAGAGTAGAGGAGAAGAAAAAGGAAGAAGAAGACAAGGAAGAAGAGAAGAGAAGAGAACTAGAAAAGAAGAAAGTTGAAGAAGCCAAGGAATGTGAAGTGGCAAAAAGCTCTCAGGTGGAGACTCCGAAGGCAACCGGAAGTCAACCCTCACTGGTTGATCTCTCTAGTCCTATTGATCTCAAATCTGCAAGTGAATTGAAACTTATGCAAAGCATCAAGGTTGCTCAAGAGTGCCTTGAGATCATCTGCAGGAAAAAGGAACAAGACATCATTCAGGCAGCTGTAGACATGCTCACCGGTTTAATCCCCGGTACTAATCTTCCTGACACTGATTCATCACTAGCACAACTCAAACTTCTGTGTACTGTAGTGGATGATTAGGTGCAAAGCCTAGAAGAAGCAGCTGAGGCCAATGTAAAGAAAGAGCACCAAAAGGCTCTTAATGTTGCTCTAGTGAAGAAACTGAATGAGCTTAGGACTGAACTGTCAAAGGATCAAAAGGACATAAGGAGTGCTTTGGATGAGGGAAACTTGCTAATCAGCAAAATCTGTCAACCTCATCTATTTTGTGATGATGTGATAGCTAAGAAGAAACAACTTCAAATGGACTTACAGTCCTACTTAAGCACATTCAAGACTCCTTACGACTCCTTTGTGGCATATGGGCAAACCGTTCACCGGTTCTAGATCTAGTCAACCAAGATAGAGCAAGAGATCAGCACAAGATCTAGGGATTTGCAGGAACTTCAACTGGTATTACTTCCACAACTGCAAATTCTTTAGAAATGCTATATGAACCTAGAAGCACTGATAGTCACCCAAGAATTGAGCACAATAGAGGCCATGGAGGAATAGGTATCACAAATGCAGACAGAGAAGGAAGTGGTGACCTCCCTACTTGAGTCTTGGTTTCTCTCCATGAAACAATTTTTGCAGGACTACAAAGTGGTTTTTGACAAGTATTATTCATTATTGTCATAAACTCTTTTATATATATGGAAATAGGTTTTTGCAACTGTACTTTGTCATTTTTGGCAAAGGGGGAGAAGTACATGGTTTTAATTAAAATTTTGATGGTCTTAAATTTTGAAATTTTGATATATCAGGGGGAGAAGTATATCAGAGGGAGAAGTATCTTTTTTTTGAAATTTTGATATATGTTGTGATATATGCTATATGCTCTGATGATTATGCTCTGAATAAAAAATTGCTATACACTCCGTTGATTAATGGATAGTGTATATGCTTAGGGGGAGCAATTTTGTTAGTGGCAAGTTTTTGTTGTAAACCACTTAGATGTCAAAATTTTATTTTCCTAAGTGTTGCCATCAATGCCAAAGGGGGAGATTGTTGGAATTTTTGATGTTTATGGTGTGATTGTCATTGATGGACACACACTTGTATTGAGATCCCCTTTATATGAATGAGCTCATGCTCAACCAGTATTTTTTCCAACCGGTATGTTGTACTCTAGTCTTTAGACTAGTAGTGATTTTGCAGAATGTGTTTTCCCGGTCTGAAGTGGCATGTCGACCCCAAGCGGTTTGCAGATCACAAGCGGTACAAGGAAGCAAAGCGACACAACACATTCTTACCAGTCTTCATTTTTGTCAAACCAGCAACCGGCATTTTTGTCAAACCGGCAACCGACATTTTGTATGAACCGGTAACACTCTGTGATGAGTTACCAATCCACCGATTGTTTGATGGTGATTCTTGTGTCATGTTACTGAGTATGTCTAGATTCACTGAACCTAGGAAATTGTAATGTAATCCTATTGGACTGACATGAAATCAGATTCCTTTAAAAGGACATCATGTCTAGGGTTTTAAAAGTTGTTGAAAGAGCTGCGAATAGGGTTTATGTTGAGCTAGGGTTTAACGTGAAAGAGTAGAGTGATCTTATGAGAGGAGAGCGAGTTGTAACTCAGAGTGAGATAGAGAAGATTGAAGTAATGCTGGAATGCATTAGCTATGAGCATACTAGATCTAACCAAGCAGTTTGTGCTAGTAGATAGATCAAAAATTTGTTGATTACTCACATCTTTGACAAGTTTGTAGCCCTTAACTGGGTAGGCCTCAAAGCCTTTATAAAATCCTCTAACAAGGTGGTTCACACATGTGAATCTAAAATCATCTAACAAGGTAGTCTTTAATCGGACTTATCTCCTAACAGAGATTGAGATTCTTAACAGGATCTGTTCTGGTGAAGAACATTATAAGACCTTAACCAGTCTGGTTTCTATTCTGCAGATAGTGACTTGTGAGTTCCATCTCACCGTGGTTTTTCCCAGTTGGGTTTCCACATCAAATATCTTGTGTTATGGTTGTATTGCTTTTGTGGGTGAATGGTTTATTTGCATTTTGGTTTGTATGTGTGATAACCGGTTTGATTGTCAGACTGCTTTACCAGTTTATCTCTAGACTGTGTAAGTGTTTTAGTGCAGAGATTTTTGGCATACTAATTCACCCCCCCCCTCTTAGTATTCATCAGTAGAGTCCAACCCTAGCATATCGGAATAGGACCATGCAAAATTGATTTTTACCTCTGTCAAGAAGTTGATGAAGTCTTGTTTCTTGATTTCTATGAGGGATTTGGCAATGAGCACATTTTTTGAAATGACCTTGGTGCCCATGTTGATGCTATCTATTTCTTCTATCAACAAATTTGATTTGTCCCATGGAAGGTAACCAATGGTAGGGAGTTCAAATCCCTCATCGTCAAGTGCCTTTTCTAGGTTTTCACTTTCATATACGCCCTTTGTTTTTATTTCTTGTTCATCCAAAGGTTCCTCAGGGAGGTTTTCACCTAGGGAATCATATCTTTTTCTTTTATTATCTTTTTTGTGGCTAAGGGCATTGACTTGACTACCAAAGTATCCCTTTTTGTGTAGTTGAATACCCTCAATTCTGCTACAATATTCCATATTTTGTGCTGTTAGGAGAGTAATGAGAGCATTATCGTCAGCGCAAATATCTAAAGTGGGTTTGTCTCGTTGGCCCCAATCAATGAGTTCAGGATGGACAAGATGTAGCTCATGTGAAGTGGGAGGGGTTATGGGGGTGATGTTATTGATGTAAGCTTCCAAGAAGATATCTTTCTCATATTCATAAGGCATTTCATAGAATTCCTCTTCGTCTGCGCTTTCGATATCTGAAGAAGGACTAGAAGGGGCACCAGCGATAGTAATCTTAGGCACCGGGGTGTACCCCAAGCCTCTGTTGTATCTATAGGAGATAGGATTTATGGGTGCTTTTCTTCCTTTCTCCTTTGGTCCTAAGCAGTGTCCTTTGTAACCCATTTTTTCAACTATGGCAAATGCTTTTGGGTACATTTCTTTGGATATTCTTGTTGGATCTTCATCTTCCTCTCGGTACAGCCATGAAGAGATATCTTCTTTGAGGCTCTCATTATCAAGTGGGCCCCATTGCTGGAAGGTGGTGTTTTGGTATTGCATGATTTGTTTTGGGTCATTTTTTATCTCTTTTGGTTTGCCAAATGACTTAGGAGAGAGAGGGAGGTTGCCTATTAATAAGATGTCCTCCAATTTGTATTCTCCACAACCATTGTCCAAGATCTTGATTTGATTATGTAGTTGGGATGATGTGGAGGCAACATTTGATGTGTCAGATGGAGGCATTAGTGAGGGTCTATTTAGTGGGCAATGATACAGATGCTTCCCCTCTAATAGTTTGCAATATTGAAAAGGTTGGGGATCACCTTTGATAGTGATCACTCTTCCATTATAGGGGAATTTGATGCATTGGTGATAGGTGGAGGGTACGGCCTGCAAGAAATGAATCCATGGCCTCTCGAGGAGAATGTTGTAGGGGAGATCAAGATCTAGTACTTGGCAAGGGGTTTCAATTGTAATGGGGCCCACTTGAAGAGGTAAGGTGATCATGCCCTTTGAAATTATTTCTGCATCATCATATGCCTTTATTGTGATCCTTCCTGATGTGTCTATCAGATCCTCAGAAAGTTCCAATTGTTTTATTAATTTGTATGTACACAGATTAAGCTCGGATCCACCGTCTATCAGGATACGTTTGACCTTGTGCTTGTGGATGAGAGCTTCGATGTGCAAAGGTTTGTTATGGTCTTCATCTACGGGAGCATTTTTGGAGTTAAATACAATGTGCTACTGGGCAGCAAGGTTTCCAATGAGGGCTTGGAATTGGGTGGCGTTGATGTTATCTAGAATGCGTGATTGGAGAAGGGCTTGTTCCAAAATTTCTTTATGGATCGGGGAGGTCTTGAGAAGTTCCAAAATGGAGATCTGCGTGGGTGTCTTCCCAAGTTGATCAAGGAGGTCATATCGGTGGGTGGAAGACATGGGTGGGGGGTTTGGTGGGGGAGGAACTCCTTGGATGGTGACTCTTCCTCGGTGTGTAGTTGTATTGCAATCATTCTGGAAATGGGAGGTGGAAGGCATAGCACCTTGAATGACTATTCTAGCCAGATTTGGTCTGCTTTGGGAAGAAGGAGGATTAACTCCTTGGATGGTTATGACATTGACATGATTGTCTATAGGTTCAATGCAACCTACTAAAAAATCAAAACCGGTTATGTGATTAGCGTAGTCATAACCCATTGCGTTAGATGATGAGCCTTTTCCTTTATCATGATTCCGAAAGGGATCCTGGTACATTTTGAGTTTGTCATTGTTATTACCAGGTTTTGCATTTGCTACTTCAATCTCACCTCTATCAATGAGATCTTCTATGTAGATCTTCAGTTTCATACACTTTCATGTATCATGTCCCTTGATATGATGGTATTGACAATACTCATTTTCATTATACCATCTCAGTTTAGGTTGATTGGGGTCAAATGGGCGAGTGATTGGAAAAACCACTACACCTACTTGGACAAGTTTTTGAAACACCACTTCAATAGGCTCAGCCAGAGGAGTGAAATCTCTTGGAGTCCTGTTATTCGATCGGGGTGGTCATCCCTAGATTGAGACATTGTTGTGAGGTTTTTTGGATTGATTTGGATTGTCTCGATTATTGAATTGATGATTATTGGTGGTGGATTTTGGGGGAGCGGCCATGGTTTGGACCCGCTTTGCATCAGTTATACCATCATTGACCACATTTTTGTTTTTAGCCCAGAATTTTGGCTTGTCATTATGATAAGAGGAAGAACTTTGTGATGACTTTTGGTAATGTTTCAAGGTTCCTTCTTCCAACAAGACACATTTGAGGGCAAGGCCCTTATTGGTCAATTTTTGGAAGGATTTGATACATTGAGATATTAAAGGTCTTGAAAGTTCAGGTACCAAGTTCTTTTGAAATAGTTCAATTTGATGTTGTTCTAGCATGTCCCACTAAATTTTTTTGATAAGATGTCGCCATCTTTGTAGGAAATTGGCGAAGGTTTCTCCAAGCCTTTGTTTTGTATTACATAGGTCCATCATAGAAACATCATTACCCATGTTGTATGCATAGTGAGCCACAACTTTTTCTACCAAGTCTGGAAAAGAGACAATAGAACCTCATGGTAAAGATGAGAACCATGCCAGAGCGTCTCTCGTGAGACTCTTGGGAAAGAGTCTGTGAAGATAAAGGTCACTATAGGAGACTTCTTGGCATAAGATGTGGAATTATCAGACATGGTCGCGGGGGTCTCCTTTGCCTTCATACTTGGTGAATTTAGGGATCTCAAATCCTAGGGGATATGGTGCAACTGATATAGATGGGTCATAACGACAAGGGAAAAACTCTTTGAATGAGTAAGCTTTCCTTTTATTAGTCTTTTCTTTCATGTTTTTGATGATATTCTTCATGTCTTGAATTTCCTTGATGAGGTCTTGTTGTGGATTTTGATATTGATGGATTGTATTTGCCCCAAGAATTGGATGAACCAAAGAAGGTGCACCACCACCAATATATTTATATGATGAGGAGGTGGGAATGTGGGATGTGATGACCGATGTTGCTAGGGTTTGTGTGATAGTTGGTTGCGGTTTGCCAACTGTTGTGATGGGATTGAATGTGGTCTGGATAAAATTTGAGACATTGTTGGGAGAAAGGGAAGTTTGTGGAATAGAAATATGTGGTTGAATAGAAGGAGGTGGTATAGAAGTTTGTTAGAGAATGGATGAGATTGGATTTGATAGTGGTATGGATGGTAAGGAGGAAGAAGGTGGGATGGAGACCATGGTGGGAGGTGTCGCGGGTGGCATTGATTGGGCTTGGATGATTGATGGGCCTGCAATTGATTGAGTTTGAATAGTAGGTGTAGCACTTTGTGTGGGAGCAAGGTCTCCTTGTGGTTGTTGGATGAGAGTAGATCTATTAAATTCAGGTGGAAGTTGAGCTCCATGTTCAAGAAGAGTCTTCAGAAGTGCAGTAGGATTGTGTTTAATAAACTTTTCCATCATCTCTTGGTTATAAGAATCCACTAGGAAAGTTTGCACTTCCGGACAAAGTTCATCTTGGTTAACCATGTCAAGATTTTGACTTTGATCTTGATCACTAGGTTGCCCACTTTGTGTGTGATCTTGCATGGGATCTTCATATAGGACATCAATCTCCGACATGCCATATTGTTGTTTAGCCATCTTTTTCTTTTGGGATCAAGTTGCGACCATACACGATATTTGTGATGAAAAGACATAGGAAAAATGTGATGAAAGGACTTAAGAAATTTGTGATGAAAGGATTTAAGAAATTTGTGATGAAAGGATTTAACAAATTTGAGGATGAAAGGACTTAAGAAATTTGTGATGAAAGGATTTAACAAATTTGAGGATGAAAGGACTTAAGAAATTTGTGATGAAAGGATTTAAGAAATTTTAGGATGAAAGGACTTAAGAAATTTGTGATGAAAGGATTTAAAAAATTTGAGGATAAAAGGACTTAAGAAATTTGAGGATGAAAGGACTTAAAAAATTTGGGATGAAAGTATTTAAGAAATTTGTGATGAAAGGACTTAAGAAATTTGTGATGAAAGGACTTAAGAAATTTGAGGATGAAAGGATTTAAGAAATTTGTGTGATGAAAGGATTTAAGAAATTTGAGGATGAAAGGACTTAAGAAATTTGTGATGAAAGAAAGGATTTAAGAAATTTGTGATGAAAGGATTTAAGAAATTTGAGGATGAAAGGACTTAAGAAATTTATGTTGAAAGGACTTAAGAAATTTGAGGATGAAAGGACTTAAGAAATTTGTGATGAAAGGACTTAAGAAATTTGAGGATGAAAGGATTTAAGAAATTTGTGTAATGAAAGGATTTAAGAAATTTGAGGATGAAAGGATTTAAGAAATTTGTGTGATGAAAGGATTTAAGAAATTTGAGGATGAAAGGACTTGAGAAATTTGAGATGAAAGAAAGGATTTAAGAAATTTGTGATGAATGGATTTAAGAAATTTGAGGATGAAAGGACTTAAGAAATTTGTGATGAAAGGACTTAAGAAATTTGAGATTGAAAGGATTTAAGAAATTTGTGATGAAAGGACTTAAGAAATTTTAGGATGAAAGGATTTAAGAAATTTGTGTGATGAAAGGACTTCAGAAATTTGAGGATGAAAGGATTTAAGAAATTTGTGATGAAAGAAAGGATTTAAGAAATTTGTGATGAAAGGATTTAAGAAATTTGAGGATGAAAGGACTTAAGGAATTTGTGATGAAAGGACTTAAGAAATTTGAGGATGAAAGGATTTAAGAAATTTGAGGATGATTGATGAAGAAGGTATGGTAGTGATGGTTTAGAAAAAAACTTGATGACTAGGTTGTCTTTGGCATGAACATGAAGGATCTATTTAAATGGCAAGTTGTATGAAGGGATATGACCACCCTGATTTGGACGATAGTAGGTGCTTCAAAGGAAAAACTTGAATGTTGACATAGAGGATAAAATCTTAGCTTCTCTCTTAGGCTTATGAAAAATGGGATGGACAGAGTTTTGACGCAATTTTGGACTTGGTGTGGGTAATGACTTAAACAATTTGTTTGTGTCTTGACAAATATTTTTGCAAAGTGTTTGGGGATAGTGATGTGTTTTTAGTCTACTCTTGGCAAGTATGTATCAAACAAAGCAAACACAATGATTAAATGCATATTATCTCAAAGACACTCATGCTCATATACAACATTCTTAAGGCTGAAAAGGACAATAGTCATTGGATCCCAATTGGTTTCCCATCTACGCTTACCCAGAGCGGACACTTAGATGCTTGACCCCACTGGCTCCCCTACATGACACTCACTTCTCGGGGCAGCCAAGCATCAATTCCCATGAAAACTCCTCATTGCGAACTTTGTGTCTCTACTAAGGGTCGTAAGAATATGGGCCGCTTCGGAGGTCCAACCTCCTGCACCAATGACTAGAAGGTTTTTGGCCACTATGAACAAGGTGTTTAGTAAGTCTTCCCGTTAGGAGCTACCCTTCGAAGTTGCGCAAGTGCAATTGAGGCCTATAGCCCAATGAAGCACCAAGAACTTGTAGTCATGCAAGCATGATTGAGATCTCTAGGATCCTACTAAGCACCCAATGTGAGAGTGAACTCTCATATAGCCCCAACCATTAACCCTTTCGTAGTCAATGGCCTATTTATTATAGTGAGTTAGGAACCCCAGGTCCGGGTGTACTCACTTGGGATGTTCCTCTCTTACCTTCTCAAAGAGCAAGTTGGGAGGGCAGGCCCACTAGACGTAAACACACAATCAAACAAGAAAAGGTTGGAGGGTCTGGATTTCTGATCGTCTAGTAAGACGAGAGCATACTTTCCTACCTTTATGCTTTTCTTAAAGACACATAAGACAATGGTTCATTCCATTTTAATTAATATCTAGGTGCCTAATTTAAATAAATGCACAATATTTGGTTGAATCAGCTAGGCAACCTGCAAAACCACTTGATTAGTAGTTTGAAAAATGGAGTCTTCAAAAAGCATCCTACAAAACAACTTGATTAGTAGTTTGGAAAAACAAAGTCTTCAACAAGCGTCCTGCAAAAAACAACAAAATGACAAAAATATTAATTTTTTTGATTTTTGGGAATGAATAGAAAAACATGAATAAAAACTTTTTTACTAATGACAAATGTGGATTTGAAGGAAGTTTTGATGGATAAATGGGGTTTGACTAGGTTTTTGTCACTTTCCAAGGGATAGGCAAGCGTAAAATGAGGATTTTGGAGAAAAGATGAAGGAATGGGAAAATTTGTCCAAGAGGGACAAAGAAGCAAAAGTCGAAGATGGATAATATGGAAAAAATTTGGAGGTGATTGGATAAAAGGGGAAAAAGTTATGGCCAACCCTAAAAATAGAGGAATATGGGATTTTGGGCTTCAAAAAGTGGATTTTTGAGATAAGGCCCCCAAGGAAAAAAATGTGGAAAATGGCAATGTGGAGAATCTGGTGAATTTTGGAGGAAAATGGAGTCAAGATAAAAATAGAATAGAAACCCTAAATTTAACATAACAGAAACCTTAAATTTAAAAAAACAAACCCTAGATTTAACAAAGCAGACAAAAACCCTAGATTTAACAGAGCAAACAGTCGCACTAAACAGAATAAAATAAAAATGTTAAAGGTCCGGATTTCTGATTGTCTAGATAGACAAGAGCATATTCTCCTACTTACACACTTTCCTGCGGGTGGACATATTATATTTAAATAGAGCAAATAACAGGAAATAAATAAATTAAATGCAGACTACAGTTAGCGCCTAAAAATTTTCAAACAGATTAACAAAGCAGACAGTAGCACTACACAGATAGAAAAGTGTCAAAGGTCCGGATTTCTGATCGTCTAGATAGACAAGAGCATACTCTCCTATTTTCACACTTTCCTATGATCAGAGCATACAATCGTGTTAAATAGAATAGAAAAGTGAAAGGTCTGGATTTCTAATTGTCTATATAGACAAGAGCATACTCTCCTACTTTCACATAGATTATACTAAAATAGAGCAGACAACAAATCAGATAACAGAGCTGTCGTGCTGCAACAGAAACAGAAACATAAAAAAAAAATAGAAACAAAAAAGAATAAGGAGGAACTGTCATGCAGAAATGTAAAGCCGCGATTCTGGAACCTGCGAAAAAGATATATATATATATATATATATATATATATATATATATATATATATATATATATATTTTATTTTTTTTTATTTTTTTTTATTTTTTTATTTTTTTTCTACAGTCGCACTATTCTGGAACCTGTGTCTCACAACTCAAAAAAACCTAAAAACACAACAACATTAGTTCTTAGGGACATGGGTCCCACCGGGCATGCCAAAATGAAGAGGGGAAAATAGATTTGAAAGGTAAACTAATCAAAACATAACGAAATAAACATGCAGAATGCTAAAATATCATTAAAAGACCATTTCACCTTGCTATTTTACCTTCTCCTTCAGATTGAGCTTGATGAAGTGAAGACACCCCTTGATAATTCTCCACT
Organism: Cryptomeria japonica; assembly: GCF_030272615.1. Lineage (NCBI taxonomy): Eukaryota > Viridiplantae > Streptophyta > Pinopsida > Cupressales > Cupressaceae > Cryptomeria > Cryptomeria japonica. The sequence goes on from NC_081410.1 coordinate 468,972,406, forward strand.
TGATGTGCTCCTTTGATTGCTGGATGTGGATGGCTCTCCAATATTGTGCACAAATGATAAGGATGAGATGATCAAATTGCCAAGATGATTTCCTGGGCTCAAAAGGGCAGCATAAGCTTACTGGATTTCAAGATGTTTAAAACGAAGGGATGGAGCCCTATTTATAGGAAGAGGAAAGGAAAATGAATGGCTAAGATTTACTTGTGAGCTCACACAAGCTCCAAGAGAGGGTGTGGAGACCAAGAAATATGCCTTCAAGGCATTTTGTATCTCCACACTCCACAAGATGCATTGGAGGAATTAAAAATTCTCCAAAAAAGGATATCATGGGGATTGGAGGAATAAAAAAGAATTAAAAATTCCTTGGGAGAGGGGATGCCTAGAGGAATGTGTGATTTCGAAAATCTTACATTCACCTAGGAAAAGAGCATTTAAAGCTAGTGGCTGGATGAAAAGGACAAAGAGTTGACTTTGTGGCTAATCATGATGATTAGCCATTAATGACTCATTAGGAGGGGGATTAGAGGAAATGTTAGGTGGGATTTATATTTGTAGGAGAATTTGACTAGGAGAGAGAATGAGTGGAGGGAATAAAAAATTAGAAGAATAATGCTAAGTGAGTTTAGGGAGTTTCTAGAAGAATTTATTAAGTTAATGATGAATTAAGAAGATGATTTGTAGGAATCATGTAGGTTAACTAATTAATTGAAATTAATTAGCTAAGAGGAAGATTTGTGAGGATTTGATTTTTTAGAAGAATAAAGAAAGGGATTGATTTATTAAATAAATCAATCATATGCTATAGTGACACTATTAATTATATTTAATTAATATTGAGAAGAATTTTAATTAACATAATTAATTAATTAATTATGTGAGGAATTAAAAATAATTAAATTATTTATTTTTAAGTGTCTACATATTCATCTAAGAGCGAGCCATATAGATGTTTTAATAAAAGATTGCATAAGATTGTTGAAAGTACAAATGTAAAGATTGATGAACAATTCACAGGAACTTCAAGGTATATAGACTCTGAACCGGCAACATAAATTGTGACAAATGAACCTATACTGAATCCACCGGTACAGAATGAAGATCCAGTTACCCCAGTATCATCAGAAGATTCCACAATAATTGAAGAACAACAGCAAACTAAGACACCCCGGTATGTAAGATTGAATCATTCTAAAGATCAAATAATTGGAAACAAATTCAAAGGAGTTATGACAAGAGGAAGATTGGCAAATGAAGAGGTATGTCTTATTTCTCAAATTGAACCATCATCTATTAATGAGGCATGTGAAGATAAATTTTGGATTAAAGCTATGGAAGAAGAATTAGGACAAATTGAGAAAAATAATACTTGGATATTAGTTCCCCAGCCTAAAGATAAAAATGTAATTGGAACTAAATGGGTATTTAGAAACAAACTTAATGAAGATGGTAAGGTTGTCAGAAATAAAGCAAGACTAGTGTGTAAGGGATATTCTCAGAAAGGAGTTGATTACAATGAAACCTTTGCACCGGTAGCCAGAATTGAGGCAGTTAGATTATTCTTGGCTTTTGTAGCTCACAAGGATTATAAAGTTTATCAAATGGACATTAAATGTGCATTTTTGAATGGAGATCTTGAAGAAGAAGTATATATTGAACAACCTGATGGATTTTCTTTGACAGATGACAATGATATGGTTTGCAGGTTAAGAAAAGCTCTGTATGGATTGAAACAAGCCCCAAGAGCTTGGTATGCAAGGTTGGATAAGTATCTTTTAAAGATTGGTTTTACTAAAGGAAATACAAATAGCAATTTATACTACAAAGTAACTAATGATGGCATCTTGATTATTGAAGTATTTGTTGATGATATAATCTTTGGAGGAGAAGATGGATTATGTAAGGGATTTTCTCTTGAAATGCAACAAGAATTTGAAATGTCTATGATTGGAGAAATAAAATTCTTTTTAGGTTTGCAAATTTCTTAGACTGATAAAGGTATATTTTTGAGTCAATCCAAGTACTTTAAAGAATTACTAAAGAAATCTGGGATGGAGAACTCTAAATCGGTAAGCACACCTATGACTACAAATGACAAATTATCTCAAAGGGATGAATCTACACCTGTTAATCCAACTAGATACAAATCTATGATAGGAGGTTTACTGTATTTAACACAAACCAGGCCTGATATTATGAATGCAGTATGTATTGTTTCTAGATTTCAGAGTAATCCTAGGGAAAATCATGAATCAGTAGCGAAAAGGATTTTCTGGTACTTACAAGGCACAACAAATCTTAGATTATGGTATCCTAAAGATGAAAATTTTGATCTATGTGCATACATAGATGCAAATTGGGCAGGAGATATAGATGATAGAAAGAGCACCATTGGAGGAGCATTCTTTCTTGGAAAGAGATTAGTTTCTTGGTTGAGTAAGAAACAGAGTTGTACATCTTTATCAACAGCAGAATCAGAATATGTTGCAGCAGCAACAAACTATACACAGGTATTATGGCTTAAGCAAATGTTGAAAGACATAAAGGAAAATGCAAGGAACCTATTACTATATACTGTGATAACACTGCAGCAATTGATATATTTAAGAATTCGGTATTACACTCTAAAACAAAACATGTTTCTATCAAACTAAATTTTCTAAGGGAAAAAGTTGAAGAAAAGGAGATAAAACTAGTTTATGTGAATACTAAAGAATAGCTTGTAGATATTTTCACAAAACCTTTGCCTAAGGAGACTTTTGAGTATCTTAGAGATCAGCTTGGAGTCATACCACCACTGGTAGAGAATTAGACAGTTGATGATTGTCATCAACCGGCAGAATTAAATGAACAAATCTTTTATTCTGGTATTTGATGAGGAAGCTACTTCTCAGGGGGAGTAGTTGGTATTTTGTATGAACTTGACTTTTTGTGACTTTAGCATTTGATGTCAAAGGGGGAGAGATATCTATGGAAAAACACATTATCCTTTTGGGGAGAGATTTTGAAAAACACATTTAAGGAGAAATTGGTATGAGAGATTGGTATTGTCACTCCCAGGGGGAGAAATGGAGATTGTTGGTTTTTATATTTGGCATTTTTGTTTTGGCACTTTGATGGTTTTTCCATCTTGTGTTGCCATCAATGCCAAAGGGGGAGATTGTTGGTATTTTGGTATGGTTTTGTCATTGATGTCAACACCTACTAATACACCTACTTTGGAGATCTAGCAACATTCATCGGCAAGTAGTAAACTGTGTAACAGTTACTGGTATATGGTTCACCGGCAGGATATATTGTTCACCAATACCTGGAATGATATGGAAGACACTTGGTAATGTCGACACTTTATTTTGAAGAAATAATCATTGGTATATTCATATTTGCATATTTGCTTTTACCGACAAATAGGTCCAGGTTATCTAGGGTTACACCAACAAGTTTATCTTTTCCAAATCAACATGGCACACTATGGAGATGATTTATTATTGTTGTAAATGCATTAAGCCGACATGTTCAATCAGTTATTGCATCGGATATTATATTGTATGTAAAATGTTTTTATTGTAATATCTTGTAGAGCCGGCCTACTAAAATTGATCTTAGGGTATGGTATAAATGTAAGATCTTATTTGTAAGATCAAGTGTGCAATGCAAAAAAAAATTAAGTGAAGGTATATGCGAGATGAAACAGGGATATACACAAAGACATCATTTGAAGGTGAAGTTAGGTTTTTGTAGAAGCATATCAACATTACACTGGTACTGAATCCAACATATGAAGATGCTATCTTGTGCAGTACATTCTTATTGGATTTAACCATCCAATTGTAGTCAGTGTGACTCCCATTTTGTGATTGAGCAGTGAGCTCTAGGCTGTTGGCCTTTCTGCATGTGCAGACCCCATTTATGTACACTTACTATCTGCAATAGTATTATCTGATTGTGGGTAAGGTTTCCCACCGTGGTTTTTCCCCTTACAGGGTTTCCACATACAAATATTGGTGTCATGTGTTGTGGATGACTTTATGTTTATGTTTCATGCATTAATCCTTACCGGTATAGCAATTTACTGTTAAAACTGTCTACCGACATACTTAACTAGTTTACCGGTATTAAGCATTAAGTTGGTTAATAAGTTTTTGGTTTGAATTTATTTGACAACTGATTCACCCCCCCCTCTCAGTTGTCTCCAGGACCTAACAACCTTACCACTATATCAGAAGAAGTGACAACTAGTAAAACATGAGCTACTGGCTCCAGTCCTTCCAATTCACTAGCACAAATACCACTCAAGTTTATCACATTTTCCTTGACTTCTTTATCCATCTTGGATGCATCTTTGATGAATTTTTCTCTTCTTTTTCTCTACTTTTCCATCAAAACAACACTCTCAATAGTCTCAGCACTACCAAAAATTTCATCTGAAGGTTCCCTAGGTGCATCAAGAGGTGTCTTAGCATAAGCCTCAAGAATATTCAAATAAACTTCATATCCCATCTCTGTTATCCAATTAGTTCTAGGAGTAACGACTTCCATCCATGTTTCATCTCTTTTGATTACAAAACAAATTTTCTTATCATACTTATCCACAATGCTCTGCGATATCCTTTCTCTAGCCTTCATTTTGGTTTGAAAGTTTTTGAAATAGGATTTTACCATGTCATCACTATTAGCACCAATGGTGGTAATAGCTTCCTTGATCTATCTACCTATTGGGATGTCATATGCAAAGTCCTTGTGACCAATGTCACACATAAGTAGATTCCCAAAATAGAATGTCCCCTTCTTGTCACCCTTAATCTTCTTTAAGTTATCTAGCAATTCATCCTTAAGCCACTCACAGATGTCAATTTTAGCATTTTTCTTAACCATCTCATATGCACTATGAATACACAAACTAGAAATAGAATTTAACCTATTTGCAGGTGTAACTATGTATCCAAATACCATGCTCACATATTTCACATTTGCATCAGTGATATCATTAACCCTAAGAGATCTGTTGTCAAATGTAGCTCCAGTTAGGTCCATAACACCCTTATTTGGTATCTTCTTCTTTTTTGTCGGGTCGAGTACCGGTCGAGGGTAAACTAGTAACTGCCTTAATTGCTTCCTTAGTAATTTTAAAATCAGAGTCTAGCCACATAAACTCCCCATGAACTCTGCTTAGTACAAGATGAACTATCTTATCCTGAAATTCAAGGATGTTCACAATTTTAACAAATCCTAAGTCTCCTATAATCTTATGCTCTGATTTAATCAGACCTTGTTCATCAGTGATAGCATCCTTGTATATGTTCTTCAAGTCATCTGACCCTAAATTCCCTATGTTGAAGTGAAGGTAAATCCTCAGGTCTTCGACAAAAGCAACTCCCTTCAGAATCTTAGAAAAGGCTCCAATCGAATCATCTTGCTTTGTGATCTTGAGAATGATTTTGAATATAGGTCTAGGGAACTTAATGTTCTCTACCACAGTAGGGTTTGCAATAAATTCAGGTGCAGAAGATGAAGATGCCATTTCAAAAAATAAATACCTTTTGACTTGAAATCCTTGAATGCTTGAAAACACCTTGCTGTTTCGCCTTAGGAATGCCTTTTCTCTCTCTTTGCGCTCTTCGAATGCTTGGATTCTTGGTGGTTTTAAATGAGGGTTTTCTGGTGCTTTATAACCCAAAAGTTCTTCAACAACTGCATTAAATGCTTGTCGATTAAATGAAGTCTTAACACATCTGCCAGTAAAGAAGAAATCTAACTTCTTACCATCAACCAAGGGTAGAATGCATGATTTTCAATTTGCCACCATACCCCCTAAGGATTATTCCTTAGTTAGATGAAGAATCTCCTACCGGTGGAGGGTTACTCTATTCTACCAGTGTAGAGACAGATTCATCAACTCTCTAATCTCTCTTCTTAATCCATTGTTTTGAAAATTCTTGCTTTATTTCATTTACTTTTTCCTTTCCTTTCTCATTAGATCCTTTACTGTTTGCTGGTATAGTCTTGCTTCTACAAAATTTTGCAATATGTCCAATCTTGTTACATGCATAACAAGTTACATTATTCCTCTGAATAGCCTTTCCATATCCTTGACCGGTCTGTGTTCTGCATTGATTAGATAAATGTCCAAATCTACCACAAACATAGCATTTCACATTCATTCTGTAATTTTCTAAGTTATGACCAACTTTATTGCATTTGGAACATTGACTGGTGGGTACATTTGTATTTTGATTATTTCTAAATCTACATTGATTTTCTCTATGACCAAATTTGTTGCAATTAAAATATTTCCCATTAAATTTATAAGAATTAGGTTGTCTTACTGGTTTGCTGTGATCTTGATTATTTGCAGTCCCGAAACTTTTGCCATGTTCAAATCCAAGTCCAACTATATCTCCATCAGGTTTTTGTCTTTTCAGCATGTCATCAAATCTTTCTGAACTTTTCTTGAATTTGTCTCTATGTTCATTTACAGTGATCAACTCATTTTCCAGAATGCCAATTTGTCTCCTAAGCTCCTCTTTATCATGTTGCATGTGAATCAGATTTGTCTTTAGCATATCATTCTCATGAAAAAGTCTCAGATTTTCGTTTGCTCCATCATTAAGTCTCCTAGTCAAGTCTTCTTCATTCTTCTTCCTATCTTCAATATCCTTACATAGCCTCATGGTTAAATCTTGCATTTCATTCCTCATGTTAGTGTTCTCTTGCCTCAACTTCTCTACAATATCTCTAAGAGTTTCCTTTTCATCATCATGTTTCTACATTTGCTCATGAAGTTCCTTCCTCTTGTTTTGTGCTATAATCAGATTCTCTTGAAGTCCTTTAATGAATTCCTAGGCAATCCTCAGATCATCTTCAAGTTTGATATTTTTCAATTTTTCTGCATCAAAATCTTCAAGAGCTCCTTCCAACTATTTTCTCAAACTCTCCATCAGTACCAATTTTAGAATCTTCCTCAAGTTGTTAGGCTTTTGCAAATAGAGGACCAAGCTTTGATACCAATTATTAGATGAAATGATAGTCCCAAAGACACTGAGAAGGGGGGGTGTGTGAATTAGTGTCTAACCGATTAGTAGAATATTTTAACTTATTTATAACTTTGCAACTCAAATTAATGTACCAGTAAACAAGTAATAATGCAACAAAGAGAAATAACAAAGATAGAATAAATGCACACCATAACACAAGATATTTTGGCAAGGAGACCCGATAAGGTAAAAACCTTAGTGGGATTTGTGACCTACAATATTTACTCACTGGCCAATATGAATAAATATTACTTATAATAGGGGCATGCACATGCAGGAAGGCCAACAAACTAGAGCTCACTGCTCAATGAAAGAGTCTCACTGACTACAAAAAGGATAATTAAATCCAAGACAATGTACTGCTCAAAATAGCATCTGCAATGCTTAATTCAGTACCGATTTAAGCTCTATTAGAAACCTTAGCCAAAAACCTGTCGATGAATGATATTCACTCACATAACCTATCTGCCTTATTACAAAATCTTTTCGCTATCTTCTACATAATACCATTACATAATTTCCTCTTCATGCTATATCAAAAATGTGTTAGGTCCCGGAGGCAACTGAGAGGGGGGCTAAATCAGTTGTCCAATAAATACTAATCAAAACTAACTTAACCAAACTTAATGCTTAATACCAGTAAATAAAACTTTAATGTCGGTAGATAGTTTAATAGTTAATTGCAGTACCGTTAAAGTATAATGCATGAAGCAGAAAGACAAATAACATACACAACACACAACACAGTTATTTGTACATGGAAACCCTGTAACAGGAAAAACCATGGTGGGAAATCTTACCCACAATTAGATGATACTACTGCAGATAGTATGTGTGTACAATATGGAGTCTACACATGCAGAAAGGCCAACTACCTAGAGCTCACTTCTCAATCACAAAATGGTAGTCACATTGACTACAATTGGATGGTTAAATCCAATAATAATGTACTGCTCAAAATAGCATCTTCATATGCTAGATTCAGTACCAGTTAAGCTCTGATTTCTCTTCTTCAACCCTTCCTTCAATCTTGAATGATGTTTGCATGTATATATCTTCTTATATTCACATATACCTTATTATAATCCTTTTCCACACTTTACCACACAATCTCATAAATGAGATCTTACATATATACCAAAACCTAAGACCAATGTGTAGGTCGGCTCACTAAGAGATTAAAATAAAATCAATTACAAATGAATCAATATGCGATGCATGATGTCGGCTCAATGCATTTGCACTAATAATAAATCATCTTCATAACATGTCATGCTGATCTGGAATAGATAAGTTTGCCAGTGCATATCCTTGACCTATTTGCCGGTAATAACAAATATGCAAACCCGATTAGATCAATAATAAAATCACCAAAACCAAGTGTCCAAATGATGTCTTCAACATAACCAAGTAATCTCCAAATGACAACAGATCATCCTCAGTGCCAATGAACAATATAATCCTACCGGTGAACCAGATACCGATGACTATGCATAAGTCACTGAACATGCCAGTGAAAATAACCAAAGATCTCCAAGTGTTTCTCAAGTGTTGACATCAATGACAAAACCATATCAACATATCCAAAATACCAAAAATCTCCCCCTTTGGCATTGATGGGAACACAAGATGGAAAAACCATCTAAGTGCCAAAGCAGAAATGCCAAAAACCAAAAACCAACAATCTCCAAAAGAGATCATTAACTAGAAATAAAAATACATAATATCTCTCCCCCTAGGAATAATCTCTCCCCAAAAGATAAAGTGTTTTTCCATAGATATCTCTCCCCCTTTGACATCAAATTCCAAAGCAATAAAACCAAATACAATCAGTTCAAAGAACTTATCACAAAATACCAACTTATCAATTTATCCAACTACTCCCCATGAGAAGTAGCTCTCCTCATCAAAGCTGGAAAAAGATTTCTCTATTAATTCTATCAGTCTGATGCCATGCTCCAACTGTCTAAGTTTCTACCGGTGAGGTTATAACTCTGAGCTGCTCCCTAAGATATTCGAAAGTTTCATTAGGCAAAGGCTTAGTAAAGATATCTGCAATCTACTCTTTAGTATTCACATAAACCAATTTCACTTCTTTTTCTTCAACATTCTCTTTCAGAAAATTGAATTTGATAGAAACATGTCTAGTTTTTTAGTGAAATACCGGATTCTTGGATATACCAATTGCTGCCATATTATCATAATAAATGATTATAGGTTCCTTGCATTTTACCTTTATGTCCTTCAACATTTTCTTAATCCATAATACTTGTGTACAATTAGTTGCTACTGCAACATATTATGATTCTGTTGTTGATAGTGATGTGCAACTTTGTTTCTTGCTCAACCAAGAGATTAATCTGCTACCAAGAAAGAATGGTCTCTCGGTGGTGCTTTTTCTCTCATCTACATCTCCTGCCCAATTTGCATCTGTGTATGCACATAAATCAAAATTTTCATCTTTAGAATACCATAAACCAAGATTTGTTGTGCCTTGTAGATACTGAAAAATCCTTTTCACTACTGATTCATGATTTTTCTTAGGATTACTCTAAAATATTGAAACAATACATACTGCATTCATAATATCAAATCTTGTTTGTGTCAAATATAGTAAACCTCCTATCATAGACTTGTACCTAGTCAAATTAGTAGGTGTTGATTCATCTTTCAATGATAGTTTATCAGTTGTAGTCATAGGTGTGCTTACTGGTTTAGAGTTTTCCATGCCAAATTTATTTACTAATTCCTTTAAGTACTTTGATTGATTTATGAATATACCTTTATCAGTCTGTGAAATCTGCAATCCTAAAAAAATTTTTGTCTCTCCAATCATAGACATTTCAAATTCTTTCTGCATCTTATTAGAAAAGTCTTTACACAATCCATCTTCTCCTCTAAAGATTATATCATCAACAAAAATTTCAATAACCAAGATTTCATCATTAGTTACTTTGTAATATAGATTATTGTCAGCATTACCTTTAGTAAAACCAATCTTCAAAAGATATTTGTCTAATCTAGCATACCAAGCTCTAGGAGCTTGCTTCAATCCATATAAAGCTTTCCTTAACCTACAAACCATATCTTTTCATCTGACAAAGAAAATCCATCAGGTTGTTCAATGTAAAATTCCTCTTCTAGATCTCCATTCAAAAATGCACATTTAACATCCATTTGATATACTTTATAGCTCTTTTGTGCTGCAAAAGCTAAGAATAATCCGATTGCCTCAATTCTAGCTACTGGTGCAAAGGTTTCATTATAATCAATTCCTTCTTTCTGTGAATATCCCTTACACACTAATCTTTCTTTGTTTTTGATTACCATACCATCTTCATTAATTTTATTTCTGAATACCCATTTAGTTCCAATTATATTTTTCTCTTTAGGCTGGGGAACTAATGTCCATGTGCTATTCTTTTCAATTTTTTCCAATTCATATTCCATAGCCTTAATCCAGTGTTTATCTTCACATGCCTCATTAATAGTTGCTAGTTTAATTTGAGAAATAAGACATACCTCTTTATTTTCTAGTCTTCCTCTAGTCATAACTCCTTGATATTTGTTCCCAATTATCTGATTTTCAGAGTGATTCAATCTTACATATAGGGGTGTTTTTACTTGCTGCAGTTCTTCAGCCAATGTGGAACTCTCAAATGATGCTAGTGTTACTGGATCAACATTCTGTACCGGTGTGCTCGTCATAGGTTCATTTGATATTATCTTTATTGCTAGTTCAGAGTTCATGTACCTTCTAAACTGTTCATCAATCTTCACATTTGCACTTTCAATGATTTTTTGCAATCTCTTATTAAAACATCTATATGTCTTGCTCTTAGATGAATAACCAAGAAATATTCCTTCATCACTTCTAGGATCAAATTTTCCAATGTACTCATCTCTTCTAATGTAGCATTTACTTCCAAATATTCTAAAATATTTAAGAGTAGGAGTATTACCAAACCATAGTTCATGAGGGGTCTTACCGGTTTCACCTTTGATGTGAACTCTGTTGAATGTATAAACAACTGTATTGACTACTTCTCTCCAATACACATGAGGTAGATTTTCTTTTGATATCATGTTTCTAGCTACATCCAAAATAGTTTTGTCCTTTCTTTCCACAACTCCATTCTGCTGGGGTATTCGAGGTGCTGATGCCTGTCTTTTAATTCCATTCATTTCATAGAATGTATTAAATTCCTTATATGTGAATTCACCTCCTTGATCTGATCTCAAGCATTTGATATTCTTACCGGTTTCAATCTCTACCATCACCTTGAATAGTTTGAACTTCCCAAAAGCTTCTGATTTCTCCTTGAGAAAAGTAACCCAACGCATTCTAGAATAGTCATCAATGATTAGCATAAAATACCCATCTCCTTGTAAACTTCTAGTTCTTGGTGGACCACATAAATCAGTATGAATTAAGTCAAGAACATTATTGTATTTTTCTAGAATACTCTTAAAAGTTGTTCTAACTTGTTTTCCAAATTGACATTCCTTACATACCAGATTGTGAGGCTTAACAATCTTAGGTAAATCTCTTACTGCCTTATTTGTATTGATTTTCACAATGCAATCAAAATTTACATGACAGAGTCTCTTATGTCATAGCCAACTTTCATCAATATGTGCAATCAAGCATGTCTTCTCATTGTTATTCAAATGAAAGATATTACCTCTAGTTTGATTACCGATTGCAATTTCTAAACTAGTTCTATTCATGATTTTGCATTTACCATTCTTGAATTGTATCTGAAATCCTTTTTCAACTAATTGACCAACACTCAAAAGATTATGCTTCAAACCTTCAACAAAGTAAACATTATCAGTATTATGCTTACCATCAAAAGATATAGTGCCTTTTTCTCTGATCAAACAAGCTTTGTCATCTCCAAATCTTACTAGACCTCCATTGTATTCCTGAAAGGTTAAGAATTTACTCTTATCATTAGTCATATGATGTGAACATCCAGAATCAATAATCCATTCATCCTTATCTTCAATTTTAGCTACCAGGGCCTGCTCTACCGGTTGAATAGTAGGTGTCGGTTGATCTTCTATTATTGCAAAAAAAGCCTATCCATTATCTATCAGTTCCTCATCAGTACCTCCTTTATCAACATAGTAACATGATTTGTCTCTATTCTTCTTAAATTTGTACCTTTTATTTTCAAGGTTAGGCTTGTATGTTCTTTTAGTTTCTTCTTTCAATCTTGCATGTCTATCAGGACATCTAGAAGCTAGATGACCAATTTTATTGCAGTTAAAACATTTAAATGGTGCTTTACCTTCATACTTACTTCCAACTAGACCTTTAGGCATTTTCCTTACAAATAGTGCTTCAAGTTCTTCATTCTCCTTTCTAATTTCTTCAAGTTCTCTTGCATAAAAGGCTTTCCAATCAGATTTTTCAGATAATGATGATTCTTTGAAAGATAAATCTGTCTTAATAGTAGCAACAGGACAAAATTCCTCAAGTTCAAAAGCTAAAAGTTTTCCAACCAAAGTGTCTCTAGATACTAATGCATTAGGCATTGTTATCAATTCATTAATAGTAATTACTTTCATTTTATATGTTGGTGGCAAAGCTCTTAAAATTTTAGAAACAATTTCATCTTCACTTAAGGTTCCTCCACAACATTGTATACCCAAAACAATTTCATTTACTCTTTTCATAAAAGTAGAAACCCTTTCGTCTTCTTCCATTTTCAGATTTTCATACCTAACCCGGAAGCATTCCAGTTTTGCAATTTTGACTATGGTATCACCTTCATTCAATGTCTCCAATTTATCCCAAATATCTTTAGCAGTAGATCTATCTGATAATCCCATGATTTGCTGATCAGAAAATTCACTCAAAAGTGCTTCTGTTGCTTTGCAATCATTTTCCTCATCTTTAGCCAAGGTTGGTGGATTAGGTTGACCTTGAATAGGAACAACATAGCCATTCTTTGTAATATCCCATATGTCATTTCCAATGCAATTCAGATGAGTCTCCATCCTGATCTTCCATATGCCATAGTTGGTTCCATCAAGCTTCAGACTGCCCTTCCTGAAATAGTTAGTAGACATTAGATCTCCTCAAGCTGTTAAACTTCCACAAAAAGAAAACTAGGCTCTCATACCAATTGTTAGGTCCTGGAGGCAACTAAGAAGGGGGGGTGAATCAGTTGTCCAATAAATAAAAATCAAAACTAACTGTTAAAATGTCGGTAGATAGTTTAACAGTTAATTGCAGTATCGGTAAATTTTAATGCATGAAACAAAAAGACAAATAACATACACAACACATAACACTATTATTTGTACGTGGAAACCCTGTAAGGGGAAAAACCACGGTGGGAAACCTTACCCACAATCAAATGATACTATTGTAGATAGTATGTGTGTACAATATGGAGTCTGCACATGCAGAAAGTCCAACTGCCTAGAGCTCACTGCTCAATCACAAAATGGGAGTCACACTAACTACAGTTGGATGGTTAAATCCAATGATAATGTACTGCTCAAAATAGCATCTTCATATGCTAGATTCAATACCGGTTAAGCTCTTATTTGCCTTCTTCAAACCTTCCTTCAATATTGAATGATGTCTACATGTATAGCTCTTCTTATATTCGCATATACCTTATTACAATCCTTTTCCACACTCTACCACACAATCTCATAAATGAGATCTTACATATACACCAAAACCTAAGACCAAATGTGTAGGTCAGCTCACTAAGATATTACAATAAAATCAATTACAAATGAATCAATATGCGATGCATGATGTTGGCTCAATACATTTACAATAATAATAAATCATCTTCATAATGTGTCGTGTTGATCTGGAATAGATAAGCTTGTCGATGCATATCCTAGACCTATTTGCCGGTAACAACAAATATGCAAACCCGATTAGATCAATAATCAAATCACCAAAACCAAGTATCCAAATGATGTCTTCGACATAACCAAGTAATCTCTAGATGATAACAGATCATCCTCAGTGCTGGTGAATAATATAATCCTGACGGTGAACTAGATACCAGTGACTGTGCATAACTCACTGAACATGTTGGTGAACATAACCAAAGATCTCCAAGTGTTTCTCAAGTGTTGACATCAATGACAAAACCATATCAACACATCCAAAATACCAATAAAATGACCTATAAGATCTCATACACATATGAGTCCTTACAATACATCATGTCAGCTTATAAATAATTAATTACATTACAATATAATTCATATACACCAAACTTGTCTCATTTTGTCCTGGATGGCGGTATGCTTCGTTGCTAGTGTAAACTAAATGTTGAAGAGTAAACTTATTGTGCCTGTCGGTGTCGGTGAATGATGTCTATGTTGCCAGTGAACTTGTAGAATCTTGTTACTGGTTGGTTTCCATCAATGACAACATCAACCATTCTCATGTGAGTGTAGAATGCCAAGAATACTTACTGTATTCAATTATATCAGGTCTGGTTTGTGTCAAATACAGTAAACCTCCAATCATAGATTTGTACCTTGTTGGATTAATAGGAGCTAAATCATCCTTCAATATTAATTTATCAGTTGTAGTCACAGGAGTGCTTACCGGTTTAGAATTTTCCATACCAAATTTCTTCAAAAGTTCCTTCAAGTACTTTGTTTGACATATGAATATACCTTTATCTATTTGTGAAATCTACAAACCTAGAAATTTTTTTATCTCTCCAATCATAGACATTTCAATTTTTTTTTGCATTTGGTTAGCAAAGTCCTTACATAATCCATCTTCACCTCCAATAATGATATCATCCACAAATAATTCAATGACCAAAATATTATCATTGGTAAGTTTGTAATACAAATTGCTGTCAGCATTACCTTTTGTGTAACCAAACTTCAAAAGATATTTATCCAATCTAGCATACCAAGCTCTGGGAGCTTGCTTCAAACCATATAAAGCTTTCCTTAACCTGCAAACCATATCCTTATTATCTGTCAAAGAAAATCCATCAGGTTATTCAATATAAACTTCCTCCTCTAGATCTCCATTCAAAAATGCATATTTTACATCCATTTGATAAACTTTATAGTTCTTATGAGCTACAAATGCAAGAAATAGTCCAACTACCTCAATTCTGGCTACCGGTGCAAAGGTTTCATTATAATCTATTCCTTCTTTCTCTAAATAACCTTTACAAACTAATCTTGCTTTGTTCCTGATTACTTCACCATCTTCATTTAGTTTATTTCTATATACCCATTTAGTTTCAATTACATTTTTGTCTCTAGGGCAGGGAACTAATGTCCAAGTATTGTTCTTTTCAATTTGTTCTAATTCATCTTACATTGCTTTTATCCAATGTTCATCTTGACATGCTTCAATAACAGATGCTGGTTCAAATTGAGAAATTAAACATACCTCTTCATTTGCCAATCTTCCTCTAGTCATAACACCTTGATTCTTATTTCCAATTATCTGATTCTCTAAATGATTCAATCTTACATACCTAGGTTTGTTCTGATTTACATTCATAGGCTATTGTTCTTCAGTCACATTTGAGTTTTCTAATGATGCTAGTGTGACTAGGTTTTCACTCTGTACCAGTGCAATCTGTGTCAGTTCATTTATAATCATTTCAACTATCAGATCTATAGATCTTGAATCTCTTTAGTGTTCATCTATGTTCACATTAGTACTCTTGATGATTTTCTATAACCTTTTATTATAACATCTATATGCCTTGCTTTTAGATGAATAACCAAGAAATATTCCTTCATCACTTCTATGATCGAATTTGCCAATATACTCATCTCTTATAATATAACATTTGGTTCCAAATATTCTGAAATACTTGAGAGTAGGAATATGACCAAAGCATAGTTCATAAGGGGTCTTACTGATTACACTTTTGATGTGAACTTTGTTGAAAGTATAAACCGTTGTATTCATTGCTTCTCTCGAGTACACATGAGGTAGATTTGCTTCCATGAACATGGTTCTTGTTGCATCCATAATAGTTTTGTTCTTCCTTTCCACAACTTCATTCTGCTGGGATGTCTAGGGTGTTGATAGTTGTCTTTTGATTCCATTCACTTCACAAAATGCATTAAATTCTCTATATGTAAATTCTCCTCCTTGATCTGATCTCAGACATTTGATTTTTTTGTTGGTTTCATTTCTACCATTGCCTTGTATATCTTGAATTTTTCAAAAGCTTCTGATTTCTCCTTGACAAAAGTAACCCAACACATTCTAGAATAATCATCAATTATTAGCGTCAAGTATCCATCTCCTTGTAGACATTTTGTTCTTGTTGGACCACATAAATCAGTATGAATGAAATCAAGAATATTATTAGATTTCTCAGTAATGCTCTTAAATGTTGTTCTAACTTGCTTTCCCATTTGACATTCCTTACATACCGGATTATGAGGTTTCACAATCTTAGGTAAATCCCTTATTGCCTTAGTTGAACTAATATTTACAATGCAATCAAAATTCACATGACAGAGTCTTTTATGCTATAACCAACTTTTATCAATGTGTACAATCAAACATGTCTTATCACTGGTATTCAAGTGAAAGATATTACCTTTAGTTTCATTACCGACTGCAATCTCCAATCCAGTTTTGTTTATAATTTTGTATTTTTCATTCTTGAATTGTAACTGAAATCCTTTTTCAACTAATGGACCAACACTCAAAAGATTATGTTTTAAACCTTCTACATAATAAACATTGTCAGTATTGTGCTTACCATCCAAAGATATAGTGCCTCTTCATTTGATTAAACAAGATTTATCATCTCCAAACCTTACTAGACCTCCATGAATTTCTTGAAAAGATAAGAAATTGCTTTTATCACCAGTCATATGATGTGAGAATCCACTATCTATTATCCATTCATCATTTTCTTCAATTTTTGCTACCAGTGTCTGATCTACTGGTTTGATAATAGGTGTCAGTTGATCTTCTTTTATTGCAACAAAAACCCATTCGTTATCTACTGGATCTTCATCTGAGTCATCTATAACACCTTCATCTACATAGTAACATGACTTATCTCTATTTTTCTTAAATCTGTATCTCTGATATTCAAGGTTAGGCTTATATGTTCTTTTTGCTTCCTCCCTTAATCTTGCATGTCTATCAGGACATCTAGAATCCATATGACCAACTTTATTATGATTAAAACATTTCAAAGGTGCTTTACCTTCATACTAACTTCCTACAGGACCTTTAGGCATTTCCTTGCAAATAGTGCTTCAAGTTCTTCATTTTCTCTCCTCATATCTTCAAGTTCTTTTGCATAAAGTGTTTTACAATTAGTTTTGTTAGATGATGATGATGCTGATGATAATGCTTTGAAAGCTAATTCAGTCTTTATAGTAGCAATAGGACCAAATTCTTCAAGCTCAAATGCAGAAAGTTTTCCAACCAAAGTATCTCTAGAAGCTAAAGTATTAGGCATTGTTCTCAACTCATTAATAGCAGTCACTTTCATTTTGTAAGCCGGTGGAAAAGCTCTTAAAACTTTAGACACAATTTTATCTTCACTCAAGGATCCTCCACAACATTGTATTCCTAAAATAATTTCATTAACTCTTTCCATAAATGCAGAAATTATTTCATCTTCTTCCATTTTAAAATTTTTATACCTGACCCGGTAACATTCCAGTTTTGCAATTTTGACAGTGGTATCTCCTTCATTTAGTGTTTCCAACTTATCCCAAATAGATTTACCAGTAGATTGGTCTAATAATCCCATGATTTGATGCTCAGAAGTTACGCTCAGAAGTGCTTCTCTTCCTTTGCAATCATTGTCCATGTCCTTAGCCAAGGTTGGTGGATGAGGTTGATTCAAAGTAGGACCAACATAGCCATTCTTAGTAACATCCCATTTATCTCTTCCAATGCAATTCAGATATGTTTCCATTCCGATCTTCCATATACCATAGTTAGTTCCATCAAGTTTCAGACTGTCCTTCCTGAAAATATTTGTTGCCATAGGATCTCCTCAAGCTGTTAGACTTCTGCAAAAAGAGGACTTAGCTTTGATACCAATTGTTAGGAAACGGAAAGGACAACTAAGAGGGTGGGGGGCCAAATTAGTTGTGAACCAGCTGTCAATAAATTGTAATCCAAATTAAAATTATTCCAACTTAAACTTAGTGCCCGCAAACCAAACTTAAGTGCTGGTAAAACAGATTAACAATTATAGCAGTACCGGTTTAACTTAATGCATAAAATAGAAAGAGAAACAACATCCACAACACATGACACCGAGATTTTGATGTGGAAACCCGGTAAGGGGAAAAACCATGGTGGAAAACCTTACCCACAATCAGATGATACTACTGTAGATAGTAAGTGTATACAAATGGGGTCTACACATGCAGAAAGGCCAACCGCCTAGAGCTCACTTCTCAATCACAAAATAGGAGTCACACTAACTACAATTGGATGGTTAAATCCACTGATAATGTACTACTCAAAATAGCATCTGCGATGTTGGATTCAGTACTAGTTTAACCTCTAAACATGAGTTCCAAACACCTTCATAACCTTCCTTTAACCTTCAAATAATGTTTGCGTGATTCGCACAAGGATCTACTTATTTTAGCTCTTCAATATTCGAACACACTCATACCATATCTATGTCCCAATCTTCAATAAGATCTTACAATCATTTATACATGTGAGATTTTGCCAAGATCAAGAGGCAATGGAAAGCACAAATAAGAGAGAACAAAATAGATGATAGAAATAAATTGTATTCTATGAAGATGAAAAATATGATCAATTGGATCATTAAGCATTACATACAATGAATATAAGCCTTCTTATATAGGCAAGCCTATATGGATATGTGAGCACACAAACATGACATGTGGCTCAATAAGAAACAAGGGTAGGTAGGAAATAGGTGTCGGTAGGTAGGAGAAATAATATAATATTCCACATGAGGTGGATCACCCATTGAATGTGGAGTGTAACAACAAGATCAACACCATAAAAGGTGGAAATTCTCCTACACAAACACCCAAGTGTCTCATACCAGAACTACTATGAAATGCATTTCCTAAGTAAACTTAAGTAAGTGTAATAATATCCAAGATGAATAATTATTTACACCAACACCCCCGTTAAGTGCAACTTAGGGGAATGCACTTAAGTCTACAATGTAACTAAGCAATGCAAGATGGGTCCCAGCTACTAGGCCATGTTAGGTACCCATGTACAAATGGAAATGCATGCAAACCAATGCAATGAAATCTCTCACAAAGTGGGGAAAGAGAGAAAAACCCAATGGGAAAAAACCCTCCCCCAAAAGAGAGATGAAAAACATACAAGAAAACTCTCATAGAAGAATGTGAGGAACAAAACCCCATGTGAGGAAAAAGTCCCCCCCATATGAGAGAAGAAGAGAAGCTAGGAAGCCCCCCCTCAATGTGGAATCTGCACCAATGATAGAAGGTCAATGTATGAAGAAACTACTCCATGAACGTCAAACAACATCCCTCCCCTTAGGAAGAAACAAAACCAAAGGTGTATCCATGAAGTCTCCCCAATCATGAAGGGAAGATGTATGAAGAAAACTCATGATGAAAGGAATCTCTGAAAACTGCTCAAGTGTCTCCATGTCGATGCTAAAAGATACCCCCTCCAAAGGTGGTAAACTATGCCACACTACTGAAAAGGGCACTCCAAGATCTAGTGGAGATGGATGTAGAACATGTCCCAAAGACTCACATGTATCCTCAAAAAAAAAAAAGATCTCCTCCAACTGTTGTACATAAGTATCCACAATCATGTCAACCTCAAAAGAATGGTCATGTAGAGAATGAACAAGAGGGTCAAAGTGTTCCCTTGCAACAATCGAAGAAGGATCACCTTTATCAAAGAGAAGATGAATGTCATCAATGATGTCTCCCAAATCTGTAATGTAGGATTCCATAAATAAACCTACAATGTCTATCAAGTAATCATCCCATGAATCTGAAGCTGGAAGACAATGAATATCTTATTGCACTGAATCACATGAAGGCAAAACTGTCGCACTATCCGCATCATCAGGTGCAATAGGTGATGTGATATCAATATGAGGAGATGAAATACAAGACTCAAGAATGGGTTCACATGTGAGAATCCCCATGTTCAAGTGCCAAAAGTTCTCCTCAAAATCTGAACCATCACAAGAACTGTGATCATCATGTGTAGAATCATCAAATGTGAAATCATCATCATCAACAAAATCTGAAAGGGAGTATAACCGAGATGCATGATCAACCACCCCAGTCGCAATGTGTCATGCCCAAAATTTAGGGCAAAAATGGAATGATTTTTTTTTTTAAATACTAATAAATTAACAAGTTCGCTCACACGACAAGCGTTAATGAATTTGCCATAACTATATTCGAGCTAATTCTGAAACGAACGAAGCATCGATTATTGTTTAATTTTATTTGCGGAAATCTAACTGGTCTAATTTTATCTCCACGAGATACCTAGTCATTAAATTTTATTAAATCAATCACATTAAAGAAATAGGAGAGGAAAATTAATTCAATCTCCAATATGACTATATAGTCTAAACATCCATTTTTAAATTTTAATGCTCTAATTAAATTAACTAGGGCAAAATTAAGTATTTATCACATTAAATACATTTGAAATTATAAGGCTAGGCTTTATTCTTAAAATTATATATATTTCTCTTTCTTTTACCTCCTATTAGTAATCATGCGGAGGTATTTAAATATTTAAATCTCTTTTAAATACTTATTCCAAAATATAACCAGAATATATATATATATATATATTAATCCTTAAAAAAATAACTTACCAATGTAAAAGTCAGTATGCCTTCCAACCCTAATTAGCAATTTTTTTTTATTATATATATATATTAAATGACTCTAAACTAATATATTATTTTTATTTCATTTACCCTAGCCCTACCCGGACTAGGGTTTAATCTCTTTTTTTTAATTACCACTTAATTTCCACAGGGCCGAACCCCCATGGCGGCGGCCATTTTTTTTGATGCAGGTTTTGATGAAGGGCGATGGGGCCGAAAGTGCCACTGTGTGTACACACAGTGGCGGCGCGGCACCACTGTGTGTCCACACAATGGGAGCCGCTGGCGGCTCACACCACTGTGTGTCCACACAGTGGCGGCCGCGGCCGACACTATGTGTCCACACAGTGGGAGCCGAAGCGGCCCACACTGTGTGTTCGCATAGTGCAAGCCGCGCGGCCCACACTTTGTGCACACACAGTGGGGTCCGCGAGCAAACCAAAATTTCCCTTTTTTTTTTTAAATTAATTTTTTTTTTTAAATTTATTATATATATATATATTTATATGAATTTATAAATATAAAAGTTATAAGGGTGAAAATATATAAATATTTTCTTTTTTTTTCAATAAGTTTTACATGCAATTTTTTTAAACAAAATAATAAAGGAAAAACATTATGTAAAATCAAATTACATGCGCACATATATATATATATATATATATATATATATATATATACATATATATATATATATATATACATATATATATATATATATATACATATATATATATATATATATATATAATTGGTATATAAGCTTAGGCTCTATTTTTTTTATTTATTTTAATTGTTCATAAAAGAATGAAGCAAATATATTGTTAAGCTATTTATCAACACTATTTAGAAATACAATTTAGAAATACAATTTAGGAATTACTATTTAGAAATACAATATACTCTTCTATAATAAATACATTCATTGATTTCTCAACTAATAAAACAACTAATTTATTTACATGTTAACAGCAAATAAAAATCATGATTTACTGCAATTAAAATGGAGAGAGATTCTCACCTAAAAAGAAGAACTCAGATTTAAATAAAACTGACTCTTTTTTTTATATAACAAAAGAAGCTTTTGCAGGCAAATCAAAGCAATCCCTTTACTTTTCAATATAGAAATAGAAACATATCTGGCTTTTTACAACTCTTTCAATATTCTGCAATTATTAAAAGATGTTTCTTTATTTAACTACAATATTAAATCACATGTCCTATCTCAAATTACAACTTGCCTCTCATTCAACGAACGAGGTATATTTCTACTAACAAATTTAAACAAATAACTACAAATAGATTTAAGTATCTTCAACAATAATCTTCTGCATCTTTTCACTATTCCTATTCTCTTCTCCTGACTTTTCCTGCATAATAAGACACAATATGACCACGCAGTGCTCACCTCCTAGCCTAGGCTAACTGGTAGCCACCCCCGAGCTCGGAGAACCAATTCCTAGACGGGTAACAAACAGGCAAACACATAGAAGGCAAAATACATAGAGATTTTCAGACACACTCCCAACTTGGCTTCACAGCACCACACTTTGGTGATGATCTTTTCAAGGGTGGTAGTGGACCAATACCCTGAGGAGAACTGCAAGTATGGAAAACAAGTAGCCACCTCATGGCACAATAAATACATCAAGAATCTCAACCCCATATTCCTTATGCCCCCCAAAGGCATTCTAGCCTTATATCCCTCCTTATGACCCCCATTGCACAAATAGGCCATGCAGCAAGGGTCACACAAAGATCCCTTGTGATCGCTCTCAAATGAGAGTCTCTCACTCGAGGGTTGTCACTGCTACCACCCACAAGATACTCTTCTCTCCCAAGAGTAAGAGGTCTTGAGAAAACCCCCAAAACACAACAAAACATAATGCAATATTTTCAAATGAAATTCTAAAACAAGACATACCAAAAACACACATTTCTTTCATCAATCATACTCTCAAACACATACAAGAAAAATAGACTTTTTTTAAGAATAATCAAACCAACCTTAATCTGCCCAATGGTAGTATAGTATTTGAGGAAGAGCTGCCCAATCCACGAATCTTCTTCCTTCTACCCTTAGTCAATTTTCTATTCCAAACTATTATTTTCTTTTCAAAATTTCTCTTGTCTCCAAAAATGGAGAGTGGGTGATTACCCTCCAATTCTCAAAAATCTTGCTTAAGAAGCTCATTCTCTGAGTTCTCACAAGTTTCTAAAAAAAACCCAAAAAAAAGAAAGAAAAGCAGAATGCAAAAAGACTCCCTTTCCAAAAGGAAAAATCTCAGCTAGATTAAAACTTCTAATTTTCAATTTTTGCACAACTCAAAAAAACCAATTTTTAAAGCATTAAAAAGATTATTTAAAAGTAGAAACTTGCCTAAAATTACCCCTAACCCCTAGGTATACCTTATGGGCTTTAGGAAACCCTATTAAACTACCCCTAGGTGTTCATTTAACCCATTTTAAACCTCTCTGAAGTTTATTTTCGGGTCAAACATATGTTGACCACCCCAAATATAATATTTCCAAAGTATTTATGACAACACATTATATTATTTAAGAAAACTATAATTAAACACTTTCCCACCAAGAGACACAAATAAAACATTTAAATTTAAATCCACATGTGTCAAGTGACACAAATAAAACACTTTTACAAATTAAAACATGAAATTGTCTGTTGTGGTTTTTACATATTAAATTTAAATAACATTTAACACTCATGCAACATATACTGTTATGAATAAAATACCACACAAACGGGGTGTTGTCTCTCCAAATAGACAACCCCTAGCTTATGAACATACATAAGTCTAGGTTTGGTTCTCCGTAATTTTCCATGGTCATATGGTAAATTTCCTGCACATCTCAATTTACACATTAGTACTTTCAAATATCCACATATAATATAATTCAAAGGAATAACAATACACATCATCACTTGCATACAATTTTCATCTGCACAGATTAAATACATCTTTTATCAAGCAAAATTCTCATAAAAAATTTCATCCCAATTCACATAAACTTAACCATACATCATAGTACTATATTCATAGTAAAGTCCTGCAAATTCAATAACGACATCTATCATTGCAATATCATCTTATCTAATAATCATGTAGTGTTCTATCTCATAAAGCATATAAGTAAAATCATCGAATCATAGCAATGTTATCCAAAACCTGGAATCATATAAGTTCTAAGTCTCAAAATGCATGAAAATAAAGTATCCATAATAGTCTAAATATAAAATCCACTGAATGTTAGATTGAGTCAAGGTGAGGCCTCACATCCTCCCCCTCTAGGCATGAACTTCCTCCTGGAGTTCATCAAAGAGGTGGGGGTACTCTGATCTCATACGTGCTGTGTCCTCCCATGAAGTCATATCCTCATCATAACAATCCCACTGGACCCTAACCTGGTCCCACTCTCAACCTCGAAGGGCCAATGTCCTGTGTGCCAAAATGCGAATGGGCTCCAAAGCTAGCTGCCCGTCCGACTCCACCTACAAGGCATCCCAATCTAAAATGTGAGACTCATCATAGGTATATTTTCTCAAAACTGAAACATGAAACACATCGTGGATGCGTGACAGGCTAGGTGGCAATGCTAAATGGTAGGCAACTGGGCCTATCCTCTCAAGAATCTCAAAAGGTCCTACAAAGCGAGGTGCGAGCTTAGAACCCTTTCCGTAACAGATTGGACTCTTATGCGGTCGCACTCTCAAGAAAACTCTATCTCCAACCAAGTAGCTACGAGCTATCCTTTTTGCATCAGCATATTTCTTCTGTCTATCCTGAGCCTCTCTAAGATGCTGCCTAATCAAATCCACCTGCTGTTCCATATCCTGAACTAACTCAGGACCAATAGCAACTCTATCCTCTATGCGATCCCAACTCAAGGGCGTCCTGCAAGGCCTGCCGTATAATGCCTGATAGGGTGGCATCCCCAAAGAAGTATGATGCCCATTGTTATAGGCAAACTCCACTAAGGGAAGATACTCCTCCCACTGGGTCTGATGATCCATGATGTACATGCGAAGCATATCCTCTAACACCTGATTGACCCTCTTTGTCTGACCATCTATCTCTGGGTGATAGGCTGTACTAAAATTGAGCTTAGTGCCCATAGCTGCCTGCAATGACTTCCAAAAGGAAGAAGTGAACAGAGAATCCCTGTTAGAAATAATCTTGTGGGGCATGCCATGAAGTCTAACAATGTCTCGCAAGAACACCTGTGCTATTGGTAGAGCTGTGAATGTAGTACGAACTGGTGAAAAGTGAGCTACTTTGGTCAACTTGTCAACTGTCACCAAGATAGCATCATGGCGATGAGAAGACATAGGAAAACCAAAGATGAAATCCATGGATATAGTATCCCACTTCCACTCTGGTATAGCATGAGACTGAAGCAACCCACCTGGATGGCGGTGCTCCACCTTTACCCTCTGACACTCGAGGCATCGAGCTACTATCTCAGCAATGAGCTTCCGCATTCCTGGCCAATGATACAACTACCTCAAGTCAACATGCAACTTCTTAACCCCAGGATGCGCTACATAAGGGGCTCTATGAGCCTCTATGACAATGAACTCTTGCAACCCTCTGGAGGAAGGTACATAAATGCACCCTCTGTGGCATAACAGTCAATCAGACTCCAAAGAATAATCCACATATTTTCCTTCTAGAGAAACCTGAGATCGTATTACCTGACAAACCTTTGCATACCATCCATCCTCTGGCAAGTGCTGTAGTATACGGTCTCTCAAGTCCATGCCCATGGATATGGTGTAAACCTCGTGACGTCTCCTACTCAAGGCATCTGCAACTATATTTTCCTTTCCCTTGATGTAGTGGACGTCAAAATCATATTCGCACAAGAATTCCATCCATCTCCTCTGACATGCATTAAGGTTCGGCTGAGTGAAGATGTACTGAAGACTCTGATGATCTGAATGCAACTCGAAGTGATGACCTAAAAGGAAGTGTCTCCACCTCACAAGTGCATGCACTACTGCTGCGAACTCAAGGTCGTGAGTGGGATAATTAAGTTCATGAGTCTTAAGTTTCCTAGACTCTAAAGCTATGGCCCTACCATCCTGCATAAGAACTGCTCCTAAACCCTCTAGAGAAGCATCTGTACAAACCATGAAGTCAGCTGAAGGATCTGGTACAACAAGGATAGGAGCGCTAGTAAGTGCCTTCTTGAGTTCCTGAAAGGCCTTCTCGCACTTCTCTGTCCACTCAAATTTCTTCCCTTTACACTGAAGAGAAGTAATAGGATGTGCGACTCTGGAGAAACCCTCGACAAAACGTCGGTAATACCCTACTAAGCCCATGAAACTCCTGACCTCTGTCACGCTGGTAGGTGCTGGCCAATCCATAATAGCCCTAATCTTTGATGGGTCAACTGAGATCCCATCACCAGAAATAACATGCCCAAGGTACTTAACCTCAGACCAAAAGAAAGCACACTTTGATAGGCTACCAAACAACTGATTATCCCGCAAACACTGCAATACCTGTTTCAGGTGCTCCTCATGCTCCTTCTCATTCCAAGAATATATCAGTATATCATCGAGGAACACAATAACAAAATAGTCCAGAAAGGTACGAAA
The DNA here is from genome assembly GCF_030272615.1 of Cryptomeria japonica. Taxonomy (NCBI): domain Eukaryota; kingdom Viridiplantae; phylum Streptophyta; class Pinopsida; order Cupressales; family Cupressaceae; genus Cryptomeria; species Cryptomeria japonica. The sequence goes on from NC_081410.1 coordinate 468,998,913, forward strand.
CACCCCATTCATGAGGCTCATAAAGACTGTTGGGGCATTCGTAAGTCCGAATGGAACTACGGTAAACTCATAGTGACCATATCTAGTGCGAAATGCGGTCTTGTGGATATCACTTTCCACTATTCTCAACTGATGGTATCCTGACTTCAGATCTATTTTGGAAAAGACTTTGGCACCCTGAAGCTGGTCAAATAAATCATCAATTCTGGGCAAAGGATATTGGTTCTTGATGGTTACTTTATTTAACTGACGATAATCCATACACAATTGGAGAGATCCATCCTTCTTCTTCACGAAGATGACTGGTGCACCCCAAGGGGACACGCTAGGACAAATATGACCCTTCTCAAGGAGTTCCTCAAGCTGAATTTTAAGTTCATTTAGCTCATTTGTGGTCATCCTATAAGGTGCTCTGGAAACTGGATTGGCTCCTGGTACTAGGTCTATATGAAAATCAATCTCTCTACGGGGAGGCATTCCTGGTAACTCTGAAGGAAAAACATCTGAATATCCCTTAAGGATAGGATGGTCATCGAGCGATGTTTCTTTTTCTTCCTCTTCTCCTCTGTCACTGATAGTGATAGCAAAAATCTGACATCCCTTCCGCATGCTCCGCTTAAGCTGCATTGCGGAGATCATGTGAAGAGACACGGGCCTCTGAATCCCAGTAATAACTATGGGTGAACCATGATCATCCTCACACTCGATCTTTTTCAGGCGGCAATCCATCTTGGCTCTGTGGGCATAAAGCCAATCCATGCCAAGTACGATTCCCTAAGATCCAAGTGGAGTCACTCTAAGGTCTACTAAAGTGGTGGTCTTGCCAATCTGCAGCTGACATGCCCTAACCTCTGATTTCACTGACACTCTAGCTCCTAAAGCTAATTCCACTTCCCAACTGACACCCTGTCTAGTTGCCACTAGCCCACAACGCTCCACAACCAATGGAGATATAAAAGAGTCAGTAGCTCCTGAATCAAACAAAATAGATACATTTTTACCTTTGATTATACCTGTAGATTCGATAACTGTGGCCTGATGCTCAGCCTGGTGGTTGTCAACTGCTACGAATACTCTATGGGACCTGCCCATATCACCAACTGTCAGCTCTAAAGCGGTCATCTGCTGACTCCCTACCACCTGTCCCTGAGGGCAATCCCTCACCATATGCCCCATGGCTCCACACATAAAGCAAGCACCCTATGCCTGGAACTGGGCACCCTGAGGCCTAGAGAATGCCTGACCTCCTGTCCTACTGGATCCGCTATACCCACCCCTGGAGGACTGCTGAGTCCCCACCGGCTGTGTGTACTGCCCCTGTGCTCTCTGATCACGTTTCTATCCCTGAGTCTGCCACTGCTTGGGCTTGGAGCCCTGCTGATACTGTGGAGGCTTCTGCCTCTAGTTCTGTGGTGTCTGTTGTGGAGGAGGGGGTTTGGAGAACCCCTGAGAATTTTGGTTGTTTCCTTTCCAATGTGGTTTCTGGAATCCATACGTCTGAGGTGCGGGATTTCGGTTCTGAAACCTATCCCTATTGTCCTGTGGTCTGACCTATATTTCCTCAGCAATCAGTGCCTTCTCTATAGCAACCTGAAGGCTCTCTGGAGCGGACATCCTAACAGGCCCGGCTATACCAGCATTTAATCCCCTGATGAAGTGGTTTACAAGAAGTTTCTCATCCGTTAGATAATCTACATAAGGCAACAACTCAAAGAATTTACTCTCATACTGGGTTACTGACAAGCCTTTTTGTTGGAGATCATGAAATTCGTCTATACAACATTGTCTGAAGTGTTCTGATAGGTACCTCTCACGAAACCTCTCTGTGAATATCTCCCAAGTGAGAGTATCAGGAACTAATCCGCATTTGTACTCTTCCTGTCTCCACCAAGTGGAGGATGTCCCTCTCAGAAGATGAACTGAAACACATGCTTTCAAGTTGCTCTCGTAAGAATGCAATGCAAAGCACCTCTCAAGACTCAGAAGCCATGCCTCGGCCTCTACTCCATCTGTAGAACCTCCGAAGGATGGTGGTTGGAGGCATATGACTTCCCTAATGAGATCCCCTGGATCTCGACGAGCTCTCTCAAAATAAACTAGTTCCACCGCTGGAGGTGGTCCTGGCATATATACAGACTCTGGCTCATTACCACCCTGACTCTCTACAGGAATCGAAGCTGGGCTCTTGCTTCATTCTCTATCAACAGACCTATGACTTCCAGAGTCATGACTTCTAACCTGAGGGTTCTCTGCTGGGATCCTTTCCTGAACTATGCCAATAAGATTCTGTATGGCTGCTAAGAGGTCTCGGTTAGGTTCATTTGGCTGTTCGGGAGGTGCTCCTGGGTTATCCTCTAGAACCGATGCCTCCCTCTCTACCTCTTCGCGTGCTATGCGCACACGTCTAGGACCTCGTCTGCGCTTGTGAGCTTGTCGCGTCGTCGGAGGCATCCTAAGAGGAAAGTAAGGCAAAACAATTAATTAATTAATTTCTTTTAGATTAATATTTAATTCAATTAAATTCAAAAGTCTGATAAAATCAATTTAAAAAATAATTTTAAATATTCTAAGGTGAAACGTAAGTGGAGTAAGGTTCCTAGTGTGGAAACCTTGCTCTGATACCAAAATGTCATGCCCAAAATTTAGGGCAAAAATGGAACGATTTTTTCTTTTAAATACTAATAAATTAACAAGTTCGCTCACACGACAAGCGTTAATGAATTTGCCATAACTATATTTGAGCTAATTCTGAAACGAACCAAGCATCGATTATTGTTTAATTTTATTTGCGGAAATCTAACTGGTCTAATTTTATCTCCACAAGATACCTAGTCATTAAATTTTATTAAATCAATCACGTTAAAGAAATAGGAGAGGAAAATTAATTCAATCTCCAATATGACTATATAGTCTAAACATCCATTTTTAAATTTTAATGCTCTAATTAAATTAACTAGGGCAAAATTAAGCATTTATCACATTAAATACATTTGAAATTATAAGGCTAGGCTTTATTCTTAAAATTATATATATTTCTCTTTCTTTTACCTCCTATTAGTAATCATGCGGAGGTATTTAAATATTTAAATCTCTTTTAAATACTTATTCCAAAATATAACCAGAATATATATATATATATATATATATATATTAATCCTTAAAAAAATAACTTACCAATGTAAAAGTCAGTATGCCTTCCAACCCTAATTAGGGATTTTTTTTATTATATATATATATTAAATGACTCTAAACAAACATATTATTTTTATTTCATTTACCCTAGCCCTACCCGGACTAGGGTTTAATCTCTTTTTTTTTATTACCACTTAATTTCCACAGGGCCGAACCCCCATGGCAGCGGCCATTTTTTTTTATGCAGGTTTTGATGAAGGGCGACGGGGCCGAAGGCGCCACTGTGTGTACACACAGTGGCGGCGCGGCACCACTGTATGTCCACATAGCGGGAGCTGCTGGCGGCTCACACCACTGTGTGTCCACACAGTGGCGGCCACGGCTGACACTGTGTGTCCACACAGTGGGAGCCGAAGCGGCCCACACTGTGTGTTCACACAATGCAAGCCACATGGCCCACACTGTGTGCACACACAGTGGGGTCCGCGAGCAAACCAAAATTTCCCTTATTTTTTTTTAATTATTTTTTTTTTTAAATATATTTTATATAAATATATATATATATATATATTTATATTTATATGAATTTATAAATATAAAAGTTATAAGGGTGAAAATATATAAATATATATTTTTTTTTTCAATAAGTTTTACATGCAATTTTTTTAAACAAAATAATAAAGGAAAAACATTATGTAAAATCAAATTACATGCGCACATATAAATGCACATATATATATATATATAATTGGTATATAAGCTTAGGCTCTATTTTATTTATTTATTTTAATTGCTGATAAAAGAATGAAGCAAATCTATTGTTAAGCTATTTATCAACACTATTTAGAAATACAATTTAGAAATACAATTTAGGAATTACTATTTAGAAATACAATATACTCTTCTATAATAAATACATTCATTGATTTCTCAACTAATAAAACAACTAATTTATTTACATGTTAACAGCAAATATAAATCATGATTTTCTGCAATTAAAATGGAGATAGATTCTCAGCTAAAAAGAAGAACTCAGATTTAAATAAAACTGACTCTTTTTTTTATATAACAAAAGAAGCTTTTGCAGGCAATTCAAAGCAATCCCTTTACTTTTCAATATAGAAATAGAAACATATCTGGCTTTTTACAACTCTTTCAATATTCTGCAATTATTACAAGATGTTTCTTTATTTAACTACAATATTAAATCACATGTCCTATCTCAAATTACAACTTGCCTCTCATTCAACGAATGAGGTATATTTCTACTAACAAATTTAAACAAATAACTGCAAATGGATTTAAGTATCTTCAACAATAATCTTCTGCATCTTTTCATTGTTCCTATTCTCTTCTCTTGACTTTTCCTGCATAATAAAACACAATATGACCACGCAGTGCTCACCTCCCAGCCTAGGCTAACTGGTAGCCACCCCCGAGCTCGGAGAACCAATTCCTAGATGAGTAACAAACAGGCAAACACATAGAAGGAAAAATACATACAGATTTTCAGACACACTCCCAACTTGGCTTCATAGCACCACACTTTGGTGATGATCTTTTCAAGGGTGGTAGTGGACCAATACCCTGAGGAGAACTGCAAGTATGGAAAACAAGTAGCCACCTCATGGCACAATAAATACATCAAGAATCTCAACCCCTTATTCCTAATGCCCCCCAAAGGCATTCTAGCCTTATATCCCTCCTTATGACCCCCATTGCACAAACAGGCCATGCAGCAAGGGTCACACAAAGATCCCTTATGATCGCTCTCAAACGAGAGTCTCTCACTCGAAGGTTGTCACTACTACCACCCACAAGATCCTCTTCTCTCCCAAGAGTAAGAGGTCTTGAGAAAACTCCCAAAACACAACAAAACATAATGCAAGATTTTCAAATGAAATTCTAAAACAAGACATACCAAAAACACACATTTCTTTCATCAATCATACTCTCAAACACATACAAAAAAAATAGACTTTTTTTAAGAATAATCAAACCAACCTTAATCTGCCCAATGGTAGTATAGTATTTGAGGAAGAGCTGCCCAATCCACGAATCTTCTTCCTTCTACCCTTAGTCAATTTTCTATTCCAAACTATTATTTTCTTTTCAAAATTTCTCTTGTCTCCAAAAATGGAGAGTGGGTGATTACCCTCCAATTCTCAAAAATCTTGCTTAAGAAGCTCATTCTCTAAGTTCTCACAAGTTTCTAAAAAAAACCCAAAAAAAAAGAAAGAAAAGCAGAATGCAAAAAGACTCCCATTCCAAAAGGAAAAATCTCAGCTAGATTAAAACTTCTAATTTTCAATTTTCGCACAACTCAAAAAAACCAATTTTTAAAGCGTTAAAAAGATCATTTAAAAGTAGAAACTTGCCTAAAATTACCCCTAACCCCTAGGTATACCTTATGGGCTTTAGGAAACCCTATTAAACTACCCCTAGGTGTTCATTTAACCCATTTTAAACCTCTCTGAAGTTTATTTTCGGGTCAAACATATGTTGACCACCCCAAATATAATATTCCCAAAGTATTTATGACAACACATTATATTATTTAAGAAAACTATAATTAAACACTTTCCCACCAAGAGACACAAATAAAACATTTAAATTTAAATCCACACATGTGTCAAGTGACACAAATAAAACACTTTTACAAATTAAAACATGAAATTGTCTCTTGTGGTTTTTACATATTAAATTTAAATAACATTTAACACTCATGCAGCATATACTATTACGAATAAAATACCACACAAATGGGGTGTTGTCTCTCCAAATAGACAACCCCTAGCTTATGAACATACATAAGTCTAGGTTTGGTTCTCCGTAATTTTCCATGGTCATATGGTAAATTTCCTGCACATCTCAATTTACACATTAGTACTTTCAAATATCCACATATAATATTATTCAAAGGAATAACAATACACATCATCACTTGCATACAATTTTCATCTGCACAGATTAAATACATCTTTTATCAAGCAAAATTCTCATAAACAATTTCATCCCAATTCACATAAACTTAACCATACATCATAGTACTATATTCATAGTAAAGTCCTGCAAATTCAATAACGACATCTATCATTTCAATATCATCTTATCTAACAATCATGTAGTGTTCTATCTCATAAAGCATATAAGTAAAATCATATAAGTTCTAAGTCTCAAAATGCATCAAAATAAAGTATCCATAATAGTCTAAATATAAAATCCACTGAATGTCAGACTGAGTCGAGGTGAGGCCTCACATCCTCCCTCTCTAGGCATGAACTTCCTCCTAGAGTTCATCAAAGAGGTGGGGGTACTCTGATCTCATACATGTTGCATCCTCCCATGAAGTCGTGAGATCACTATCAATCTGATATCCCCTAATCTCATCAACTTGACCATACAAGTCTTGAAACTTTTGCCAAGCATCCTTGATTAGAGTACACTTCTCAATATGAAAAATGAGATCCTTTGATACATACTTTCTTAAGGTACCAATTGCCATGATATTTTTAGTGAGCCAATCCAAGTGACCAACTGGATCAACCTTAGGATCAGCGAGAGCAACAATAGTTCCATCAATGTAATGAGTTAGTCCTTTTTCCATAAGTTTACTCCATGCATCAATTTTCCAAGTAGCATAATTATGAGGAGTTAAGAGAGGAAACTTAGAAGAACCCATAGCAGTAGAAAGGAAGGAACACAAGAGCATAAAAGCACAAGAGACACCCCCCCAAATTAACTCAATCAAAGTACCCCCCAAAAATGATGATTTTGGCACTTTATATGTAGTACATGTACAATAGGCCACTTGCAAAACAAGGCTAAGTGGACTTTTGATTTCAATTTACAACTTCTCAAAATGAGATCTAAGAGATTTCAACAAATTCTGCTAGTGATCTAAACTGAGATCCAAGCAAAATGCAAGTACCAAATATGCCAAAAATGGCCAAATAATGAAAGTAAAATTTCTACTTAAAATTACTACAAACAAATGGCAGATTATAAAAGTAGATGAAAAATATGCACTAAAAAAAAAAATGGCATCTGAAAAGGAGTCCATATGAGCCCAAATGAAGCCTCCAAAGTTGTAAAAACCTGGATTTTGCAATTTTCAAAAAACCTGTATCCAAAAATCAGAAAAATTCTATACCACTATATAGATCACAAAATTCTACCCCAAAACAAAAAAAATTGCTCATAAAAACGAGTCCGGATGAGTGAGATATCGCTATTTGAAAATTGTCTGCAAAATTATAATTTCTGGAAAATTTCCGTCGCAGCGTCAAACTTCAAATGCCTCTAGATTTGGCCTCCGAAGTCCGATTTGGATGAAACAAAAGGCAAAATTGACTTTCTTGGACCTCCTCAATCCAATGATAACCTCAAATTTGACCCATCAAGCTTCAATACAAAACTGCAATAGAAAGATCCAAAATGCAAACCCCAAATAGCATCAAATTTCTCTCAATTAGCAAACCAATGACACTCTAATGACTCTAATACCATGTGAGATTTTGCCAAGATCAAGAGGCAATGGGAAGCACAAATAAGAGAGAACAAAATAGATGATAGAAATAAATTGTATTCTATCAAGATGAAAAATATGATCAACTGGATCATTAAGCATTACATACAATGAATATAAGCCTTCTTATATAGGCAAGGATATATGGATATGTGAGCACACAAACATGACATGTGGCTGAATAAGAAATAAGGGTAGGTAGGAAAGAGGTGTGGGTAGGTAGGAGAAATAATATAATATTCCACATGAGGTGGATCACCCACTGAATGTGGAGTGTAACAACAAGATCAACACCATAAAAGGTGGAAATTCTCCTAAACAAACACCCAAATGTCTCATACCCAAACTACTATGAAATGCATTTCCTAAGTAAACTTAAGTAAGTGTAATAATATCCAAGATGAATAATTATTTACACCAACAATACAAAACCTAAGACCAAATGTATAGGTCGACTCACTAAAGATATTACAATTAAATCAATTACAAATAAGTCTTGATGTGATACAACATGTCAGCTCAATAAATTTACCATATTATCCAATCAATAAACCATCTCCATAATGTGTCATGCTGATCTGGAGTACCGGTCCATAACCTAGACCTATATGTCGGTAATGGCAAATTTGTCAACCCGATTAGACCAATAAGAAAAATAGCAAATCCAAACATCCAATCCATGTCTTTGACATAACCAAATGATCTCCAAGTTATCATTGTTGTCGATGAACAATATAACCTACTGGTGAACATATACCGGTGAATGTGCATAAGTCACTAACCATACCAGTGAACACAATATGTCGGTTCAACAATAAACTAATATTACAATAGTGCCAAATCAACAATGTAGACCTCCAAGAAGATAAGTGTTTACATCAATGACAAAACCAATGCAACACATGACGAAGTCATCCATAATACCAACAGACTTGATCTCAAACATTTGATTTTCTTGTCGGTTTCATTCTCTACCATTGCCTTTTATATCTTGAATCTTCCAAAAACTTTTGATTTCTCCTCGAAAAAAGTAACCCAACACATTCTAGAATAATAATCAATTATTAGCATAAAGTATTTATCACCTTGTAGACTTCTTGTTCTTGTTGGACCATATAAATTAGTATGAATTAAATCAAGAGTATTATTGGATTTCTCATAAATGCTCTTAAAAGTTGTTCTAGCTTGTTTTCCCATTTGACATTCCTTACATACCGGATTATGAGGTTTCACAATCTTAGGTAAATCCCTTACTGCCTTAGTTGAACTGATCTTGATAATGCAATAAAAATTCACATAACAGAGTCTTTTATTCCATAACCAACTTTCATCAATATGTGCAATCAAACATGTCTTATCACTGGTATTCAAATGAAATATATTACCTTTAGTTTGATTAGCAGTTGCAATCTCCAATTGAGTTTTGTTAATGATTTTGCATTTTCTATTCTTGAATTGTAATTGAAATCCCTCAAGAGATTATGCTTTAAACCTTCTACATAATAAACATTGTTAGTATTATGCTTACCATCCAAAGATATAGTGCCGCTTCCTTTGATTAAACAAGCTTTATCATCTCCAAACCTTACTAGACCTCCATGAATTTCTTGAAAAGATAAGAATTTGCTTTTATCACTAGTCATATGATGCGAGCATCCACTATCTATTATCCATTCATCTTTTTCTTCAATTTTTGCTGCTAGTGCCTACTTTATTGGTTTGACAATAGGTGCTAGTTGATCTTCTTTTATTGCAACAAAAGCCCATGTGGATTCTGTTGGATCTCCATCTGAATCATCTGTAACACCTTCATCTACATAGTAACATTAATTATCTCTTTTTTTCTTAAATCTATATCTCTGATATTCAGGGTTAGGCTTATATGTTCTTTTTGCTTCCTCCTTTAGTCTTGCATGTCTATCAAGACGTCTAGGACATCTAGAAGCTGTATGACCAACTTTATTGCAATTAAAACATTTGAAAGGTATTTTACATTCATACTTACTTCCTACTGGACCTTTAGGCATATTCCTTGCAAATAGTGCTTCAAGTTCTTCAATTTCTTTATTTTCTCTCCTCACATCTTCAAGTTCTTTTGCATAAAGTGCTTTCCAATTAGTTTTTTCAGATGATGATGATGCTTTCAAAGCTAACTCAATCTTGACTGTAGCAACAGGACCAAATTCTTCAAGCTCAAATGCTAAAAGTTTTCCAACCAAAGTATCTCTAGAAACTGATGTATTAGGCATTGTTCTCAACTCATTAATAGCAGTCACTTTCAATTTGTAAGTCGGTGACAAAGCTCTTAAAACTTTAGACATAATTTCATCTTCATTTAAGGATCCTCCACAACATTGTATTCATAAAATAATTTCATTAACTCTTTCCATAAATGCAAAAATTATTTCATCTTCTTCCATTTTTAAATTTTCATACCTAACCCGGTAACATTCCAATTTTGCAATTTTGACAATGGTATCTCCTTCATTCAGTGTTTTCAGTTTATCCCAAATAGCTTTAGCAGTAGATCAGTCTGATAATCCCATGATTTGATGATCTGATAATGCGCTCAGAAGTGCTTCTCTTGCTTCGATATCATTCTCCAAGTCCTTAGCCAATGCCAATGGATGAGGTTGATTCAGAGTAGGACCAACATAGCCATTCTTAATAACATCCCATATATCTCTTCCAATGCAGTTCAGATGTGTTTCCATTTTTATCTTCCATATACCATAGTTAGTTCCATCAAGTTTCAGACTCTCCTTCCTAAAAATATTTGTTTTCATAGGATCTCCTCAAGTTGTTAGGGTTCTGCAAAAAGAGGACTTAGCTTTGATACCAATTTTTAGGAACCAGAAGGACAACTAAGAGGGAGGGTGAGTTAGTTGTAAACCAATTGTGTATAAATTATAATCCAAATGCAAATTATTCCAACTTAAACTTAGTGCCAGTAAACCAAACTTAAGTGCCGGTAAAATAGATTAACAGTTATAGCAGTACTAGTATAATTTAATGCATGAAATAGAAAGCGAAACAACATCCACAACACATGACACATAGATTTTGACGTGGAAACTCAGTAAGGGGAAAAACCATGGTGGGAAACCTTACCCACAATCAGATGATACTATTATAGATAGTAAATGTATACAAATGGGGTCTGCATATGCAAAAAGGCCAACCGCCTAGAGCTCACTGCTCAATCAGAAAATAGGAGTCACACTGACTACAATTGGATGGTTAAATCCAATGATAATGCACTACTCAAGATAGCATATGCAATGCTGGATTTAGTACCGGTTTAAGCTCTGAACATGAGTGCCAAACACCTTCATAACATTTCCTTCAACCTTCACAAAATGTCTGTGTGATTCGCACAAGGATCTGCTTATTTTCACTATTCAATATTTGCACACACTTATACCATTTCCATACCATATCTCACAAATGATATTTTACATTTATTTATACAAAACCTAAGACCAAATGTATAGGTTGGCTCACTAAAGATATTACAATAAAATCAATTACAAATAAGTCTTGATGCAATACAATATGCCGGATCAATACATTATTCAATCAATAAACCATTTCCAAAACATGTCGTGCTGATCTGGAATAGATATCATGTACCGGTCCATAACCTAGACCTATCTGCAGGTAAAGGCAAATCTGTCAACCCAATTATATCAATAAGAAAACACCAAAACCAAACTTCCAATCCATGTCTTCGACATAACCAAATGATCTCTAGATGATAACAAGACATCATCACTACCGATGAACAATATAACCTGCCGATGAACACATAACCTGTCGATGAAATAGGAAACTAATATAACCACAGTGCCAAACCAACAATGTAAATATCCATGAAGATAAGTGTTGACATCAATGACAAAACCAATGCAACACATGACGAAGTCATCCATAATACCAATATAACACACTCTGCATCACCTTCTCTACTCAAACATGAGCAAATTTAGGCATTTATAGGCCCATATGATAGTTAAAAACTTTAACCACTCCCTTTTCAACTAATGTCTAAGAACTCATATGCAACATTTGTAAAAATCAAAGTTGCATTGTTGCACTTTTTACAACTTTTTCCCACTTTTTGTGCTTTTGACACCTCATACCTTAGAGACCTTATCAAACACATTACACTTGATTTGTGTTAGATTTGTTTGGGTTTTTATGAGGCTTAGAATGAGTGATAAGTGTTTGAAGAGATCAAAGAGATGTCAAATGAATCCTAGATTGAGTTGGTAGTGAGAATAAAGAGTTTGTTATCATAGGGAACAAGAGGATCAGTTAAAGAAGGGTTTGGGTATGAAGACATGTGGGATATGAGTAATCAGGTAATTTGAGGATGGGAAAAGGTGTGGAAGGGGTAAAATTATTGTGAAATGATTTTGGGAAGCTTGAACATTTATGGAAAGATGTGAGGTCTCTATTGCAAGGATCCTTGAAAAGTGGAATACATACAAGAACGCAAGCAACCTACAGATGAAAGATGAGAAAAAATACATAGACTAAAGAAAAATTTGCCAATACAAAAGACATACTTGAGAAAATGTACTATCTGAGGTAATAAAGGAGAAGAGAGAGTGGTTGACCGAACACATATTCATGATCTCCATCTTGCCATATCTTCATTTATCAGGTTACCTAGGAATCATTTATACTTTCATTATATGTAATATAGATTTTAAATAGTGATTTAGTATCTTCCCCAACACTTTTTATCCATCTTCATACCTAATTTTAAAATGCACTTACCTTACAAGTAGACTCCATTTTACAAGAATGAATGTCCAATGCAAAGTCAGAGCTTGGCACAGATCCCAATGAGGCAGTGTGTCTATTCTAAAACAAAATGAAAAAATGTTAAGGAATGAACAAAGAAAGTGTGTCTATTCTAGAACAAAATAAACTCACAAAATGAATGAGGCATGCATTCACTTGTAATTGGGAACTATCTCACAGAGGCATGTTCACAACCTGCAACACTAAATTTGTAGCCTACAAACAAGATGCTTAGCATCAATAAGAATAACAATAGAGCATAATGAAATATTGAAAAGTGTGTTACCTTATTGAGCTTCTCTTTGTTTCAAGAATATTCTAATATTCTATACTTAATAGCGCCAACCACATGAAGGTGGAAGCTCATTTCACCCCCCCTAATATGACTCTAAATTCCCTGTTAACGTCTAACATTCTTTCATCCATTAATGAAACATAACATTCATTCATTATCACATAATATTCAATATTAACACATAACATTCATTAACATCCATTAACATGTAACATTCATCAATATTCATTAACACATATCATTCATTAACAACATTCATCAACATTCATTAACACATATCATTCATTAACATTCATTAACACATAATTAAATTCATTAATACATAAAATCCATTTGTTAACATATAATAAGATTACAATCATTTATTTATTTTTTTCTTTTTGAAGCTTGGAGGTAAATACTAATTGGACCATCGTTGTCTTCATCATTTGTCCCCTCTTCAGTTCTTCTGCCCTCTCCTCATGATCTAGTTAATGTATGCAGATACCTAGTCATGTACTCACGATGAGGACGCGTATGCAAAGGGGGGTCCACTGCAATAACAAATAAATGGGTTAAATTCGTGAGTTTTATTATTATTATTATTACAAGTATTTCATTAATTAAAAGAAAATTACAGGGGTGCTCTTTACCTGATGGGGCCACATCATCTTCCTGATCACTTTTTCTAGCCTCATCTTCAACATCCTGAACACCCTCTAAATCCTCTAGAGTTGAAATACGAAAGGTTACATTAATCAATACAATAATTTTAATTAAATTCATTAAAAGGAATAGAAGTGGTCCTTTTTACCTGGTGGGGCCCATCATGCTCCCGATGTTGTCTACCTGGATCATGCTCAACTTGGTCATCATGGTCTTCATGCTCTAAAATAAAAACAAAAAAGGTTATAGTAATTACTACACCAATTTCAACTAAATATGTTTAATTGTATTAATCATTACATAAAAAAATTGCTTAGCTCATGAATACCTCCAGTACTGGGATGCACACCATGACCTTCATCATGTGTAGGTTGTGTTCCACCTTGTCCAGGCTGCATTCCAATGTCATGTACATTGTTATGATTGCTTTATTATTTAAAACAAATATAGTCACATTATGTTGCAAATTAACATTGAATAGATTATTGCTCAAGTATTCAATTTTAAATCATTTTCATTTATCTTATTTACATGATTGATGGATGCACCAAAATCTTCTTTTTGCCCACTCAGTCCTTTTAGATGTTCAACCACAACTCCACAACCCTCCCAAGAGGTAATTTTCATGTCATCTTATGTGGGTAGTCTATTGAATTCAGAGCCCTGTATTTTTGCTTAATATCGTGATTTTTGCTTGTATTATTTAATGATTAAAAAATATTGTTTGCAATTTATGATTTCGATGTGATATTTCATTTATTGATACTTATAATTTGTGCGACAACTTTCATATAACCATCAGAGCCAAGTTTGTGTTGCTCGTGCTTTTCTAGTCTTTCCTTAGTTTCCTTTGATGTGTCGAGCAATCTATGAAAAGTTTGAAATATGTTAGATTATATAAATATAAAGTAATTAGTATATAATTACACTCTTAATAGTATCACATATCTTCTTCTGCCTAGTGGTGTATTTCCTTTTTTCCTTTCAACTCTCTCCTTTGCATCCAAAATTAGGTTCTTCCACTCCCTCTCTGGAATCATGGGGGGTCGCTCGTACTTTTTGTTATTCTCTAAATGTGTCCTATACTAGTCCCTCACATACTTTAGATGTTTGCCAGCTTGGTCAAAGACCTTTCTTGTCTCGAATGTGTCATTTCTGAAAAACCCAACCAAAAGGTTTATGAGTTCATCTTTTAACTTTTTTTCTTGCTCATTCCACCATTTACGTATGGTGGGCCCGAAGATCTCAAATGTGATTTCATTAAAAAATTTATTTAAAATATCATTTCCTACAAACAAATCATTGGATGATTAGTCCAAAATGAGTGATCAATAAGTAAATTACAATTATATTATATATAATAATAATTTTAAAGTACCTAGAACCTTCTCTATCTTTATGGGAAGAAAATCATTAATCACCACAAATGTGACCGACAATGTTCCCATACTAGCAATACGGGAAGATCCAGGAAATGCTGCTATGGTATCACCACTAGAGGTGTTTGCATCCTCATGTACATGTCCAGCTACAAAAAATGAATCCAATATGAAATGCCACCAATAAAGAACACTTCAAGGGAAATAAACACATAACAAAAGAGAGAGAAAAAGAGGGATCTACCAACTTCGGGGTCAGTATGATGTGCACTAGAGGATGTCTACATGTTGCATGTTGCCAACATTGCAGTTGGCAATATAGGTGGGGATGATGGCATTTGATGAGGTGGCGTTTGCACAAGAACATGGACATCACCTGTAGAATAATACATTAAATATACAATACATTAAATATACAAAAAATTAATCTTGTTAGATGTCTCAAATACATCCACTTGGTGTATCTAGAAGAGTTTGTACTTGAATTATTCCTCTTATATATATATTAAAATTATTCATGAACATGTTGAAAGGGTAGATTGGATTAGTTTGGATCCTTGAAAGGTTGGTAGTTCCATGATATTGGTTTAGGAATGCCTCTGAAATGCAACCTATATTGGAAGGTTGAATGGGTCATATTAGGATCCAAGTGAGAAATATTTGGTGTCTTTGCATCAGTGAGAGGAATCATGCTATCAAAATAGTAGAGATCAATATTGAAGACAAAGACCTTAGTTGAAAAACAAGTATTGGGGCTGTTATGAAGAATGAATAGTTCTATGATCTTTAAAAGAGGAAACATATGGTCTGAAAAGATATCAAAACACAAGTGATAGTAGTCACATGTTTGATAACAACAAGGAGCCTATGAACACATAAAGGATATATTAGAGCATTAAAATAGTTTTAATGTATGAAACATGGTCATCACCTGAACTACCTAGAATACCTTGATCATGGCCACCAGCTCGATGAGGATGCAATATTACTTGTAAAAACAACACGTACATATTTTAGTTCATGACATAAAAGAGTATAAAATATAAACTATTTTTGAACTTATGTTATAATTAAATATTTCATTACTGCTTACTTCCAAGTTTTTTACTCTCTGCATCAATTGTTGCAGGCTCTCTTCTATTGTATCAATTTGATGGACTTGGTATGCCAAAGCAAGAATTCTCTATTATTATTTTTTTGATCTTTCTCATCATTTCGATAGGGTTTGTGGAATATGCGACATCATCATCGCATAATAGTGAGTCCAACTTTGTATAGATGTCATCAAGTAATGTAGGTTCCTTTCCCTGAACATTCGTTTGTGACAAGAATATTAGTAACATTATCAAAATTAATCCAAAACCCTAAAGAAAAGAATATAATAATATAACATTGTTCTTCTATCTAATTTATACAGTTACAATGAGGTTTACCTATTGGGTAGAAGAGATCAGAGGTGCATCTATGTCTATGCTATATGTCGAATGAATGTCACCTTGAGATAAAGATTGAATATAAAAAAAACATTAATGAAATAAAACCAATAGACTTAGCAAAAAAACTTAATAATAAAATGGTATATTGGAGTCATTAATTGAAGGTTGGTTTAAATGGTATATAGTACATACCACCCCCATGATAGTAATTTTGTTTGTATCTATGTGATTCAATTTGTAATCAATTAGCAGCTCTTCCCTTGCACTTATTGATTTTATCACACATACATGATTTCCCTCATGTGCCTCAAATATGCAATTGGGTTGCTTATTAGTTGACCCAGGTTGTGTACTATTTATAAAACCTGCAATATTCCCTATTGCTTTTGGCCTTCCTTCAATGTACATAGACACTCTTTTAATTTGATCATTATCTTTCTATTATATATAATTCGCTGAGAGTGCATACCTATGCATAATATTTTTATATCGAACAATCTGCATCCAATTTTTATAATTGTAACAAGGTCCAACATACTTCATCAATTCAGCAACCTTATTGTAACATACCTTTATATCGTCCATGGAAAATAGGCCCAAACCATGTAATGACGATGGTGCTATACGATATATCCTCTTGTTAACATAAAAATTAGTGTTTATTGGAGGAATTTCCTTGGTTACCCATTGTTTCTATAGATGTTTGTACCTCAAGGGCACCTCGATGTCACCTATTCTCTCATCATCATAAGAACATGACCCCCCTTGAGCAAGAAAAAATTGCATGCGTTTATTGATTTTTCTCCTAATATTTTGACCTCTAGTTGATCTCCCTCTTTTAGACATACTACATATCTCACTTTCATATTCTCTTCCTGACTTCCCCTCGCTCGAGGAAGATAGATCTGACAAATACCTATTTGGTGGTACCTGTAGTCCATCAAATGAGAGAGATAGTTGGTATAGGGTTGATTGTTATTGTGAGAGGAAATAAATTTTAAGATTTTGTGGAGAGAGATGAAAAGAATTTGTAATAGATGGTTCACCTTATGTTGTTGATATTTTCCAAATGAGGGCAATGTTGATGAAGAAGTCAGCCCTAAAGTTGATGTTGAGATTAAAATTTGAATAAGCCCAACTGGGGCCTCAAGTGTTGATAATTGTATTAGATTTTTTGCTATTGTCGATGTCTGAAAAATAGGGGTTGTTTGTTTTCCTAGTAATTTTGGAGTTTTAAAAACATAAAAATAGTCTTCCTTATCACTTAAAGCATATAGGAGGGACGAGAATGTGGAATGAGCTATAACATGTCATTTTGATGAGAAAAAATCAAAGTTTTGACAAAATATTGTTGCTAAAACCTGACTTATTATTAAAGAGAAAGCAACCAATTTATAAATTGTTTCTATAGAGTGTATTTACTTATACCTATCGATCCATGACACTGTTTAGGATCCTTGTCAAAGGGGTACATGTTCCTTCATATGTAATTCATTTATCTTATGTTAACTAAAAATTACATAGTAGACAACATGAACAATATGCAGACATCATAATCATTGTATATTTTTTCCTTACTTTTTGTTTATCTAGAAAGTGTAAGGTCCTCAACAAAAGGGTTGATAATGTCCGTAGCCAATTACCTATTTCCACCAAGGATGACAGAATCACACAAAAAATATACATGTAATCAACACCAACAATTGAGCATCATAAATATTACATGATAGGTATGCTTAAAATTACATAGTAGACAACATGAACAATATGTAGACATCATAATCATTGTATATTTTTAAATTCCTTACCTTTCATTTATGTAGAAAGTGCAGGGTCCTCAACAATTGAGCATCATAAGCATTACATTTGCAGTTTGATAAACAATAAATAAATTAAATATATGAGTAATAATAGAAACATGTGTATCATAAATCACATATGTATCATCATAAACATGTTGTAATCCATCACATATGTATCATAAATCACCATCCATCACATAGCTAATAAATAGTCCACATTCAATAAATAAACACAAACTTCAAAAAATGTCACACAAAATGAGGGCTAGCCGACACTCTATCTGTCTCCATCTCCTACGGGTGGCATGGTTCTACTATTAGGACATCATAAATTAATTATGTAATGGCATTATAATTAAAACATAATGAGTTAATTATGTGACCATATATATAAGTAAAATAAATTTCTATCAAGAGATTAATATCAAATAGATAATATACTAATCGCATACCACTACATTTCATTAATGTCACTAATCTTCTTCTTCATCCAACTCATCATCATGACCATCATCATCATCATTGCCACCATCATCATGATCATGATCATGATCATGATCATGATCATCATCATCATCATCATCATCATCATCATTATCATCATCAGTAGCAGCAGCAGTAGCATCATCATCATCATCATCATCATCATCATCATCATCATCATCATCATCATCATCATCATCATCATCATCATCATCATCTTCTTCTTCTTCTTCTTCTTCTTCTTCTTCTTCTTTTTCATGAATATTTTCGTCAGGAACATCATCAACTAACTGTCGATTGTGATCATCATCTACATCATCTTCTACTTCTTTAGTATCTTCTTCTTCCATCAAATTATACTTTACTGGCCTTCCTCTTGGATCATATCTAACAACAAATGACCAATCTGGTTTATGAGGAACCTCTGAGTAAAATACCTACTCACATTGGCTTGGGAGAACATAGGGCTCATTTCCAACTCGCTCAAATGGCCTTATATTAACCATTTTAAATCCATTTTCATGTTCAATAACAGTTCTATTAGGATCATTTTCATTCAATCATAGCCTATACCATTAGAAAATGAAAAAACTAATTTGAAGGACCTAAAGTCTCACTCAAGTATATCATCCAAAATCCCATAGTATCCATTTTTTGAGACTCGAGGATGTATTTCGCTTCTAGACAAAATATTAGTCACTTGAAATACTGCACTTATTCTAGAATCACAAGTTTTCTTCATGTCATCCAACTTTTTGATGCTAAATTTATGACCATTGCACCACATAGCCTTGTGGTGTTTCACCTACAAAATGTCAAACATATATAATATGTGCATCATTACAATTGGAAAAAAATAAAATAATATGGGTGATTAATATATTTATACATACCTGTTTATCTCTTAAACCATATGCTAAATCAATTTCCCTTTGTGTGACACTAGAATCTCCATTACGGTGAGCTTCTTTAACCAAGGAAGCCACACCTTTCCATGTTAATGCACGACCAAATTTTTGATATTATTGAATCCATACCGTCATCCAATCAAGATTGTTTGCAACATAAAAATGTAGTGCATCCCACTCTCGAGCAACTATACAAAAAATAACTAGAGATTTACAACTAAAGTATATTGAAGATTACGAATAAATTAACTGCAATATATATATATATATAATAACTACAATATCAAATAATTACCTCTCACTTTCCTCATTCTACCTTTCCCCATCAGGTACTCTCCTTCAATTTTTTTAATGGATTTGGGATCCCAAATATGATCTACATGAAACTTTATCGTGAACTTAAGAAGGTATTCAACAATGTACACCATAGTCTAGTATACCATATATCCCTCCACCATAGAACCCTTAGAATGTGCTCTTTGTCAAACCAATGGCTTCAAAAATTTCAAGTGCCTTTCAACCATCCACATTGACCTTGTGTGTACAAGTCCACACAATTCAATCTCCTCAACTTGGTGTATGAGGTAGTGTTCTTATGCATTGAAAAAAGTTGAAGGTAGACGCTTTTGAATTTCACACATTAGAGGAGGAATTTTTTTCTTCCAATAATTTATATCTTCTTTATGAATTTCTTTAGATGACAATCACCTACAAGAGATTCAAGACACAAATATATTAATAAGACTTTACAAAATAATATACAATATATTACATAACAAGTAAAACAAATCGCAAATATAATATCTACACAATAAATTGAACAAATATCACTACTTACCTCATGTATTTTCCAAGATCATATATAACTTTCTTGACATTATTCTCGAATTGGTCTGGGAGAGATAGAGGTAGAACATACTAAAACAACTATAAAATGATATTTTTCATTGTTTTCTAACATAATACAATGAAAAGTACATGCAGTATACAAATATATAGTAAATACACAAGAACATGATTACCTTAATGAAGGTATGCCAATCATACGTTTTCATCTCTGGCCCAAATTTACTTTTCTTTGTTATGAGATTGTTTATGTTTGTAGCAAATCCTGTGGGAATTGAATTTTTCATATGACTTCTTTTATAGAATTTCTTTTTTGCTTCATTAATAACCAAGGAAGGGTACCTATATTAATCTGGTCTCCATCGCTATTTGATTGAATGACATTTTTCATTGCATGATTGGATTTCTGAATGTCACTACAAATTTTGACAATTTTTTCTTTGTCACAGCTTCCATCGAATATTTTCCACAATGTCTCTATTATATTATTTCCAATATGCATAGTATCAAATAAATGTACAATTTGTAGCTACTCGTAGTAGGGAAACCTACTAAATTATCTAGGATAACTTTTTACTCCCTTTGGAAGGTGTTCATTAATGCCTTGACGAACTTCATGAGGCATATAAGTTTAAAAAGTTAACAACAATAATCATCATCAATTACATCATCAATAAATAAAACACAATATAAAAATATAAATTCCAAACATAAACCATTAGATGGAATGACACTACCTTGACGATTAATTTTATTACATTCTAACTTCCATAGGGAAGGTGTCATTCTTCGTGGCTTTGATGTAGTCTCTTCTTTCCCATTGAAAAGATGTTTTTCAGTATTTTGATACTTATGATTTTTGTGGAGGAAGTGCCTATACTCATCAAACACCTTCTTTCATAAACTTTTTGAATGATGAGATTTCATCTTTGAACCACAAACAAGACATGCAAATTTTCCCTTTATTTGAAGACCCACAAGATCATGTATAATTGGATTAAATATAATTATATTTATAGTTAGTTATGTGCAAGTTGAACACTATAACACCACAAAAATGTGTTAGCCCTAGGGCATCATGAATTGTCCATAGAAGCATTGCATGGAATTGAAATTGTCTTTGTCCTATTGGTCTAGAGACATCATACATAGTGACACCATTCCATAACTCTAGCAACTCATCGATAAGAGGCTCAATATATACATTCATATCTTTAACTTGGTACTTACCTAGTTGAATGAATAAAAAACATTACATAATTATTATGACCATTTTGTTGCAATATTTATAATTTAATGTAGATTATTATTAAATAAAAAAATACCTGGAACAATCATTGCCAACATTATGTTCTCCCTCTTTACTGACATCCATGGAGGAATGTTATTGTTGATAACAAAAATAGGCCACACCGAGTAAGTAGTGTAGCATAGGAATCTGGAAATCATCACAATAAATTCAATATTAATCTAGCTCAATCACGAAAGCTCAAATGTAATGATCAATCCTAAACACACTCAATAAAGACATGAAAGCAAAACATTCAAGATAAAAAGCTTAGCAAACCAAATGCAGATCTGAATATCTCCTTCATGTAGCTCCATTGTCCTTCTTTCTTCTTCAAATAGCTTTTGTTGTGGATCTCACCTTTAAGTGCATAAACCTAATGTGAAAGCAAGATTTACAATTAACACAAGAGTACTCAAAGCGTGATTGATTCGACAAAGTGATTATGAGCTTAGGATTGAACAAATTCATCCAATTTATAGATAAATTGGAGAAAAGACAAGATTAGCATGAAATTGATATTAGAGGCAATTGATTTCAAAATGGCAAAATTGAGTTGAAGGAAGAAGGTTATGACACCTTCTATGTCATGAATTATGACATATTGCCAATGCAAAGGCTAGAGGACTAAAAGCTTATGACATCTTACTATGCCAATAGTATGACGCATGAGAAATTCATGCTTCCACTGAAGCACAAAAATAGGGAGAGACTAGAGAGAAATTAATTAGGTGGAAATTGAATTTGACAAATTAGAAAATAGGTGGAAATTAGGAATTAGGAAAATTAGAAAATTAGGAAATTAGAAAATTAGAATTGATGTGGAAATTAGGAAATTAGAAATTGATGAAATTAGAAAATTAGGTGAATTAATTAATAATTTTTCATTAATTAATTAATTCACAAAAAGAGGGGGAATTAATTAGCCAATTAAATAAATATTTAATTATGACAAGAATACTTAGGATAAATAAATAAATTATTTAACCTAGAGGGAAAATGACAAACAAGATTAAATGAATAAATCATAAAACCTTAGAAGATTAGGTCTTGACAAAAGATAATTGATGTAGATTTGATTTAATCATGATTCTGACTTGATAAATGATTTGATTGATAAACAATTGAAATTGGTTGACAAATTGACCAATATTGATAAAGAGACCAAATTGATATGTGCCAATTGACATGATTGAAGAGGACAAGGATTGATGACAAATCGATCACAAAATTGACGAGATTGACAAGGACGAGGATCAATGACAAATCGGTCTCAAAATGACAAGATTGATAAGAGGACAAAACCCTAATTCAAAAGTGATAAAAATGAGGAATGCAGAAGAAGGACTCGATGCTCGCAAATGATAAAGACAAAGTATGCAACGTAGAAGAAATGTTAATGTGACACAAAAACCTAAAATAAGGAAATGCGCCAATGTTAAAGTATGACTCCGCAAGCGTTGACCATTTTTAGGTGTCTACAAGTAGATCTTAGCTCTCCAAATGGATTGACACCATCCGCTACCAATGAAAGCCTGAGATTACAAGGTTCTTCTTTAAAGTGTCACTACTTTTTGTCTATGTCCATAAATGCAGAACCATCTACAGGCTTAAATAATGTCATCTCGACTTCTATTGCATGCATTGTAATCCATAAATTGTGCCAAGCTTTCACACCTAAATAATCGTTGCAAACATGGAATAATGGGAATATAATGAACAACCTTGCGAGGAACCTTTTTTGTTAGTTGATTTGTTTGATATCTACTCATATGACATTCAAGGCATTTTTTTGCAAATTCATTTTGTTTATGATATATAATATGATCATTGGGACATGCATCTATTGCTTGATAATCCATTCCAATATCTTTCAAAATGGCAGATAATTCTCAGTATGAATGAGGTAGAATATTTGATGCTGGTAACAAATACTCACCTATCAATCTACAACCAAAAATATAATTTGTTAATATAAAGAATCTTAATGATGCATGTTTCACCCTTTATCAACTATAATGAAATAACAACAAAAATAGATGAAAAAAGATGACATATATGACATACCTTAACATATGTGAGATTGTTATGTTGGATAAACCATTCATAACCTTCAAGTTCACCAACAACAATACAATGGAGAGAAGAGGTGTTTGGGAGCCTTTTTAAAGGGGCTCATATGCCTTCTCAAGTAGACGTACATCATGAACAAAATCAAAGTCATCTTTATCATCATAATCAGTTGCACTAGTACTAAATGTGTCGTGGATCAATGTATTTGTACCATCATATTCAATTATGTTTTCTATTGCATGGTCATCTTCTTCCATAGGATCATTATCTTCAGCTTCGATATTCACACCTCCATGTTCCTCCACTTGGAAAACCACATTCTCCGGGTTGTGGCAGTCCATATTATATGCCCTAGGGTGCTCCACCTATATAAAAATGATCAACATAAATACACCATGATCATGATCTCATCATCAAGTGATTTCTTATGAATATAAATTGTTAAAATGATACAATGAACAACTTACCAATGGACGATAATCATGCGCCCCTTCAATGTGACCATGTTGCCTATAATGTTTCTTAGTTTTTGTGATTATAAGTCTTCTAGTCTTTAAGCCCTTACAATTTTTGTAGGAACAATAACATTTTCCATAACCTTTTCTTTTCAAGATAGACCATAGTCTAGAAATTGTCTCCTTATTTTATTCTTTGTTGATATTATCTGACATGATCTTTCTTTATGGGCAAAAGAATTGGGCTATGGAAACTTCGGTCTATAACCTTCACAAACTAAGCAACATAATGTCACAAGTATGGAAGTCTTCTTAGAACTAGTTATAAAGAACTTGAAATTTTAGTTATAAAATGATGTTTCACTATAATATACCAAATTGAAATACTTAAACATAGAAAAATTTCAAAATGAACCAAAAATATTGAACATTCAACATAGTAACATAGTACTTGGGTACTCCAAGTACTTGGTGTGGGGATGTCACGGGGACAAGTAATTTGAGGTTTTATGGAGATCAACATAACACCAATTTCAGGTTAATAAGAAAACTTAAAGCATAGGTATAGATTTTGTCCTAGGCATGACTAGAACAAGAGGCATCACTATCATCATGAACAATAGTCATTGACATATCACAAGAGTAGTAGTTATATTACAACAATGTCAAAGAACTCTAATAAGATCAAAGTAGTGACCATTGTAGTATGAGGATAGTGACATCATTAATACTTAACACCATGACTCCCAAAGTTATAAATAAACCAAGATTATGTGGATGCATATATATTGATAGTTTACTGCGCTATGAAACAATGATATCAATGCCTACAAAGTAGTGGCAATGCATGAGTTCAAGGACAACCTGAGTTGGCCTAGTGGTGGAGAACTTGTACTCTTGAAAGAGAGGTCACAAGTAGTGTAGGAGCACCTGTACCCAAGACGAACACAAGGAGGGTCATGTGATGATGAGGAGCCATAATGGCCCTCTTAACAATTGTTCCAACTTCATGGTTCCAACTTTGTTTGGTAACAACACCTTCAAACTCACAATCAAGACCTATCTCCAAGATCCACCATCATTCATGACTCACTCACAATCTCTTTGCTTCTTCAAATGACCATTATGGTCAAGCCTTTAGGCAATAGGCCTCAACACCCTTAGCCAACCTTTCACTCCAAACTTGATCTCACAAACAATGCTCTTATTGGTCATAACATACTCTAGTTTGCAACTTTTATTTGAACACACCCATTCCTATGACAACTGAACAACCCTTGTATTGACAACTAGGCTCCACTTCTTGTGGTAACAACCTAGACTCACCTGCACACAAACAAACCATCCCCATACTCCAAAGCACCCACAATGGCTTATTAACAACTTCAAACCTATGTTAACACTTTAAATAACTTATATGGTTATGACTGTCCCATAAACATTCCCCTTAAGCATTCAACAACCCTTAACAACTCTTGGTTTGAAAAAACCCTTACAACTTAGGACTCTTAAATCCTCACACATATTAAGAGACCTTCAACACAACTCAATACTATTCCCCCATGCAACTTAACAATCCAACCTTTGAGTGCAACTTAAGTTCCAACATAAGAATTAACTGTCAGTTGTGACAGTCATACCTTTATCTGAGGTAGTCACCCAACATAACCCCAAAGAAGTGTCCCTTACCATTTTAAACACTTGGACAAATTCAACACTCACTATTACATCTCTCCAAGACACCACTTTTCCTTCGAGGCAACTTGCATGCACAAAACCTTTATAAAACTGCCACTTCACTGCTTTGTCTATCTGAGACAGATTTCCAGTCATCTTCATCCACCAACACACATGCCAATTTGTACATGGTCTCCTGTAGGCTTAAACACATATTGTACACATCTTTCCCCTCTATACTACCAATTTTGGGGATTTTATGCACATCAAAACAAAAGTTATTACATTTTTACTAGTCACTGGATACCCTAGATCGAGGGTTTGTAATTTGGATAAAAACTTGAATATCTTGCCTAAACAGTGATGGATTTGAATACAATAAAAACCAAATTGAAGTTTGTTCAGTGCCACATCAAATAGAATAGAAGATAAACTGAAACTTCAAGGTATTAACACAAAAAAATCAAGTGATCAGACTGCTATACTGTCAAAAACATGAAAAATGAGCACAAAACCATGTTATATTGATATCAAAACTTATTACATCGACACCATTCCATTTTTTATCTTTGCAGACATATTTATATCATTATTTAACATTATTGGGGTTTAATGGTTAATTAAGGGTTTGAGAATGAAATATGTTTGTAAGGTCCTAATAAGGCCACTTAGAAGATGTAATAGGTAACCTAATAAGGCCATGTAGAAATAAATTTGGTAACCTTCCCTTTTTTTATTACAAGCTAGAGAAATGAGTCACTGACAATATGATAGATGCAGCTCATACGATGAGCATTTAGCTATAAATAAATGTAATTGAAATCTGATTTATGTGGGGAATAAAGAGAATTTGGTCTATGTTGTAGCAGAGCTCTGTGTGTTTAAATTTTATCTCTGTTTGCCCTTGTTAACTAGATTCATCTTCTACACTTAATTGGTTACTCAAGACCATCTAAAGTCCCATCATACATAGTCACAATTTTCCAAGAAATCAAAATAGCTCATATGTCTGAGAGAACAGAAAGATAAGAAAACAATGTTGTTGAGGATTTAAACAGAGCCAATCTATGGCATTTAATGGAGATGAGGCACATTATAAAACATCTGTTGATACACAACACCCTCAAATCTTTTGGTATACAATAAAATGAGAGGCATCTACCTAAGGAACACCTATAGGAAGATTTAAACTATAAATCAAATACATACTTCAAACTTATACAAGAAAACACACTATTTAATCTTTATATTTCACTCCTTTAGGATTATATAAGAATATTGCAAATCAAGGATTACAAACCATAGCCATAAAAACTCATAGTTCATCAATTTGTCTATGTTGTCCAATAACCTCATTCCAAACCATGCTAAGTTGTTTAAGGATACAAATATGTTTCCCTCCATTCACATATGAATTACATTGTTCTTTAAAAATTATCATTGTAATGAAGATTCTAAAAAGTAAATGACATAGGTTACCATTCAATAATCCAGTGCTAAAAAATTAACCAAATTTCAAGACTAAGGTAAATTGTAGATAGTCAATTGATGTCTTCCCAGTTTTATGTGCATTTAGCTATAACTTACAAAACTATATCTTTACATAAATTGAATTCGAGGCTCACCATTGTAAACATAAAACATCAAACCTTTGTTCGACTATATGTAAAATGTTATCAACTAAGAGACTTTTTATGTCCATGATAATCGATCAACCCATATAGGGGAAAATTATAAGGGTTGAGGACTAAATACTATATGCAAAATACTATCAACTAAGATAATTTTTTTCTATGATAACTGATCAACTCATATAGGAAAAAATTGTAAGAACTAAGAGAGTTTCTATGTCCATGATAACTAATCAACCCATATAGGGAAAATTTGTAAGACTTGAGGACTAAGTTAGAATTTTGCCTTGACAAAAAATTAATGTTCTAGAGTAGTAACCTATTAAATCAAAGTTCTGCTATTAGAGTAGAGCAACATCAAGCTCATAAAAAAAAAGCACATTACTTCCATATAGTGAACAAATTTCAACCGCCTTTTAGGAGGATGAGAAATATTTATGTGTGTAGTCATAGTCTTGAAACCAAAATATAACTGAGTACATGTAAGTTATTTTTCAAGTTCACAAATGATAGCATAGCTAGAAAAGAAAATGTGTGGTGAGTTTGAAGCAACCCCATGACCTAGTGTGTATCCAAAGTTTATCTCAACTCATATCTTACCAAGTGGACAAAAAACACATGTGGGTACTTTTCCTTAACCTCATAAACACAGACTCCCTTACTAACCATATCAATTGACAAGTACCCTTTCCCTTCATGAAGGGTCACAATTGGGATAAATCTTGAGGAGAGGTGAAGAGATGGTGGTGATAGTGTAATGCACATGCAAGTATTCAACCACTCATGCATTAGAAACAAAAAATCATGAAACAATCACAAGAACACCACAAGTAAAATGGGAGCTTTGGTCAAATACTTTAGTTGGATGCAACCACAATCTCATGCAATTCCACTGTCATTCAAAGCCTCTAAATCAATAGATGTTGGATGATCTTAATAGATATTGATAAGTCTTAAGTGTTCATTTGGTCCACCATACTCTAGAACACCTTCTCTCAAATCTAAGAAGACACCCTATATCTATCCAATCTTGACTCTTTGCTGAAAAAGGTTGAAGAATCAATATGAAACCAATATAAAATTCTAAGTATTTATGATTAAGAAAAAAAATGGAAGTTACAAAGCTGAGAGAACATGGGAACAATATTACTACCCTTATAATAGGTCGTGGACTCCACATATAATCTGGAACATTTCAAAAGGTAAATAAACTTTTAAGATATGTTTTGTTTCAATATCCATACACAAAACACAATGGTTATTTACTATTTAAAAGGAAAACTCGATAGACTAGTCTTATAATTCTATCGGTTGGACAAGATAATTTGAGGTGGTGACATCCTTTTATTTACACAACATTTTTGTTAGAAAGCATGACATATATGCTCTATATTTGGTAAGACATGTTTTGAGATTCAAGAACCGGTTTACAAGTATACCAAACAAAAAGAAGTTGTTATAGTGTAAGTTTCTTTGTGTCAATCATTGATGCTCATGAATTGAATCCTAATATAAATTAAACATAATATAGCTTACAACTTAAAAACAAAACAATTAAATTTGCAAGATAAACTGGAAAATCCTATGAAAATCATGACATCAAAACATAACTAAAAAGACCATGAGCTCAATCGTGTACAGAAAAAATCCCTCTCATTGTTAATACTATTTTGTGCAAGAAGTATTTGGGGTTTTTAATATGTAGAAAATAATTTGAGAATGTATACATACAATGCAAGCCAGGAGAAAAACAATGGTGAATTTTCTAAAACTTGAATCAAACTCGGGTAGACACTTGGAATTGCCTCAACCTACAAAATGTAAATCGGATTTGTAGTGAAATAATAAATAACATAATGATAATGGAAAGAGATCAGAACTAAATTACCCAATCTCAAAAACTTTGAAAAATTCTCATCATGTGCCTGCTTCCTCCCAATTTTTGCACTGTGCCCGCGAATAATGAAGGTGCATATATTACTTTTTTTTTAAAAACTATGTAGGGGAAAAAGTGAGACTAAGTATGGAAACCCTAATCCCACTCTCATACACACTAATGGAATATAAAAGAGCCTAGGGAGGTAATGCACATTGTCTACTTCTTATAAGAAAGAGAGAGAAATGGATTACCTCTTAGGTTCTCTCTTCCTTTGTTGTAAATGAGAGAGAGGAATGATGCAAAATGCAATCTAACCTAGAATGCAAGTAAGAAAGTTATCCCTAATCTGAGAATGTAGATCAAAAACAACTAATACACTTCTAAAAAGAATAGATCAAAAGGAAAAATTAGAGGTGAACCAGTGTCTGAAATATGAGCAGAAATGTTTAGGACCAGGGTGCCATGCCACTATCCTGGTTCTGCACTTCTGGAGCTACAACTGATAGGATGGATTTTGAGGCTTGCAAAATACTATTCTACCAGATCCTACTGATGGCAGGCAGAACCATGGTGCCACATCACTTTCCTGGGTAGGAACAAGGCACCACATCCCTGTCCTTGGGGTTTTTGCTAAGATCTGCATCTCACAACTATCCCTATGTGCTCTTTTGGTCATAAAACTTCTAGTGACGCTTGGATCCGAACATGTACCTAAAGATGAAAAAGAGGGTTTGAGGTGGCTATATAGGGTTTTGCCTTAGTCAAACCCCCATGTTGGTGATTTTCACCTTTACAAATAGCCGATAATGTACTAAAAATGTTTGTGTAAGAACCTTGTGTGTGTGCAAGATCCTAAGATGAAAGCAAACAATCTAGAGCAACCCTAAAGAATAAACCCTAATTTCTTATAATTGAAAAATTAAATGCTCTAAATCCACAATGAAAAGTGATCTAAAGAATGAATATGAATCAAAATGAAGCTTATGCAAAGACATGAAAACAACATGAAACCATACCCAAACCCAAGGGAGAGGTACAAGCCAATCATCAGTCCATGATCTCCTATTATTCTTCTATATCTTCAAAAGCCCCCAATTGATAAAATTATTCTTGATGAATGTTTGATGGATGAATGTTGAATTTTGTTGAAGACTTCAAAGATCTTCTCTTTCACTGCAAAGATGGCTCTGATGCTCCAAAAACCTTCTCTTAGATTCTTAGAAGAAGACCCCTTCAAATGAAGAAAGAGAGCTCTTAAGTATGAAACCCTAGATCTTAATTTCATGTTTAGGGTGACCTCAAATTTGAATTTCCCGCTTATAATTTGGGTTTAAGCATTATTATATCATAGGATTGTGCTCCCAAAATTTTGGGGAAAAAGTCGCGGACCATGTGCATTCCCGCCATGGTTCGACCAACTTTTCACCAAATTTTTGAGGCTGTTAGATATGATGATATTAGAGTGCATCCCAAAGTTATAGCTGATTTCGAGATGTTTTGATATGTGAAATCAAGCCTAAATGGTCAAAATAAGACATAATTAGGGTTTATGATTAAATGATTCATTGGAGGATTAAGATGAAAAGGGGCACACTTAGGGTAAAGGGCCCAACTTTATAATATGTAAAGTGATTAAACATAACCTTAGATTTAACTAAATTAATTGATTAAATGCTTAAGGGGGAATTTGAAATGCAAGATGCAAGACACACTAAAGTAGGTGCTAACCTAAGTGTGAAATCCTACCACCCTAGCAAGGGTATACAATTTATGACACTACATTTAGCCCCCACTTTAGTGGTCATATGACACTATGTGCATTTGCAAGCTAAAGTACAAAAAAGTTACATCATTTGAAAAAGGACATATCCATAAGTTGTTGGATGAAGCCCCCAATGGTATCTGTAGTACACTGTTAGGAACCACACCCTACAAAACCACATGTTAGATCATAAAATCACCTAATTCTTACTAAGGAAGGTGATCAAATTCATGGGTAGCTATATGCCCCCTGTTTCAACTTGCTTATTAGTGAGGTGAAATAGGGTATCATGTTTTCCACAATGAATTGTGATAAAGATTTTGATGAAGGAAGTTCACAACAAGGCTTGATTTCTCATCCAAGCATATTATGGATCTAATGCGGAGAAAGAGGGTGAACTCACTATTCAAACGCCATTGATGGTGCGAGAATCAAAGCTTCCTAGCTCAAGATATGATAAATTGAGGAAAAAGTGTAGAATTTAGGATTTTAACTTAAGAACATAAAGTCAAAAAGTGCATAACACATAAATATGAAAGTGACACCTTCATTTGTCACTTTCTAACTTTTTGGCACTATTCACTGCAAAAGAGCCCACATATTAGCCATCATGCCTCAACACCGACCTGAGCGACCTACAGGGATGGAGATCTTGTGCTAGTATGTACTCATCAGCCGACCACTTGACAAGGTGAGTTGACCTTCCAATGACTCCATTTGACTTTTTCATGCTTTCATAGTTTTTAGGAATGATGATGTCATCACCAAATCCAGGCCCGGGCCCTCCCTTCAAACACCTAGGGGTCCTAGGGCATCCTGGTCATCCTAGGGTACCATGGTCCCAAGGGGGTGCCCTGGTCCTATCTGGTTGCCCTAGTCCCACCTGGGTGCCATGGTCCCAATAGGGTGCCTTGGTCCTCCTAGGGAGCCTTGGTCCCTATTCGGGGCGACACGAGATCAGGAGATGAATGTTAGAATTGATAGAATGATCGCATTGATTGGATGATAATAATGATTTATTGATTACTAATGATGGATTTTTTTTTGTTTTGCAAACACTACCATACATCCACGAGCATACTACTGGTGTCACCTTATGGAGCCTTCGGGAGCAGATCCCAAGGCTGATAATGGGGGAAAGGGATTTGCTACATGCAGTGGGCTTTTGGGATGTGATAACTATGTTGACCATAAGATTCCATTATGCAATGTTGATGGCACTGATGGAGAGGTGGGATGCAGACACCTTGACATTCTTGCTACCTATGGGGGAGATGACGGTCACCCTTGAGGATGTATACCACATTCTATGCCTTCACATTAGGGGAGAGACCATGAGATATCGATCTAACCAGACAAAGTAGGATTATAGGAGCGATAAGGTGTATGTTATGGGGAGAGTGATACTCGGCAAGATGAGGGGTCATATCATGGCTAGCTGGCTCCTACACCCAACCAACAAGGTTCCATTAGTAAGGTGACTCATGATTGTGAACCTTGCACTAGTCGTGTGCCCTAATGGGTGCGACACACATATGCATGGAGGACTCATCTACACTATCTGAGTGATGGAGAGACATAGGAGGGTATATTATTGGGGTTAGAGCATGCTTGTGCATCTCTATCATGATCTTCAGGAGTATGTGTTTGGACAGGGATGCAACCTGATCACATGCACACTACTGCAAGTGTGGATGTTCAAGCATTTTACATGCACGATCTCTTGCATTGGAGGTTGAGCTTGGATAGATTGATAGGAGGCAGAGTCATATGGAGACCCTACCTCAAGATGTAAATGTGGGCAGGGATACACAAGAAGATGTTCAACATGTAGAGGAATTGTCTACTAGAGGGGCGGTACAACCACATAGTCATTCCCTTCTACTTCGATCGAGTTCGGTGGTAGTTTGGGTTTGAGCAGTGTGTTCCTACTGATGTGTCTATGTACATACAACACTCACGCATGATGTCAAGGCTAGGAGCCATTCCTAGGCCTACCAGTGATGAGATCAACATCATAGATTCAGACGGGTTAGATCAGGACATTGTGACAGACTATAGAGATGATTCAGGCATGCACTAATGGCACATCACATGGTAGGGGAGGATATACCCTAGAGCCATCTTCCCAGCAGACTTCCCTAGGGGGAACCATAGACCATGGAGAAAGTCAGGCATTAGAGAGGGATCCAATACATCTGAGGAGGGCTCAAATGATTAGGTTGATGATACTAGAGAGCAGAAGGCAAGCAAAGATGGAGATGATCCTAACATCGGAGAGGGAGATCAGGATGGAGATGATGAGGAGGATGGAGAGGAGGAGGAGGAGGATGACAAGGAAGAGGAAGAGGAAGAGGAGGAGGAGGAGGAGAAGATTGAGGAGGAGGATGAGTCAGATGTAGTTCCTCATCACTCTAGGGAGGATACCATAGCCCTAGATCCATCGAGTCTCCCACTATAGGTAGAGAAGGACCCTATAAGGGATCCTAATCCTAGTCCCCATCGACCCACCCCTACTGTACAAAGATAGTACGAGCACAAAGAGCCTAGTGGGTCCTAGTCTTAGGAAATATCTTTCCACGATCCTACTGGCGGGAGGGAGATCCAGGTAAGGTGTCCCGTTATTGATTAACTTGTGTATCTTACTTGTTAGGATTTGATGATATAAAATGTTACTAATGAAAATTTTCTCTTTCTTGCAGCTACCATCCAAGAGTGGCATTCTCTCATTCTGAATGCAGTGATAGACCTCATTGTGACTACACACATTCCTAGTTCCTCATAGATATCACACAAATCCTAGAGGAGTACAAGATGATATGAGGACCTTTTCTCCCCTATTCGGATGGAGATGGAGGTCCTATGAGAGAGGTTACGATAGACAAAGTATGACTTAGTTGCATCACAGACATAGGTGGCCACATACCATGAGATCATGATGGAGAGGGATCGCAGGAGCTCCTCATGGAGTCACTCACATTCCATATCATGATAAACCCCCATGGGGCCACCCCCACAACCAGATCAGGAGGGGGCATCTAGCCACCATCCTCCAGCTACTAGTCCTAGGGATAGGAGATGATCTCGATGTATTGATGTATATATGATGATACTCATGGATATATTATTTTAATTCTTAAGCAATATGTGCATTTCTTAGATTAGAAGTAACATATTGAGTGATGAACATGTATGTCTAATTTAATTTCCACCTGATTGATTTATCAATGCTTCATGATTAAATTTATACATGTATGATTTAATTAAATAACTAAGTATTTAATCAAATTCTACTTTGATGATGTAGAAGAAGAATGTATTAAGCCTAAGAACTATATGACAAATGTAATTCAATTAGCTTTAATTAAACACAACATGATATATTTCTACTTAACACATAAGAAATTGTATAACATGCTAGCATATATGAAATGTAAATCAATTACAATTTACATAAAAGAATCCAAGACAAATAATAAATTAATGAAACATGCTTGTCAATAATCAAGTAATGTAGACCAAACAATATAACATCATTTAATCCTACATACTTTAATGAAGACATGCTAACATATTACCCAATTTAAAAGAAAAAGATATAGGAAGAGAACAAAAAGTAGACTAGAGATAGAGAGAACTAGGTATAGTATCTACAAAGGTGCATAACATTTATGGGTTCCTTGAGAGACGTACCTTTCACATCTGCTATCTTGTAAGCACTATATCCATAGACTTTGACAACAATATATGGTCCAAGCCAATTAGGGCTGAATTTTCCTTTCTCCTCAGGTAAGGAATTCACATTGTGCTGATTCTCGTAAAGGACTAAATCACCTACTAAGAAAGAATGTTGAATAACCTTATCATTTTAGCTTCGTTGCAAAGTTTTAAGATATGCTTGAATATGCTTGAGAGCATTTATACTCTCTTCATTGAGCATATCATGTTGTTGAAGTCTTTTCTCCCTATAGGAATCATCATTCACTATACCCCTAAGAGAAACTCTCAAAGAAGGAATTTCTAACTCCAAAGGTATAATGGCATCGACACCATAAACAAGATTATAAGGAGTACAACCCGTAGCAACATGTAAACTTGTATGATAAGTCCACAAAGCATAGGTTAATTGAGTATTCTAATCCTTACCATGCTTGTTTACAGTCTTTCAAAGAATTTGTTCAATTATCCTATTAGAAGACTTAGCTTGACCATTTGATTGAGGATAATAAGGTGTAGAAAACTTATGTTGAATATGATATTTCTCGAGAAACTTCTTCACATCCTTATTTTTGAATGATGTTCCATTATCTAAAACTAAGATGGAAGGTATCCCAAATCGGGAAATAATGTTTTCCAAAATGAATTGACAAATTACTTTAGTGGTAGTGGATTGAAGAGGAATGGCTTCCACCCATTTCGTAAAGTAATCAATGGCAGTTATGATGAAAGTATGTGCTTGAGATGAAGGAGGAGATATTTTACCAACAAGATCCAAACCCCATGTAGAAAAGGGCCAAGATGATACCTATGATCGAAGTTCCTGGGTAGGCACATGGATCAAATTGCTATGTTACTGAGACTGATGACATCTTTTAACAAATGCAAAGAAATCCTTTTCCATGGTTTGCCAATAATACCCCATTCGGAGCAATCTATGAACTAAAGATCTAACCCCAAAATTCCCTGCACAAGCACTTGAATGTGATTCCTTAAGAGCAATAGGGATTTCAGCCTTGTTTAAGCATTGAAGGAGAAGACCATTATAACCCCTCCTATAAAGAAAATTAGAAATGATAATGTATCTAGCAGCCAATTTGTGAATCCTAGCCCTAGTATTCTTATTCAGAGAGTTAGGAAAGGTACCATCACTCAAATATCTCATGATATGCAAGTACCATTCATCATAATCTATAATGCAACAATGTGCCACATCACTAGGATTATCAACAATAGTCGGGATAGTGAGGTTGTGAATAGTGAATTTAAGATCTACCAAGGGGCCCTCTAGAGACACAAGAGAGGAAACACATGTTATCGTATCAACTTGTCGATTATCTTTTTGAGGAATGGGCTCCATGGTATAAGAATCAAATTTTTGCAACAAGGATATAGCTAAATATCTATATTGTGATAATTTGTCTTTCTTATCTTGATAAACTCATGTCACTTGTCTTATGATTAGTTGAGAATCTACATAAATATGTAGATGTTTTACATTCAACACCAAGGCTTCTTTAATTCTAGCTATAAGAGCCTCATATTCAGCAATGTTGTTGGTACATAAGAAATTGAGATGATATGATAAAGGAATAGGCTTCTTTTTAGGAGAGATTAAGACCACCCCTACCCCCGATCCTATACGACACTTAGAGCCATCAAAGTATAGTTCCCAAGTCTCACCAACCTCAATGGAAAAAATGTATTCATCAAGAAAAGACTCTATATTAGGTAGGGAGAAGGGTGAAGGAGGATCAACTAAGTGTTTAGTCAGCACTTGACCCTTTATTGCCGTTTGTGAGACAAACTTAAGGTAAAACTCAGTCAACATCATAACCCACTTAGCTAAGTATCCAGACAGATCAGTTTTGGAGAAAAGATGTTTAAGAGGATTGAATTTAATGATAACATGGATCTCAGCATTCAAGAGATAGTGCCTCAAATTTTGAGTTGCAAAGACTAAAGCAAGGCACTATCTTTCTATTGCAGAATATCAAAATTTGTAATCAAGCAGAGTGTGGCTTATGTAATAAACCAAGCATTCTCTCCCATCCTTATCACATTGGGCTAGTAAGACTACAAGAGATTGAGGGGATGCAACAGTGTACAAAAGGAAAGGCTTAGTAGGATCGGCAGGTTGAAGAATGGGAGGATTGGCCAAATAGGTTTTTAGGTCTTTAAATGCTTGACAACAATCTTCATTCCATTGGAAAGTGATATTATTTTTAAGAAATTGTGTGAAGGGAAAGGTACGATCTGCAAGTTGAGAGATGAACCTATGAATACCTTGGATCTTTCCTTGTAAACATTTTTTGTTGGGAGACATTATTAAGAGGTGGCATGTTAACAATAGCATCTATCTTCTTTGTATCCACCTCAACACTATGATGTGAAACTATGAATCCTAATAGTTTTCCACTATACACACCAAAAACACATTTTTGGGGATTCAAATGCATGTTATACTTTTGAATTCTCTCAAATATTTGATGAAGGATCTTAACATGATCTATACGAAGGACGGATTTGGCTAACATGTCATCAACATAATCTTCTAAGGTTTTATGCATATAGTCATGGAAGATGAGAGTCATAGCATGGTGATAGGTTGTGCCTATGTTATTCAATCCAAAAGACATCGCAATCCAACAGAACATACCCCAAGGGGTGGTAAAAGCAATTTTATATTGATCTTGAGGATTAATGAAGATTTGATTATATCCTGAGAAACCATCCATAAAGGATAATAAAGCATGCCCTGCTACCAAATCCACTATCATATCGATATTCGGGAGAGGAAAGTCATCCTTTAAAGAGGCCTTATTTAAATCATGAAAATCCATACACATCCTAATCTTTTTTTCAGCTTTAGCCACAACTACAATGTTTGAAATCCATGGCGAATAATCGATAGGATGAATGAATCCACCATCCAACAGTTTTTCAATTTCATCTTTAACAAGTAATGCCAATTTAGGGTGATTTGAATCTTTTGATTCACATGTTTAGCATCAAGAATTAGGACAATGTTATGAGTGACAATCTTAGGATCTACGCCAGGCATGTCAAAATATATCTAAGCAAAGATCTCGGGGAATTCATGTAACAACTCGACATACTATTTTTTTTCTTCTTTGTCAAGACATTTCCCTATCTTGATGATTTTATCTTCAACACAAGGATCCATCTTGATATCAATGGTGTCATTTATTAGGAGATTGCCTTGTTGAGGAGGATCTTCTAATTCAGGAAATTCTTTAACTATCTCATCGTTGTTTCTTTCTTTCCCAAAGTAAGCTTCCACATTTAGACAATAGGGAAAACTGAAGTTATGGTGATAATGAGGAAGGTTTTCATAAGCTCCCAAGAATTCAGCTAAGGAATCATCAGTAGAAAAAACATCCAAAGAAAAGACACAAGAAGGGTCATAGTCAATATATTATAGATATTTTAGCGAGAGAGAAGCAAAAATGATTAACACTAATAGATGGTCTCTTAGAGGCTTTAGTATGCTTGAAAGGATCATAACCAAGCCCAAATGTCATATCACAATATTTGTTTTCCAAGGGAACCTTAATCCCTTGTTCTTGAGCACCACATCCATTTCCATTATATCCACACCTAGCTAGGATGTGAAAACCAGGACATAAAGGTTAGTCATTTCCGAAGAAGGAGTATTTTCAAAAAGTGAAGAATCAAAATCCTCTAGACCAGAAACTAAGTGAGATGAAGTCTGAGAAGCCGCCACAAAGTTATTACTCAATGGTCAAGATAAAGTAGATTTCCTTTTAGGTTCTTCTTCTTCTTTCTTCTTTTTGACCTTAGGTTCTCTAGGGGGAATTCTATATTCCCCTATGAAATTCGGATTGAAATCAAGGGATCCCCCATCATCTTTTGCAAGAATATTTTCAAGAGAGAAAGTGTTCTCAATTGTAGAGTCGGGTTGAGAAGACTCTTCCTCAAGAACCTTAGGTCCACTTGAGGAAGTATTGGAAATAGATTCAGATATAGGAGACAAGTCTGATGAATTGGCCACACTAATCAGAGTAGAAGGTTTAGAGGAATTATATAAGATAGTTGGGGAAGAATTGATTGAAGAGGATTTAGAACTTGATGTTTGTAAACAAGCCTAGAATATTGTGTCACCTAACAAGGTATATATTGTATTGTTGTAAATAAACTTGATTTTCTTATGCAATGTAGAGGGAACAACTTGCATGCTATGAATCCAAGGTCTCCCTAGCAACAGGTTGCATGTCAACTCTCCAGATATGACATGGATAGGTGTGGGTAAGTAACAAGACCTACCTTAATAGGCAAGGTGATGATACCTAGTGAAGGTTTAGCAACGTTATCAAAGCCACGAATGGTAAGAGAATTGGTCTTAATAAGAGATGTATCAACATTGATCTTATGCAACAAGTTAATACTACACACATTAAGGCTAGAACCATTTTCCACTAGTTTTTGTCTTATCGCACTATCATTTATAATAACCACAATCATTAAGGGATCATATCGTTGTTGAATTTCACTAGAGGGTAGCTCTTCTTGTGTAAACACA
This sequence comes from Cryptomeria japonica, assembly GCF_030272615.1. NCBI lineage: Eukaryota > Viridiplantae > Streptophyta > Pinopsida > Cupressales > Cupressaceae > Cryptomeria > Cryptomeria japonica. Next base: position 469,038,225 of record NC_081410.1, read on the forward strand.
ATCTAAGCCTTAGGTGTTGTAATAGAGTTAATCAAGGAAGCCATATTATTGGATGTCACTGCGGGTGGGACATTCAATATTTTCAAAGCATCTTGTAGAATTCCATGATGATTCGAGGAAGTTTAAAGAAAATCCCAAGGGGATATCCTAGAATGAGTAGCTTTAAGTTGTTCGAAAAGATCATATTCCTTACCAAGGGTTTGTGAAATGCGAGGTACTTGAGGAAGAATGGGTTGAGGATCAAGTAGAGAAGTTGGAACAACTGGAAGAGGATTAGGCTGCCTTTTGTTTTTTGTGTTATAGGTATGGGCAACTATATTATAACTCTCCTTAGTTAGTTGTCTATCATACCTATAAGGACTCTTAGTGGGATTCCTTCCTTGAACCATAATGATAGGTTTGTTTGGAGTGCTAAAGAAATCATGACTATATCCACCTTTAACCATGAAAAGAGGTTGATTAGGACAAGCACCTTGGACAAAAAAAAGTGGTTTTCTATGTTCATTCACATTGATCATATTGAATAACCTTTTAGATGCATTATTCATGTTTGAAAGTTTAGGCAAAGACATAAAGTCATCAAGGGCATCATCCAATAACGCATGATCCTAGTGATTGAAAAGCTTATCTTTGGACTCAAAAGGAGACATAACATCATAGAGGGAATCATCAGAGTCAACCATGTTTCTAGATCTAGTGGAGGATTTTATAGGAATGTACCCATGAGAGGGATCATTCAATTTATCTTTCTCATCACCACAAAATGACATAGTAACAAGGTTGATTAATTTTTGGCAAAATGAGGGTTTAGAAGGCTAAGGGTTCAAAAAATCATCTAGAGCTTCATCTAATTCATCCTTACTAAACTCATAATCAACAAAATTACATACAACATAAAAAACATGAACATCTTGTAAATAGAAATATGACATTTTGAAATGAAAATTGCATGAAACTCAAACACACAATGCAAGGAAAATGAAATAAACCTTTTTTTTTTTGAATGAAAATGAAATAATCTAGATATAGATCTAACGATGCAATGAAAATGAAATTGGATTCATGTCGGGTTCACCAAAGATGTTGTAGACACCTAAAATTAATATTTGATTAATTTAAGCCAATCAACATAATTAATTAATTTAATTGTGTTATCCTTGTTCCGCTCATAATCAATTAAATCTAATTTAATTAATCCTATCACTATTGTCCAATAATTAATTTATCAAATAAATTAATTATTCCCCTATTCTTCTAAAGTCCACTCCAATAACTATTTCCTCTAAACCCACCTAGTTAATTAATTTTAATTAATTAACCTAGTCATGTGATTCCTACAAATCACTTTTCGTAATCCCACTCAACCTAATTAATCCTTCTTGAATCTCTCATAATCATGCTTATCATTATTCTCCTATTTTTTAATTCCCACTCATGTCACATCAACATTGAGTCTCTCAAAGAAATTAAAATTTCTTTGAATCCCTCAATGCATCCTTATTTTGAAATTTTTAATTCCTCATATTTGAAATTCAAATTTCTCCCCACTTTTTCCAAAGGAATTTTATATTCCTATTTATTTTCCAAAGGCACCCTCGATCAATGCCTTCTATCTAAAATCAATCTCAACCCTTCATGATAAAATCAATCTTGGCCCTCCATTGGCCTTCTCCAATCTATAAATTGGAGCCTATTCTCCTCACAAATAATCCACTTCTCATGCATGTCATGTTGCCTATTTCTTCTCTCATCCTCTTCATAATCCTCTATCAAATCCATCCATCCTTAATCTTCTAATGCAAATTCTTCTATCCATCAATCTATCTTGTTGAGCACAAAGGAGATCAATCCACATCCAAATCAAGAAAGTAGCACATCAAGTGGAGCATCAAGGGCGCATCCTCATCATCCACTTCATCAAGCTCAATCCGATGGAGAAGGTAAAAGGATTGCAAGGTATAAGCATTGTCTTCATGTTTTTATGTGGTTTTATTCATGTCTCATGTTTTAATATCCTTTAGTGTTTCATTTGCATTCTAACCACCTGAATTCACCTTGCTGCATTTTTCCCATCTTCATTCTGGCACCCCCGGTGGGACCCACGTCCCGAATTTAACAAAAAATTAAGTTTTTTGTGAAGGTTTCTCAAAAGTTCACACTTCAGAATGAGCGCACGTGCATTGGTGTTACCATTTTCTAGATCAGTGCAACCGCTTACTAATCAGCACGTCCGTCTCAGCTTTGGTGCGATCGCATAAAATTTCAAAAAAATTCTGGCACCTCACTGTTCTTCAGCGCGACTACCATGCAAATTCTTCTATCTCCTCTTCTTCATTCTTTATGTTCTTCTCACTTCTATCTCTTTTCAGTTCTCGCTTTAGCATGACCACTCTGCGATTAGCGCGAGCGTTTTGTTAAAAAATTAAATTTGAATTTTTGGGCGCTAACTCTTGTTGTTTTGATGTGAGCGCCTGCTAATCAGCGCAACTGTAATTTTTTATGTTTCTCTTGTTTGCTCTGTTTAATATTAATATTTTATCTGTTAGTGCGACTACTCACACATTAGTGTGACTGTCTGCTAATCAGCATGACCGCATGAATAAATAAATAAATAAATTCACCATATTATTTATTCTATTTTTTTGCCATATCTTCTTTATCTTCAATTTGTTTTCCTCCAAACTTCACTAGATCCCCCGTAATTTCATTTTGTGTATTTCCTTCCTTGAGGGCCTTATCCCAAATTCCACTTTTTGAAGCCCAAAATCCCACATTTCTTTGATTTTAGGGTTTGCCATAACTTCTTCCACTTTTATCCAATCACCTCCAAATTTTTCCATGTTGTCTATCTCCAATTTTTTCTTTTTTGTCTCTCTTGGACAAATTTTTCCATTCCTTCACCTCGCCTCTAAAATCCCCATTTTAAGCTTGCTTATCCCTTAGAAAGTGTCAAAAACCTAGTCAAACCCCATTTACCCATCAAAATTTCCTCCAAATCCACATTTGTCTTTAGTAGAAAAGTTTTTATTCTTGTTTTTCTACTCATTCCTAAAAAATAAAAAAATAAAATTTTTTTTGTCATTCTTTTGTCTTTTGCAGGACGCTTGTTGAAGACTTCATTTTCAAACTACTAATCAAGTGGTTTTGCAGGTTGCCTAAGAGGTTCAAGAAAACATTGTGTCTTTTTTTCTAACTAGGCACCTAGATCTAATTAGAAGGTAAATAAACCATTGTTCTTTGTGTTTTGTGAAAAGCATAAAGGTAGGAGAGCATGATCTCGTCTAGCTAGACGATCAGAAATTTAGACCCTCCAAGTTTTTCATGTTTGTTGCATGCTTACCCTTAGTGGGTCTTCCCTCCCAACTTTATCTTTGAGAAGGTAAGAGGGGAACAGCCCAAGTGAGTACACCGGGACTTGGGGGTCCCAACTAACTATAATAAATAGGCCATTGATGATGAAAGGGTCAATGGTTGGGGCTATATGAGAGTTCACTCTCACATTGGGTGCTTAGTAGGATCCTAGAGATCTCAATCATGCTTGCATGACTACTAAGTTCTTGGTGCTTCATTGGGCTATAGGCCTCAATTTCGCTTGTAAACTTGTGAAGTGTAGCTCCTAATGGGAAGCCATACTAAACACCTTGTGCATAGTGGCCAAAAACCTTCTAGTCATTGGTGCAAAAGGTCGGACCTTTGAAGCCGCCCATATTTTTACGGACCTTAGTAGAGACACAAAGTTCGCCACAAGGAGTTTTCATGGGAATTTATCCTTGGCTGCCCCGAAGAAGTGAGTGTCGTGGAGGGGAGCTAGTGGGGTCAAGCATCTAAGTGTCTGCTCTGGGTAAGTGTAGTTGGGAAACCAATTGGGATCCATTGACTATTGTCCTTACTTGCCATAGGATATGTTGTGAAGGAGCATGAGTGTCTTTTGAGTCTAACTTCTTTTGACCGTTATGTTTTCTTTACTTGACATCTCTTGCCAAGTCCATCCCTCTTTCCAAATTCCATCTTGTCATCATCAAATCTTTTATCCATTTCTATCTATCCAAGAAATTCTGCAACCCCCAATCCACTACCATCCATTCAAACAATCATCCTTCCTCAACCAATATTTTTGTCCAAATCATTCATCTGACTTTGGGTAGCCTCTCCCTTTATTCTTCCTTATATCTATCCATTCTTCCATAATCATTCTCCCTCTAATCCAATCAAATCTCCAAAAGTCCAATCAATCAAATCCATCCATCTTCCTAATCCAGTTATCCAATCCTCTATCAAGAAATCATCCAATCAAATCCAATTCATCATCAATTCCAATCAAGTCCTAATCCAAGGACCAATCAAACCAAACCAAATCAAATCAAATCTAATCTAATTCAATCCAATCCAACCAATCAACCAATCTAATCTAATACAAATCAAATCCAATCCAGTCCAATCAAAACAAATCAAATCAAATCAAATCAAATCCAATCCAACCTAATTAGTTCCAATCCAATTCAATCCAATATAATCCAATCCAATTCAATCCAACCCAATCCAATTCAATCCAGTTCAATCCAATCTAATCCAATTCAATCCAATCCATTTAATCAATCAACCAATCCAATCAAATCAAGTCCTAATCCAAGGACCATTCCAATCCCATCAAGTCCTCATCTAAGGACCATCCGATCCAATCAAGTCCCAATCCAAGGACCATTCCAATCCAATCAAGTACTAATCCAACGACCAATCCAATCAAGTCCTAATCAAAGGACCAATCCAATCAAGTCAAGTCGTAATCCAAGGACCAATCCAATCGAACCAATTCCAATCCAAATCAAATCCAATCCAAATCTAATCAAATCTAATCCATCATCATTCCAAGCCAAGTCCTAATCCTCATCTTCATTTAACATCATCTTCATAATCTTTCCCCTCCTAAACATATTCATCAAATTCCAATCTAATCCTTCACTCTCAACATGACTACCTAGAATTTTAAAGCTTGGTATGAGAAGATGCTCATGGAAATTCTTGAACCTACCTACCGAGTTAATCCCATAATCTCCCACTCGCCTATCATACCTTCATCCATCCCATCTCAACACATTACACCCAATCCCAATCTATACCATATCTCTTATCCTTCCTCTACCTTTGACAAGGGAAATCCATCTTATTCCCCATCCATATCTCCATATTATCCCTCATCCACATACTCCTCTAATCCAATATGTATACCTCCATCTTCCCCCACATCTACACCCCAATCCCCATCCTTCTACAATGCATTCATTACCTCTACTCCCCATCCAAATCCTTTACTCCATAGTCCTCCAATCATTAATCCTAATTCCCCAATCCATTTTCCTAATCCTCCATCCAATCCCAATCCTCCATCTAATCCCAATTCTCCATCTAATCCTAATCCTCCAAAATCCATATTGTCCACATCCTCGAAATACATCATCCATAATATTATCCAAGACATGCTAGCAAAGGAGACAAAATCCTCACCTCAAAGCAAAGTAGCTAAGTCTCCTCAAGTCCTCCATCCACCCCAATCACCTCCATCTCAAAACAAATCCCAATCCCCTACAATTCATGATATGCCCATTTACCCATCTACTCACATCAAGCTTCCATACCTTCCTCCATCACACAATCCCCACAACTCCAAACATGCCAAAATCTTATTCCAAAGCATACTAGCATACCTCTCCATCTATTGATCCCATCCCCTCCACTTCCTCTCATGATTGTATGATTCCTCTATCATCGTATGATCCTCTTCCATCTCATGACCCAATCATTCCCTCCCACTCCATCTCATGATACCCTCCCTAGTCAAGAACAAAGTATCTCTTCATCTCCATGTCATGATCCCAATCCATATAAATATCCTAATCTTCCTTCCACATCTCATCCCCCTCAAAATGGACTCGCATCTTGTTTCTAAAATAATAAGGGTCTTCAAGATAATGCTAAAGATGTTGGTACATACTCTATTCCTCCTAAATCCAAATTTCCCTCATACAAATCAAAATACCATTATCCCTCATCTTCTGTATCCATTTTGGGACCCTATGTTCCAAAGTTAAACCCTTTGTTCCTTCCTTCCATTTTGGGCCCCTATGTTTTGATGCTCAATCCTCCATCCCTTCCATCCATATTGGGTCCTTACATCTCTCCATCCACCACTCCATCACCTCAAATAATCCCTAAGCAAGATCAACAAAGGCACACATCCTTGGATGCCTCCCAACACTCTCTTTCCACCATCCCATCCATAAAATCCATCAATCCTTCATCCTCATGCACCCATCCCATTGCTATTGGAAGCAATTTGGATGCCCAATCTAAAAAGCATAAAGCTCAAAATCCATAAAAATCAAAGGATCAACATGTCCCCTCAAAACGACATGCTCAAAACAAAAATATGATCTGAAAGAAAGAAAAATAAAAAAGGCCACAAAGGCCCCAAAATTAAAATTAAAAAACTATGTGGATTCCCAAAGAAGAAATGCATACCAAAGAAAAATCAAAATTGGCATCCAAACTTGTTAATCCAAAAGATCCATCCATTCATAAGTCTTCCAATCCTCCATCTAACACTCCTCCATCTTCAAAATCCATTTTGGGTCCTTATGTTCCAAAATCCACCATCCCAACTCCATCATCCCCTTTTTCTATTGTGGTTCCTCATTTCCCAAAATCCACACTCTATCCCCCATCTAATTCAAAACACTCTCCCCCACTACTCCACCACCCTTCAAGGTGTGTGCCAATGTTGATCTTCTACAAATTATTCAAAACCCCATCCATTATCCACCATCCATTTTTCACAATCCCATTCCGTTAGTCCAATCCTTTCCAACTCCTTATCTTCCATCCCCTATCCATTTCATCTCCCCAATTATTGTTACCAACATCTATGAGCATACCTCTAGTTCAAAGAAATACTAAGGGATACCATCTATGGAACTAGATGCTTGAGTCCTCCCTTTCTTCTTCATGAATCCACTATATTTCATATCCACTCATCCTCATCCTTCTCCATCCAAGCTTCCAAAAATTCAAAAAAAAAAAAAAAAAAATCAAGAAAAATTAAAAAAAAAAGAAAAATAGAAAAAAGTAAAGAAAAATCATTTCATCCAATGGTTAAAACCACTTCTTGTGGCCTCTTGGGTAAGTACCATGATGAAAACTTGGCAAACAAGTGTCATGTGTAATCCCCTCATCCCCTTGCACTCTACACTTGGGGGCAAGCTTCATCCACACAATCCTCCCATCCATCTACATCATATGTAAGTCCATTCTCCTTTCCTATATTTGATCTTGACTATCATATCCACATCCTCCATCTCATATCCCTCATCCTATCAAAATGAATTCTCCATTCCTATCTTTCATCTTGATCATATAAGAGGCAAAATAATGTATAGGCATGCATGCTTTGGAGCATTCAATCCTTAATCCTCTACCATCCATATCCATTACACATTATCCTTACACCTCATACATCTTTACCCACCATCATTGCATCCTTAATTCCACTACCTCTAGTGTGAGGCATTACACTCCTTAGCAACATAGTCCTTGGGTCTCCATCACCCTACCCTCCATCCTTTATTCGTCCATATCTTATCCATATCCATCCACTCCATCCACCTATCTCCTATCAAAACAATAAATCCCTCCTTCCATTCATCTATCCTTTTACCAATCTTTGGTTCTCCCTTGTCATTGGTTCTAGTCAATTAAATCCTATCCACCAATCCACCCCATCGTATCCAATTTCTAATCCAATCATATTCTCCATATCTTCCAATTCAATCATTAATCCCATCCTCAATCCAATAATATTCAAACATCCATCCCCATTTTTTCATCTTATCTAATCATTTATCCTTCTTCCAATCAATCCATCAAACTGAGCTTTCCCCATCTACCTGAGCTCGCACTGACTTGTGCCTAATCCAAGCACCCAATCCATACTACGCTAATCAAATCCAAGTGGCAATCCTCTCACCTGCAGATCTTGCACATCCAACTTGTCTTTTGTCATCCATCAATCAATCCATCACCCTGCCCATTGGGATAAAAATTTCCCATGTCTCGCAGTTCATCCAAATCCACAACCTGCCCATTGGGATGCATCCTTCCCTAGTCTAGCAGTTTATCCAAATCCATGTCCTACTCTTGGCAAGAGATGTCAGTTGGTAATGTGCATGTTGTTTGCATGCTTGGGATTTTCTCTTTGTTTTCATCTTGTGTCCCAGGACTATACTTGTTCAGGAATTCCTTGATCATCCTATATCTTGGTATGTCTTGGCTGGTGTATAATGGGGCATAGTTTTCATGTCATGGTGTGTTTGAAGGTCTTCCTTGCTCGAACCGACAACCCTGCATGATTGTGTACAAGGCATTCATGTTTGACTGAGCGTCAATCTAGGCCTCAGATCTTCATATCATCCTGGTTCTTATAATCAGTGGTGTATACTATCCATGGCAATATTAAATCTAGGTTTGCTCTCTATACTTACTCAACAAGAAATCCAATCCATTTATCATTTCTTTGTCTCATTTCATTCACAACACTCCAACCCATCCTACTTCCCTCTTTCATTATCTTCATCCTTTCATCACTTATTCTTCTAATTCCTTTCGAGAGCACACCCATGTTCTTCAAACTCGCATGTCCTCTCAAGGGGGCATACCACTGCTTCCTTGTCATCCTTCCTACTCATCGTTCTTCCTCACCTCATGTCTGGGGCATCATGCTACTAGTCCTTACCCTTTTCTTCCACTATTTTTTATTCTTCTTTGATATAATATCATTTCACAATGCTATATAAAAGAGGGGCAAAATGTAGACACCTAAAATTAATATTTGATTAATTTAAGCCAATCAACATAATTAATTAATTTAATTGTGTTGTCCTTATTCCTCTCAGAATCAATTAAATCTAATTTAATTAATCCTATCACTATTGTGCAATAATTAATTTATCAAATAAATTAATTATTCCCCTATTCTTCTAAAGTCCCCTCCAATAATCATATCCTCTAAACCCACTCAGTTAATTAATATTAATTAATTAACCTAGTCATGTGATTCCTACAAATCACTTTTCCTAATCCCACTCAACCTAATCAATCCTTCTTGAATCTCTCATAATCATGCTTATCATTATTCTCCTATTTTTTAATTCCCACTCATTTCACATCAACATTGAGTCTCTCAAAGAAATTCAAATTTCTTTAAATCCCTCAATGCATACTTATTTTGGAAATTTTTAATTTCTCATATTTGAAATTCAAATTTCTCCCCCCTTTTTCCCAAGGAATTTTATATTCCTGTTTATTTTCTCAAGGCACTCTTGATCCATGCCTTCTATCTAAAATCAATCTCAACCATTCATGATCAAATCAATCTTGTCCCTCCATTAGCCTTCTCCAATCTATAAATTGGAGCCTATTCTCCTCACAAATAATCCACTTCTCATGCATTGTCATGCTACCTATTTCTTCTCTCATCCTCTTCATAATCCTCTATCAAATCCATCCATCCTTAATCTTCTAATGCAAATCCTCCTATCCATAAATCTATCTTGTTGAGCATAAAGGAGATCAATCCACATCCAAATCAATCAAGCAACACATAAAGTGGAGCATCAAGGGCGCATCCTCATCATCCACTTCATCAATCTCAATTCGAGGGAGAAGGTAAAAGGTTTGCAAGGTATAAACATTGTCTTCATGTTTTTATGTGGTTTTATGCATGTCTCATATTTAAATATCCTTTAGTCTTTTGTTTGCATACTAACCACCTGAATTCACCTTGCTGCATTTTTCCCATCTTCAGATGTGTAGGGGAAAAAGTGAGACTAAATATGGAAACCCTAATCCCACTCTCATACACACTCATGGAATATGAAAGAGCCTAGGGAGGTAACACACATCGGCTACTTCTTATAAGAAAGAGAGTTCCATGGATTACCTCTTAGGTTTTCTATTCCTTTGTTGTAAATGAGAGAGAGGAATGATGCAAAATGCAATCTAACCTAAAATGCAAGTAAGCAAGCAAATCCTAATTTGAGAATGCAGATCAAAGAACAATTGATACATTGTTGAAAAGCACAGATCAAAAGGAAAAATCAGAGGTGCACCTCTATCTAAAATCTAAGAAGAAATGTTCAGGACCAATGTGCCACACCACTATCCTGATTCTGCACTTCTGGAGCTGCAACTGACAAGATGGATTTTGAGGCTTGCAAAGTACTGTTCTACTAGATCTTGCTAATAGAGGGCAGTACCATGGTGCCACACCACTATCCTGGGTAGGACCAGGGTGCTACTCCCCTTTCCTTGGGGTTTTTGTTGAGATCTACAACCCAGAACTGTCCCTATGTGCTCTTCCGATCCCAAAACTTCCAGCGACACTCAGATCTGAACCCGTACTTGAAGTTGAAAAAGAGGGTTTGGGGTGGAAATATAGGGTTTTTCCTTAGCCAAAACCCTGTGTTGGTGATTTCCACCTCCACAAATAGTCAAAAATGTATTGAAAATGTGTGTGTAAGAACCTTGTGTGTGTGCAAGATCTTAAGATGAAAGCAAACAATCTAGAGCAACCCTAAAGAGTAAACCCTAATTTCTTATAATTGAAAAAGTAAATACTCTAAATCCACAATGAAAAGTTATCTAAATAATGAATATGGATCAAAATGAAGCTTATGAAAAAACATGAAAACAATATGAAACCATACCCAACCCTAAGGGAGAGGTATAAGCCAATCGTTAGTCGGTGATCTCCTATTGTTCTTCTATATCTTCAAAATCCTCCAATTGATAAAATGATGCTTGATGAATGTTTGATTTATGAATGTTGAATGTTGTTGAAGACTTCAAAGATCTACTCTTTTGCTGCAAAGAAGGTTGTACTACTCCAAAAACCTGCTCTTAGATTCTTAGAAGAAGACCCCTTCAAATGAAGAAAGAGAGCTCTTAAGTATGAAACCCTAGATCTTAATTTCATGTTTAGGCCAACCTAGGATTTGAATTTCCTATTGATATTTTTGGGTTAAGCATTATTATATCATAGGATTATGCTCCCAAAATTTTGGGAAAAAGTCGTGGACCATGTGCATTCCTGCCACCGTCCGACCAACTTTTTACCAAATTTTTGGGACCATTAGATATGATGATATGAAAGCCTATCCCAAAGTTACAACTGATTTAGAGATGTTTGGATATGCTAAATCAGGCCTAAATAATCAAAATAAAACATAATTAGGGTTTATGATTAAATGATTCATTGGAGGATTAAGATGAAAAGGGGCACGCTTAGGGTAAAGGGCCCAACTTTATAATATGAAAAGTGATGAAACATGACCTTAGATTTAATTAAATTAATTAATTAAATGCTTAAAGGAGAATTTGAAATGCAAGATGCAAGACACACTAAGGCGGGTGCTAACCTAAGTGTGAAATTGTACCACCCTAGCAAGGGTATACAATTTATGACACTAGAAAAATATATCCCATTTGTTTTAGAATTGAGATGAGGACTTCCGATGAACATCATTGTTATTATAATTTTGATGAATACGGTCAAGGTTTAAAAAAAAAAGGAAATTTGACACAAATTTCGTTGTAAAATCTGACAAAGCCAAAGAAATCCCATAGTTCATCGGAAATCTGTTGGCATTTTTTATGATTATGATGTGATTGTCATTGATGGACACACACTTGCATTGAGATCACTTTTGTATGTATTAGTTAAAGCTCAACCGGTACTTGTTCCAACCTGTATGATGCATTATAGTCCTTAGACTATTGGTGTTTTGCAGAAAGTGATTACTGATCTGAAGCGGTATGTAGACCCCAAGCGGTTCAAGGATCTCAAGTGGTACGAAGGATCAAAGCGGCAGAACACATATTTCCCAGTCTTCATTTTTGTCAAACCGACAACCGATATTTTGTATGAACCAGTAATACTCTGTGATGAGTTACCAACCAGCATTTTGTGATGAGTTACCATCCACCAATTGTTTGATGGTGTTGACACTCTGGTAGTTCTTTTTGTGTCATGTTACCAAGTATGTCTAGATTCATTGAACCTAGGAAATTGTATTGTAATCCTATTGGACCGACATGAAATCGGATTCCTTTAAAAGGACATCATGTCTAGGGTTTTAGGTTGTTGCTAGGGTTTAAGGTGGTTGATGAGTTAGAGAGAGTATGAATGTGTAGAAGACTGAAGTAATGCTAGAATGCATTAGGAACAAGCTATCAAAGATCTAATCAAGCAATCTATGCTATTTGCTAGATCACTCACTTATTGATTACTCACATCTTCGACAAGTCTGAAGCCCTTAACTGGGTAGGCCCAAAAGCCTTTTGTAAATCCTCTAATAAGGTGGTTCACATCTGTGGATCTAAAATCCTCTAGCAAGGTAGTCTTTAATTGGACTTATCTCCTAATAGAGATTGAGATTCCTAATAGGATCTGTTCTGGTAAAGAACGTTGTATGACCTTAACTGGTTTGGTTCCTATTTTGCAGATAGTTACTTGTGAGTTCCATCTCACTGTGGTTTTTCCCATTTGGGTTTCCACGTCAAAATATCTTGTGTTATGGTGTTTGTGCTTCTGTGGGTGAATGCATTATTTGCTATTTGATTTGCATGTGGGCTAACTGGTTTGTCTGCTAAACTGTTTTACCGATTTACTATTAGTCTAGCAAAGTGTTTAAGTACAAATATTTTTGGCATACTAATTCAGCCCCCCTCTTAGTATTCATCAAAATCTTCATCGAAAAATACACCCAAATGAGTTAGTGACAAGTCATGTTATCATACTCAATAGAGTTAGCTGCTTCTTCAATCTTTTGAGAAAATTGTATAACAAGAAGTTTATGCAAAGTCATATAACACGAGGGTTATATGATGTGTCAATAACATGAGTGTTATTGACTCGTGTCTTATAGTGACTCCAACATCTCATCTAAATAACATTTTATGTTATTTTCCATCTTATTATTGACATTGCGTATTATTCGACAACCAAATTCAACACAACTGACTAAGTGTTTGACAAGCTCAGGTTCCATACTATGCGGGATGGTGGAAAGACAAGGAAGTCAATTCCTTTCTTCCCTTGCAAGATCATAGGTCACAACATATGATGCTATGGGACAAGAGAAAAAGAGATATGGGTGGTCATCCCGCTATCTTGCAAGGCAAGAAGCTCATCAAAAAGGCCCTTGTGGGATAAAGACACTACAATACGGATGTTGTTCCCGCCATCCCACAAGGTGAAAGTTAAGTGGCCTTTTTGACTAAGTTTCTAAAGGGGAATCAAGGTGTTTTTGGTCTTAGCAAGGTCCCTTGTCTTAGCGAAATGCCTCTTTTTGACAAGAGGAAGTGATGTCTTAGCGACATAGCCTTTTCGGCTAGATTTTCCAAGCGTGATGGAGGCAAAAATTGTCTCATCAAAGGTCCATGTCTTGGAAAAAAGCTAGGAAGGCTCAGCGATCAAACAACGAGGTAGATGTGTAGTGCCCCTCCTTGATTAGACTCTTTTTGTATGTTTTTGATTGACTTCAGTGGAACATTATTGTATATTGATTCAGATTTTATGAGATGTTATTTCTTGCTTTACCTGGATTTGTGGTGTATGATTTTATGCAGTATCTCAGTGCTTATGATTAATTTTATTTTATGGATCATTATCATGGACTCAAACTCTTACCCTATATGTGCGATGCATTATTTATGTGTTGCATGGTTGCATGTGTATGGGATGCAAGGAGATGTTTTTCCTTCACTCACTCCAATGAGATAGGGAACATCATGACTCTCCTTCATCGGTGTGTGTGCCATGTCTGTATATATATATTTGTCTATATGCATGTGAGGTTATTTGGTGCAAGACATTGTAGGTACAAGTACCAGGTAGGTATGGGGTATCGACTCCACCTAGGTTCACAGGTCTGAGCATGCCTTATATGTTTGATGGGAGTGGAGGAGATAGTTGTTGGACCCTAACTTGACCCGCAATTACACTCGTGTGAGTTTTTCAGTCAATTGTCTTTCCCGTATGTTCGGTATGCGAGTCATAGTGCTTTGGTTTGGTCATTTGTGAGTCATCATTGATCATTCTTTGTTTTGCATGCTTTTGTTCATCTATATGGTTATTTAATTGAATGGATGATGCTATCTTATGTTGGCGTAATTAGTTAATTATTATGCTCTGAGATTATTGATTTAATTCAATTAATGATTTGCTAGATTAAATGGTTAAATGACTTATTTCATTGTGTAAAGTGCATTAATATATATTGTGGATGGAAATAAATAATTGCCTAGCCATTTAAATGATAAATGCTTATGTTTGAAAGAAAGTATTTTGGAAAATAGTAAATAAAATAAAAAGCTTTTCTTTTTACCTTTCCATTTAACTTTTTCATTTTAATTGTTGCAAAATAATTGTTTTTGGATAAAGGTAAATCTTATTGTTTTTACTTTAAAAATTTTAAAATCTGATTGAATGGAAAAGCTTTCAACCTAGAAAGTTTAGGTTGAAATATATTTTTCCATATATCCTTGGAAATTCATGGGAATAAGGGGCAAGAATTTCTGGAGAGAAATTTGGTAAATAATTCTAGAAGGAGGAGCTAGAATTCGATTTGGGTTGCAAGGATTGGGATTCTTCCATCATTTTGCTTGCTATTTTGCTTCAAGGTTGGATAATCTCTTCTTGTTTTAAATTTAAATTTGAATTTTTTAGTTTTCTTCCCGTGTGTTGAAATTATGCAATTCTCCTTGTAAATTCTTGTGAAATGGTTGGAATGGAAAAAGGAACACATGTGGTTGTTGATTTTGTGGATCTCAAATCATATGTTTTCTTATAGGAAAGAAATGGTTCATTTCTCTATTTGCTTTATGTTGTGTTCTTGAAAATCAACTTCTCAGACTACTCTTCTACTTGGAATAGAATGAATTGGATTTAGTTTGCTGTGTGCTCCCTATTATCTTATTGCCCAAGATCTAGGGTTCTTGTGTGATTATAGTTCACCATTTACCTTACTGGAAAATATCTATTTGAATTTTGGATCTTAGCACTGTGTGTGTGTTCCCATGAAATGATCTGGAAATGAATCTTTTTTTATGTTTAAACATTTAGTATCTTATGATTTTTTAAATGCTTAAGAAGTAAGATCTTTTTATCATTTGGACTTTACCCTACCCCATGGCGGGCTAGTCCCACCACGAGGGTCGGTAGTGTCTGTTGGCCGTAGGTGGTAGTACTACTGGTCGGTAGGACTGCTATCGGTCGGTACCAGTGCTATCGGTCGGTAGCGGCTGCTACCACCAGTAGCAACACTACCGGTCGGTAGGACTGCTATCGGTTGGTAGTAGTGCTACCAGTCAGTAGCAGTGCTATTGGTTGGTAGTAGTACTACTGGCAGGTAGTGTCTGCGGCCTCGATAGGGGCAATGCTACAGGTTGGTCTCGACCCTTGCGTAACCTTGTACCTTTAGTGGTACAAATTCCTATGAGAAATGAAGTTAATTTTTTATAAAATGGAATATATTTTAAAGTGGTTTTAGTGTTAAATGAAAATGTTGACTTTTCATGTGATTTTTATTATGTAGTTTAATAAATTTAACAATAGAAATCAAGGCATGAATTAGTAATGCAAATTGGTTAATTTGGATATATATTCTAGAAATGAATTAAATGCCTGTTAGGAATTCATGTTTTTATTCCTTTGAGTATTTGACGTGAATTTTATCCTTGATGGAATATTGATTTGGAAATTGAATAGATGTGAATGGTAAGAGAGCGTTTTATTTAATTTTCAATCAATGATGTTGCAAGTGCTTATGATGTTGATTTTCTCAAAGATTCTTTGAGTGTGGACTTAGTGAAATTATTTTTCCTTGCAAGAGTTATATTGTGTTATTTTTGGTTTGTGGTTCAGTCATCCTGCGTTGGTGTATTTGGCACCTTTGACCTAGTGATATATGATGACTTTGTTGTCTTAACCATGTAGTGTCTTTGCCTTATGGTTAACCAAGAGTTAGTATGTCATTGTTTTGACCACCTATTTCTGGATAGTGGTGTTATGGCTGTCTGTTTCGCCATAGGGTCCTCGTGGAGTGACCATGTTTGTTTAAGTGTCCTTTGAGAGAGTGGCTTTCAAATGGGGGTTGCGCCCAAAGTGGTAGGCATGATGACCATTCGAAAGTAAGATAATAAGTGATAATCTAATTAATTGATTAGGTGGGTAGATCTCAAACATTAATAAAGATATTGTACCTTGTGCATAGGTGAGTGCTTGTACTGAGGCTCATAATATAGTGAGAAGGCCTGGAATGGAAAACCGACCACCTTGTCTTCGTGAAAGGCTGGTACGGTCCGCATGAGACTTAGTTGGAACCAGAGGTTCGAGAGAGGTTACCAGGACAGTGAGCCAAGACCTATGGAGGCTTTACCATGGTGTCCATCTTAAGCTATGTGATGACACTCTCTCTTTAGGTTCACTTGTGTGTGTGATGTCGGTTCACTTGTGTGTTGTGATAACGAGTCACTTATGTATTTGTGATGTTGAGTCACCTGGATTATTGTGGAGTCTCTTTATGTTGTCATGGAGTCGTATTGTTTTGTCGACCATGTCATGTTTTAGCTTGCTTGAGGGTCCTCAACTATCTCCTAGCATGGTGGGGTGATTCCATTTTGGGAATTACATGGTCGGGTGGTAGTGCCACTTCCCATCGGATGTTCTTGTTCATAATTTCATGCGAGGATTGGCTTCGCAGGTGTTTTCTCTGGTTTGTGGCTCATGCTTATCTCATGTTTTGGAGATTATTGTTATTTGGAGGCCTATGTGGTCATTGTATGATGATCTTTTGTAACCTTGTAATTGGTTAAGTTGTATTTTTATATGTATATTGAGAAGCCATGTATTGGAAGAGCAATGTAATCCTAAGATTGGGATGTTATTTATCAGTTTCCTTTATGTTATGTGTACATGCTTATTAAAGAGAAATTATATTGTATCATTTCAATCTTTCAATGGTGTAATCTAATATTGCATATGGATTCTTGTGATCATGGAGTTAATGATGGATTATTGGATTAACCTTAATTGTGGAATTTATCTTTTGGTTTTAATTCTTCATTGGTAACCCTTAAGGAATTTTGGTATAAGTCTTTCGCTTGTGTTATCGTGCATGTCGTGTGTTATGCACTTATTATGTTTATACTTTAAAAAAAAATTGTCTCTCCCTTGTTGTGGGTTTTCCTTCGAGATTCCTGGCGGGGCATTACATTTGGTATCAGAGCCCATGCTTCAACATTGGGTACTCTAGGTTTGTAGTGAGCCCATTCACCTTGACCTTTTGTGTAGGTCTTGTGGTGTGACTTCCTTGTTCCTTTCCTTATCTTTGATATGAAATTTTCTCTCTTATGTAGTGTTAGGTCATGGCTAGGAAAGCCAAGGGAGGTGGTCATGTTGGTGGCCGCACCAGAGGTAGACGAGGAGGACGAGGTCAAGGTTCCAATCGCCATAGTCCTTTGCCACCACCCACTCATGCGAGTGTGGATAGAGATCAGTGGGTTCATTAGGAGTGACCACATTCAAGAGAGAAGGTTCCTGAAAGGGAAGAGCTATGGTAGATGTTTCAGGAGGTGCTAGCTAGACTAGGCCCCAAACCTAAGGTGGATCAGCCCATCCATGCCTAGGCAGTGGAGTCCCATCAGTAGATTCCAGAGAGAGAGAGATCTCCTAGAGGAAGAGAGGTCCCAGTGGACTAGGATCTAGCTAACATGGGGCACATGAGGGACTTGATGAGGTCCAATCCTCCTTTCTTTGATGGTAAAGGTACCGGTCTCGAGGTAGAGACTTGTCTTATCAGTTTAGATTGGTGTTTCTGTTGGCAAATGCACACTCCAATGAGAAATTGTAGGTGATTTAAGGTTTTGTCATTGATGGCAACCTTGCAATCATATGATACTGGCAAGAAAAATATACCAGCACTAGCAACAACAAACTCTACACCAGCACATAGAACACTGATAGTGAAATGATGGATATCGACACTTTGGTCAACAGGAATTTTGTTGATAATATATTTTGTAATTAATTGTAAAATCATTGTAAGCCGACATGACAAAATTTAGTAAGAATGTGATAGGAGAAATTATGCAAACCTAATATGCAAAATATAGGTTAAGGGTTTATGTATGAAGCAGAGCTAAAACTGATACTGGATTTGGCATAGAAGATGCTAATTTGAAGCAGTACAAGACATTGGATTTTTATAATCCATTTTTGTAAGTCAGTGTGACTTCCTTTGTAACTGAGCAATGAGCTCTAGGCACTTGGCCTTCCTGCATGTGCAGGCCCCTATTGTAAGTAGTAATATTCTCTTATTGGCTAGTAAGTGAATATTATGGGTTACAAATCCCAATGAGGTATTTCCCACATCAGGTTTCCTCATTAAAATATTGTGTTATGGTGTGCTTTTCATGTTGTGGTTGCTATTCTTATTTGCTACATTATTTCTGGTTTACCGGTACATAGTTTTAATATGCTTTTCATGTTATAAGTTAAGAAAATATTATTACCGGTCAGATACTGAATCACCCCCCCCTCTCAGTATCTTTGGGAATCCTAACTGTAGACACCTAAAAATGGTCAATGCTTGCAAAATCATACTTTAACATTTGCGCATTGCCTTATTTTAGGGTTTTTGCATCGCATTAACATTTCTCCTATGTCACGCACTTGGTCTTTATCATTTGCAAGCATCGAGTCTTTCTTCTGCATTCTTCATTTGTCTTGCTTTCAAATTAGGTCTTGTTGATAACCAATTTTCAGTCATGATTTTGATCGATCCTTGTCTTCTTTTCAATCTTGTCATTTTGCGATTAATTTGCCATCGATCGTTGTCTGTCTCAATTATGTCAATTTGGATCAATTAGTCATTGTTCCTCATCAATTGGCACATTTATCAATCACATCATTTGTCAGCATTGGTCTTTTATCAATTCAAAATCATGATTGACATCAAATCAATCAATCTTTCATCATGACCTAATTGTCATCCTCGCATTGCTAATTGATCTTTTAGGGTTTCATGATTTAATCATTTAACCTTGTTTGTCATTTCTCTCTCTAGGATTAATAAATTATTTATTTATCCTAAGTCTTCTCATCACAATTAAATGTTCATTTAATTGGCTAATTATTCCTCTTTTTGTGAATTAATTAATAAATGACAAATTATTAATTAATTTACCTAATTTCTAATTCCTATTTTTCATCAATTTCTAATTCACATAATTCCCTCCTATTTTTCTCCTAACTTCATGGGAATGACATAGAAATTTGTCATAATTTGTCATAATTGACAATCAATCAATTTTGACATAGAAGTTTGTCATAATTTGTCATAAATTATCAATCAACAAATTTTGCATAGAAAGTGCATAATTTGTCATAAATTGTCATAATTGACATAATTGATTTGCAATTTCCATTTGATTTGAATCATGCTAATCTTGTCTTTTTTTCAATTTTTCTATAAATTGGATGAATTTCTTCAATCTCAGGCAGCTAATCAGATTATCGAATTTCTAATCACTTTGTCAAATCACATTTCGAGTACTCTTGTGCCAATGTCAATCTTGCTTTCACATTAGGTTTATGCACTTGTAGGTGAGATCCACAACCAAACTATTTGAAGAGGAAAGAAGAACAATGGAGCTGCATGAAGGAAGCATTCATATCCACATATGGTTTGCATAGTATTTACTTTTGAATGTTTCATTTTCATGTCTCTATTGAATTTGTTTAGGATTGATCATTACATTTAAGCTTTCGTGATTGAGCTAGATTAGTTTTTATAATGTTTGTGATGATTTCCAAATTCCTAACATACATTAATTAGTGAACCCGATGTGAACACTAACCATATAACCCCTTAACTGTGTTTTTGAGTGCTTTTGAGTTGATTTGCAGGTCAAAAAACCCAAAAACAGGGCAGTGCAAGGTTTTCTAGGGACTTCTGTGCCTGTGTGAGACAACCTGCGCCTATGTCATGACTTTTGTAGCTGTGTTAAAGACATTCTGCACCTGTGTCATGACTTCTGCACCTCTGTCATGACTTCTGCACCTCTGTCATGACTTCTGCGCCTGTGTAAAGTCCAAAAACAGAGGTGAAAATGTAGTGTTTTACTTAAAAATTGTTTGTTTTTGCATTTTGTTTTCTGTGTTTTGGTTTTTGGTACTAATTATCTATGCAGCATCTTGGCATACGCATGGCAAAGACAACAAATGAAACTACTAACATGTTTTATGCAGAATCGATAGTCAAAGAATAAACACCTCAAACTTCTAACTTAGGTTTTGTAGGTTGCCTTGGAGAAACAACTAAACTTGGTGTTTGTCATTAATGTTTTAGGCACCTAGTGATTTCTAAATAGGTTGGGATGAACATGTTTTTTCTTTGATTGTTTAGTGTGACATTGGAGTAGGAGAGTATACTCTCATCCTTCTTAGGGTGATCAGAAATCCAGATCTTCGATACCATGCTCGTGTCTTTGATTGTGTGTCTCCTTTAGAGGGCCTGCCTTCCCGACCATTTGCTTTTGCAAGCAAGTGATAATCGTGAGAAGGGAATGACCCAAAGTGAGTATGGCTAGAATACCTTGGCATTCTAACTCACTATAAACAAATACCTGATGAGCAAAATCTTTGAAGGAAGGGTTACGTGGGAATTGTAGTTACTTGGGAAGTGATGACCCTTGAACTCTTTCTCATATCAACATCTAAGTAGGGCCCCTTGGTCTAAATCGTGCTTGCATGACTACATTTGTTTGGTATCTTGATGGGCTTAATGTCTCAATCACGCTTGCGTGACATCAAGGAGTAACGCTTAACAAAAATCCTGACTAAACACCTTGTATTTAGAGGCCAAAAACCCTTCTAGTTGCTTGAGAAGGACAAGTTTGGATACTTGGAAGAGATAATAAGTTTGCCATGGGGAGATTTCCATGGGGACTGATGCTTGGCTACCCTGAGAAGTGAGTGTCATGGAGGGGAGCCTTTGGGGTCAAGCATCTATGTATTCTCCTTGAATCCCATAATGAGTCTACCTCTCAAGTACCTAATGTCCTTGCCTACCATAAGAAATGTGGGAATGAGCATGATTGTCTTGAGTCTAAGTTGCAATATCTTGTATTCTTTGCTTGTCAAAAGTTGAATTGTATCTCATTTCAAGAACAAGGCAAATTGATTCAAAACAAGGCTAAACATAAGAGCATTTCATCCAACAAACTTCAAAACACTTTCAAACATGGTTGTCAAATATTGTTCAAAATCTTGTCTCAACATTCATGTCACTTACATTTAGGTTCATCCTAGGTTGCATTTTGCAAAGTTCATTGTCAAGTACCAAGGTTAGGTTTCACCAAAGTCTTACTCCTTTGCATATCAATAAGGGTCATCCATTTGCATGTGTCCTCTTGCATTAGAGTAATACCATTGTCATACTTTGCATACCCTAAGTTTCTTCATTAAGCTTAGGTCATTATCATATCATATTAAGGTCACTTGCATATTAATTGTCCTTTTGCATATAGTCTCAAAACTAGGTTTTGTCATACTTGAGTAATCCAAATCTTTGATAAACCCTAATTCATTGTTAAGAAGTCTAGACCTTATCAAACCCTTTTCTCTTTATGTCATTATTGTCATTTGGTCAAACCTAGCTTAGTATCCAAGCATATAGGGGAGATGTTGTCATTTGTCCTTTTGTCACTTGGTCCTTTTGTCCTTTGAGGTCTAGACATCATTTCAAGTTCCTAAGGGTCTCTTTTAGATTTGCATTTCAAAAGTTTGTCAAAATCTTGAGAAACAATGAAAAACATAGGTTGCATTCTTGCCATAGATTGCATTTTCATCTATTTAGTTTACATTTAGTTGCATATCATACATTATCCTTGAAAAATTCCAAAAATATTGCATTTGCATAGTGACATGTCTATTGAAACAAGGTTCCAAGCACCAATGATGCAGCAAAGTTTGACATATCAACCGACAATGCAATCACAATTCTATCCAACCCAACAACAAAGCAACATTGATCAAACTTTTTATGATGAAACAAGTCTCCAAATACAAAAACTAGAGGAGAAACTAGCTCAAGAAGAGGAGATATTAGAACAAAGAGTGAAAAACATTGAGAAGAATAGATCACAAATGTCCAAAATGTTTCAAAAATTTCTAGGTCAAAATCTAAAGATTGAGCCAATTGATGTAAGATCTCTTCTTGAACGATCAGACATACCAGCTCTCCTCTCCCAAATAGAGCCGATGAAACAATTTCAAGAAAGGAGACAACATCAATTTCAACATTATGTGCCTCCACAACAAGAACAAGAAGGTGTTTACTATCAATCAGATTTTCAACCATCACAACCAATTGTTCAACAGTTCAAACATTTCGAACAGACACAACCAATGGTCCAACATATACAACCAACACAACCAATGGTCCAATTTCAACAATATGTCCAACCAACTATACAATGTCAACAAATAGTTCAACCAATGGTGGAATATCAATGTCAACAACCGCAACCAAACATTCAAAAACAAAGGTTGCAGCACACACCAAGCCAAGTTTCAAACATGTCAAAACAATTGAACCAAGTCCAATATCAAAACATGACATCAAACCAAAAACAAGTTCAAATTCTAGATCCAATCATGTCAAAACCTCAAAAGAAAGGTGGCTTTATTGCAATGCTCTTAAGAAAATTACCAAGTGAGTTCTTTGAGGAAGATCAAAATAATACACTTATGTCTAGCAATGCCTCATCCCCTCGCAAGCAAATTGACTCTCCAGTGGCATCTATCCCTACACCTCTAGAAGTTTCACGAGAATCTTCTATATTGTCCTCATCAAATACTACACCCAAGGATGCAATTACCCAAGAGCTATCCATAATTGATTGCCAAGATAATCCAATTCATGATGCACATCCTTGTCATGTTTCTAAAATACAAGACCCAATGCCACCGTGCACTTTATTGCCATTACCTATTTTAGAGGACCCCATTCAAAGTCCCTCTTCCTTATGTTCAAGCATTGATTCCTTGCCATAATCCATCACAAATGTTCAAAGTGCATTTCCTTCATGCCAAAACATTAATCCCTTGCCAAAATCCCCCATGCATATCCAAAGTCCAACCTCATGTCAAGAGGATAATTTAGAGCATGAAGAAATGAGTCCTAAAGAAAATCAAGATCAAGATCCTGAAACCTTATCATCCCATCCAATTGTTGACCAAGATCCCATGTTCCCAAACACTCATGATGATTCCCCTATTCTTGTCCATCCTATCCAAAGTCCTATTGACACTCCATTCCCTGAGCAAGATCAAGATATCCCAGTCCATCAAATCCCAAACGATCCCCTTCCATTTCATGAAAAAAATGTCCTTTCAAATCCCATTGACATTCCAGATATCCCTTCCATCCTTTCCGATGATCCCATTAAAATTCAAGAGCAAAGCAACGTTAAAGAGGATTCCAATGATCTCCCTCCTTGTCAAGATCAAATTATTCCCTTAAATCCTCCACATGATCCTCTTGTTCCTCCATCTCCTTGTCTCAATGCTCCATATACACTCCAAGATCTCATTCCTTTTGATGATCCCATTATTTCTCCCATTCCATCTCTTGAAGAGCCTGTCATTGAACCATGTCCACTACACAATCCTAGTCCCCCTCATGATCCTAATCCCCTTCATGATTCTAATGTGTCAGTGCAAGATGTTCATGAACCCTCGACATGCATAATGGGTTGTTCCACTTTGGTGCAATTCGATCTTTTTGATGATCTCATTATTTCTCTCATATCATATCCACCTCATAATGGACTCGCGTCTTCTTCCCAAAGAAAAGAGTATTCTACAAGTCAAGATATTCATAAAGGCAAAGGTGTAGACCTTCATGAAAAAGAACCCCTCCATATCAAAGAAGATCTTAAGGGTCATGTCTACACAACTCACTCTCAAGACGTTGGTATCCCTCCATCAAAATCAAAACATACACCTTCCCCATCATACTTTCCATCCATCTTAGGTCCTTATATTCCTTCATTCTCTATGCAAGGTCAGTAAAGGCACACATCCTTGAGTAAATTTCATCCATCCAAAAGAATTTCATTTCATTCATATCCATCCATGCATTCCTTTCCCCCTCCAAGCAATTTGGATGCCAAGTATAAAAGTCATAAGTCTAGCAATCCACATGTATTCAAGGATCAACATGTCCAATATAATCAACATGTCAAAACAAAGAATAAATGGATCTATAAAGAAAAAGAAATAGCCAAAAGGCCACAAAGGCCCATTAAGCAAAATAAAGCAAAGTCAAAATATATATGGGTTCCTAAATCCCTTGTGCAAGCAATGCACTCCAAGGAACCACAAAAGCATGAAACATCAAAAACCATGTGGATTCCCAAGAAGCTCCTTGAAGCACAAAAGCCTAAAGAAACATCAAAATTGGCATCTACAATTGCTATTCCTCCATCCAAACCTTCCAAGTCTATTCCTCCACCACCTTCTTCATCCGTTTTGGGCCCTTATGTCCCAAAATCCATAGCCTTTCCTTCATCAAAATCTCAATATCCAAAATACGTCTTTCCTCCATCAGTCCATCACCACTCAAGGTGTGTGCCAATGTCGATCTTGCCTTCATTTCCATCCACTAAAGCCCAATTCTTCCAATACCCTACCTATTATCCAATGCATAATTTCCATCCTTCCATCCCTTTGATCCAATCCTTTGCATAAATCCTCACCTTAGTTTCATCTTATTTTCTATGTCCTTATCCTACCAACATCTTTGAGCATACTTTTAAAGGTCATGGTCATTTTTTTTTCAAGGCTACTATCAAAAAAAAAAAGATGCTTGAGTCCTTCTTCCATCCCCTATCACGTGTCCATCTTCTATTGAAAAAGTCAAAATACAAAACAAAAAAAAAAGTGAGAAAAAAAAAAGAAAAAGAAAAAAAAAAAAGTAAAGAAAAAAATAATTCATCCACTGGTGAAAACCTGGAAAATAGGCACCTTGGGCAAGTATCGTGATGAAAACCTGGCAAACAAGCGTCATGCGTAATCTATGAACTTCTTGCACACCACACTTGGGGGCAAGTTTTATCCTATCATATCCTTTTGTCCTTCATTGTTCCATTATCCTATCGAACCCATGTCATACTCCTTCATGTCCTATTGCCCTTCATTATCCTATCGAACCCTTGTCATTACCTTCCTTGTCCTATCATCTCTCATGTTCAGTTCCACCTTTGATCTTGACAAGGCTGATGATCATCATGAGCATCATGTATCTTGTTTGCAGCTTTTAGTCCATCATAGCTTTTGGTCTTTATCCATTTGCTTATTATAACTTTCCATCCATATTCCCTGTCTTATTGCAACTTTTTGCCACTATCTTGTATCCTACCTCGACCTTCAGTCCATGTCCCTTATCCATTCTTGGTCTTGCTTATCCTATCCATATCTTATCACTATCCGTACACTCTTTTTCATTCCTTGATCTTGATCTGACATAAGGACGCAAAATTTAAACATGGTTTCAAAAACCTCTTGACATGTCCCTCACGCCCTGTCACTGCTTTACATTGTCATATCCAGTCTCTTGTCCCATCACACAATAGCCCTTGAAAATTACATCCGTATTGTCTCCATACTAAAAGGCCTTTGTCTTCCCTCTATCCACCATCATTTCAGCAAGCCTATTTATTCACTTGTCATATTCCTTTCCTTGCTAGACACTCGGGGCAAAATAATTCAAAAAAATTGAAAAAATGTCCTAAATCAAAAAAAAATTAAAAATGTCCTGAAATAATTCAAAAAAATTGAAAAAAGTCCTGAAAAAATCTCTAAAAAATTGCAAAATGTCCTGAAATAATTCAAAAAAATTGAAAAAAGTCCTGAAAAAATCCCTAAAAAGTCATAAAAAGTCCTAAAAAAATGAGCAAAAACATTTCAAAACATTAAAATCCAAAAAAACAAGCATTTTGCAATCAATGATCCTTTTTGTGCATAAGACAAATCACTGAGCATCCATCCAACGACACACAATCACACATTGTGCTTTAATGAAATCACGCATGAACTCTTTCAATTAAACCAGACATTCAAACTGATCACAATTGTCATATCAATCGAACGTTACCATCAATATCATTTGTCCTTGTGTCTACTATCATGGGTCTTATACAGGGTGTGGTATACTCGAAACCAGACTATGTCTTGTCTTCGATGGGGTACCGCATGTCCTGAAACCAGACAGCATGATCATCCTATCAACACTTTCAACTTTTGACAATGAAGATCAAGATGTTTGTTTGACTTGTTGGAATTTGTGCATCTTATCTTTTTATTGATTTATCTTCAATCATGTTCTTATGTTGCTCGATGATGTCACTGAGTGATTTAGAGTGACCAGGATGGTTCATGGTTCCTTTCTTTTTTGTTGTGATTGTTGTTTGTCTGCAATGTGTCTGTCTTTTGCAAAAAAGGGTTGCATTTCAGCTCTGGCCTTCAATGCCATGATGCTACGCATCCATTTTGCTACATTAAATAAAGGTTCTCACCTACAAAGTGCATTACTGAAAGCAAGTTTTTCTTCATCTCTAACTGTCCTCTGTCTAATTTCTTCTTACTAACATTTCTTTTATCAGTCTTGGCAGTCCATTCGATCCTATCGTCTCCTATCATTCTTATTGATCAATTGGCCTCTTTTCTGCATGTTTCTAGCCAATTCCTCGAGGGGGCATGCATATGTCATTACTGTTCTTTGAAACAACGCTTAAAATTGCATTGTCTCAAAGAGGGGCAAAATGTAGACACCTAAAAATGGTCAATGCTTGCGAAATCATACTTTAACATTTGCGCATTGCCTTATCTTAGGGTTTTTGCGTCGCATTAACATTTCTCCTATGTCACACACTTTGTCTTTATCATTTGCGAGCATCGAGTCTTTCGTCTGCATTCTTCATTTGTCTCTCTTTCGAATTAGGTCTTGTTGATAACCAATTTTTAGTCATGATTTTGATCGATCCTTGTCCTCTTTTCAATCTTGTCATTTTGCGATTAATTTGCCACCGATCGTTGTCTATCTCAATTATGTCAATTTGGATCAATTAGTCATTGTTCCTCATCAATTGGCGCATTTATCAATCACATCATTTGTCAGCATTGGTCTTTTATCAATTCAAAATCATGATCGACATCAAATCAATCAATCTTTCATCACGACCTAATTGTCATCCTCGCATTGCCAATCCATCTTTTAGGGTTTCATGATTTAATCATTTAACCTTGTTTGTCATTTCTCTCTCTAGGATTAATAAATTATTTATTTATCCTAAGTCTTCTCATCGCAATTAAATGTTCATTTAATTGGCTAATTATTCCTCTTTTTGTGAATTAATTAATAAATGACAAATTATTAATTAATTTACCTAATTTCTAATTCCTATTTTTCATCAATTTCTAATTCACATAATTCCCTCCTATTTTTCTCCTAACTTCCTGGGAATGACATAGAAATTTGTCATAATTTGTCATAATTGACAATCAATCAATTTTGACATAGAAGTTTATCATAATTTGTCATAAATTATCAATCAACAAATTTTGCATAGAAAGTGCATAATTTGTCATAAATTGTCATAATTGACATAATTGATTTGCAATTTCCATTTGATTTGAATCATGCTAATCTTGTCTTTTTCTCAATTTTTCTATAAATTGGATGAATTTCTTCAATCTCAGGCAGCTAATCAGATTATTGAATTTCTAATCACTTTGTCAAATCACATTTCGAGTACTCTTGTGCCAATGTCAATCTTGCTTTCACATTAGGTTTATGCACTTGTAGGTGAGATCCACAACCAAACTATTTGAAGAGGAAAGAAGAACAATGGAGCCGCATGAAGGAAGCATTCATATCCACATATGGTTTGCATAGTATTTACTTTTGAATGTGTTTAGGATTGATCATTACATTTAAGCTTTCATGATTGAGCTAGATTAGTTTTTATAATGTTTGTGATGATATAGGTTAAGGTTTTATGTATGAAGTAGAGCTAAAACCAGTACTGGATCTGGTATAGTAGATGCTAATTTGAAGTAGTACAAGACATTGGATTTTTATAATCCATTTTTGTAAGTCAGTGTGACTTCCTTTGTAACTGAGCAATGAGCTCTAGGCACTTGGCCTTCCTGCATATGCAAGCCCCTATTGTAAGTAGTAATATTCTCTTATTGGCTAGTAAGTGAATATTATGGGTTACAAATCCCACTGAGGTTTTTCCCACATTGGGTTTCCCCATTAAAATATTGTGTTATGGTGTGCTTTTCATGTTGTGGTTGCTATTCTTATTCGTTGCATTATTTCTGGTTTACCAGTACATAGTTTTAATATGCTTTTCATGTTATAAGTTAAGAAAATATTATTACCGGTCAGATACTAAATCACCCCCCCCTCTCAGTATCTTTGGGAATCCTGACAATTGGTATTAGAGCCTGGTCCTCTATTTTCAAAAGCCTAACAACTTGAGGAAGATTTTGTCACTGGTAGAGATGGAAAACTTGAGAAAACAATTGGAGACAGCTCTTTTAGACTATGATGAAGAAAAAGTAAAGAATATCAAACTTGAGGATGATCTGAAGGCTGCTTAGTATATTATTCGAGGACTTCAAGAAAATTACACTATAGCAAGGAATAAAAGAAGAGAACTTTGTAAAAAGATGCAGAAAGAGGAAGATGAAAAGGAAACTCTTAATGATCTGGTGAACCAACTGAGACAAGATAATTGTACAATGAAGAATGAGATGCAAGATATGACTATGAGATTTTGTAAAGAAATTGAAGACAAAAAGAAGAATGAAGATGATTTGACTAGAAGACTAAATGATGCCAGAAATGAAAACACACGGCTCGGTCATGAAAATGACATGTTGAAGACAGATTTGATGCACATAGAAAATGACAGAATTAAACTCATGAGACACAAAGGAATCTTGGAGAATGATCTGACTGCTGCAAATCAACACAAAGAGAAATTCAAGAAAAGTTTAGAAGAACTTGTTGACATGCTGAAGAATCAGAAACCTAATGGTGATACAAATGGCCTTGGCTTTGAAACTAGTGAACGCTCCGGTACTACAGATAATCATGATCATAGTAAACTGGTAAGACAACCTAATGATTACAAATTCAATGGGAAATTCTTTAACTATAACAAGTATAGTCATAGAGAAAATCAGTGTAGACCTAGAAATTATCAGAACACTAATACACCCACCGATCAATGTTCTAAATGCAACAAAGTTGGTCATAACTCAGAAAATTGTAGAATGAATGTGAGATGTTATGTTTGTGGAAGATTTGGGCACTTATCTAATCAATGCATAACACATACCGACATAGGATATGGGAAAGCTATTCAAAAGAACAATGTGACTTGTTATGCCTGTAACAAGATCAAACATATTGGTAAATTTTGCAGAAGTAAGGCATCATCGACAAATAACAAAGGTCCTAGTTTGAAAGGTAAAGAAAAAGTTGAAGAGGTAAAGCAAGAATTTTCAAAACAATCGATCAGAAAGTCAGATCAGAATGTTGATATGATTACACCTCCACTGGCAGAATAGAGTAACACTCCACCGGCAGGAGACTCCTCATCTAACTGAAGAAAATTCTTTTGGGGGTTTGGCAACAAAATGAAAAAATGCTATTATTCCCTCAGTTGATGGTGAGAAGTTGAAATCACTTCTATACCGGCAAAAGACTTAAGTTGTGACTTAACCGGCAAGCATTAAATGTGGTAGTTGGCAAAAATAACATTATAAAGCAAGTTTTTTGGCTCTTTTTCATTCACCGAGCATTCAAATCTTTGAGAGTGCAAAAATTCCCAAGCAAAGGTACTCCAAGCAAAGAAGTGAAGCAACCCATCAAAGCATTCATCCTTAAGGCAGATTGAAGTATTTATAGCTATGGCATCTTCATCCACTCCTGAATTTATTGAAAACCCTACTGTTGTTGAAGTTGTTAAGAGACCTAGACTCGTTTTTCAGCTAGTTCCCGAAATTGCTAAGAAAGATGACAGCATAGGTGCATTCTCCCAAATCCCTAAAGGAGTAGTATATGCTGAAGACCTTATAATGTATATACATTATCATATTGATGAACTAGGTGATGATAAAATTAAAAATATGTATGTGACTATAATCTATGATGAATTCGGAAATGTCAAACCTGAACACAAGATAGTAGAAACCCTAGGTTTCATTGAAATACTTAGTATCCCAGATTTCCCTAAGGATATCATAAGGATTGTGTTAAGTAGAGTACATGGTGAATTTTTCTGGTTAGACTCAAAAGATCACAAAAGAAGCAGTAGGGGTAGTAACAAGGTTACCCTCCACCGACAACAGACCTGACAAAACCAAGAAGGTCTCAAATGACTTAGTGACAAACCTAACCGGTGCAACATTTGATAAAAGATAACTAAGGGTAAACGATGTAAAGGATACAAATATCAGATTTATCAGTATGATCTTAGGTTACAAGGCTACACATGCAAATAGGTAAAACTTAGTTTCTAGCCTATGTATTAAGAGTGCCTATGATATGGTAAATGATAATGCAAGGATAGACATATGTGAATGGCTTAAAGATGAGCTAATAGACAATCTAGGAAAGATCAAAAGGGAAAAGAAAGGAACATTCAGATTTGGAAACCTACTTGTTTTTCTGATGCTATACATAACCAAACAAGTACACCGTATTGGTGCCAAATATTTTGGTTTTGATATACTGGTAGGAAAACAACTATCAGAATTGTTGAACAATATGGGAGAGAATAGGGAGAAAACCATAAATGAGCACTTTCAATCACTAAAGGCTCGAATGAAAACAAGAGTAAGGCTATCACAAGCTATTCTGGATAAGTACCAAAAGGAAATTTGTTTTGTGATAAAGAAAGATGAATTTTGGATGGAGGCTATTATTCCTAGAACCATCCGGGTTGCTGAAATGGTGTATGAGATTGATGACAACATAATAGAAACTTATGCAAAAGTCCTCCTGGAAGCTCCTAAGGAATCGAAAGAAAAAGTATTTGGTAATGCTGAATCTATAGAAAGCCAAATTCAATCAAGGAAAAGAGTTAAGAAGGTTGAGGCAATTGTTAGAAAAGGAACTCGGTAGGCAAAAGCTATCAAAGAAGATGTGGTAAAACAAACCGGTATAACTGAAAGTGAGTTGGAAGCACTTCAACTGGAAACTCACCTTTCACTGGTTGAAACTTCTTCAGAAAGTGACATACCTATTGTATTTAGGAGAGTTGAAAGGAAAAGAAAACCTTCTCCTACATCAAAGAGGACAAGACAAAAGCAATAGGTAGTGAGGCCCCCAACAAAGAAATTAACTCCAAAGAAAAAGAAGATGACTCCTAAGAAGAAGACACAACAAACTATTGCTCCCATTGATAAACTTCTCAGTGAAATTACAGAGGATGGAAAGTTGAAGAACATCAACAAATTATATGACACACTATCCATTGATGACAAAGAGAAAGTAGAGAACATTGTAATCTTACACTTAGATATTTTCAAGAAATTTTTGATGCAAGTTGTTGATGAAATACCAACAGATCTATATAATAGACTAGAAGCTAGAAGAGTAGCTATTATTGAGCTAGATAAGAAAATAAAGATTGAAAAACTACTTGCAGTGCACCCTGTTAACTCACCTGATGATATAGATCAATTAATCTCTGAGGCTAACCGGTAAGTATTCTCAACTGCTCACTAGCATGTAGCATTGATGGCAGGAAGAGTGAATCAGGTAACAGAGGAAACATTAGATGCATGGGACATATTCTTGGTAGAAAAAGAGAAACATGAAGAGTATGAAAAACCTAAAACCTTCAAGGTATATCAAAAGGACAGGGACAAAGGAAAGGGTAAGGTAGGTGGACCTCCTAGTATAAAGATAGCAGACAACTTACCCCCACCGCCTCTAGATACTCCACTGGTAGACACTACTGACAATCAACCGGCAACTGAGAGTATGGACACACCACATGAGGATACAAATCCTAATTCTGAGGTGTTATATATAATGAACATTGACACTCAGGAAGTCAATATTATGGTGGATAAGGAATCAACTAAGAAATCAGATGTGGCAATAGAGCCACCGACATAAAATATTGCAGTAGAAAACATTGAAATTGGGGAACTAAAACAAATTGAAGGATCAAGGGAACCCCCAGACACTAGAAATGCAAAAACAACACATGTGCATACTGATACATCCACTAAGCCACTAACAACTACTGAAACTAAAAAAACAACTGAGTCACCAACAATAGGCAGGACAGAGGAAAAACTGACAGTGGACAACACAGAGAAACATGTAGAGCAACATGCTCCTTCACAGGTACAGACAAAGATAGTGCCACTGGTCCAAAATGAAAATCCTAAAATTTTGTTTGTAGAAATGCAAACTCAAACAAATCCTCCAGAGAAAGAGGAAAGCAAAGTTGTAACTACAACCGACGGATTACAGATTGTAAAAACTGTTGGACAAACATCGGGTACAGCCATGACAGAATTCAAACCTACTAATGTAGCTGAGGTCTTATTAGATTCAATAAAGAAAATAACAGAGTGGAATGCACAAGCCTATAAGGCTATAGATGACACTTTACTAATTTTGAAGCTGATAGCACCAAAGTGTAGTGTTGAGAATAAAGATTCTTTGAGCCAATTAGACACATTGTCTAAGTATATAACTGGCAACCTAATAACACTGGACAAAATAAATGAGGATACATTTAAGGAAAGAATGATAAAAGAGAAAGAAAAATTCTTTATGGAAATTGTGAATAAGAATAAAGAGGAAATGGATACTCTTTTACCGGAAATCAGTGAAATTATTTTTGACTTCGAGAAATTGTACAGGGACACTTGCAAAATGGATGTATTAACAAAGGATCTTGACAAACAAATCAAAAAAGCACAGGATAAGATTAATAATATTGTTGATAATTTGATTGGAACATCAGACTCATTTTTGGAATTAGAGAAGAAAATTGCAGAGCAGGAAGAGAAAATCAAGAAACTAGAAAATGAAAAACAAAGAATAAAGGACAAAGAAAAGGACTTAAAATGCAGACTTGGTCCAAGACTAGAGTATCTTATTTCTTTGAGAAAAGAAATATCTGAGGCTCTGGTTCTTGGACTAAAGACACTGGAAGAATAAATGCACATAGTCACTAGTACAGTGCAGAGGATTCAATAAGCCATAAAAGACTGCAAAACATTCAACAATAGAATAAATCTAGTTTTGACAGACATTTTTCAGATTGTAACCCACTGGCTAAAAGAATCCAGGCAGGACTCCACTAATAGCGAATGAAAAACTTTGTCATTGATGTCAAAGGGGGAGTAGAGGAATGAGAAAAATGGTTCATCTACTCAGGGGGAGCACACAGTTTTTAGCATATAGTTTTGGTAAGACATTTTTGGCAGACTATTTTTATATATCATTTTTGAACACTTTTTGATTTTTCTCATGAGTGTTGCCATCAATGCCAAAGGGGGAGATTGTTGGCAAATGTACACTCCAATGAGAAATTGTAGGTGATTGAAGGTTTTGTCATTTATGGCAACCTTCCAATCATATGATACCAGCAAGACAAATGTACCAACACCGGCAATGACAAACTCTACACCAACACATAGAACACCGACAGTGAAAGGAAGGATACCGACACTCTGGCTGACAGGAATTTTGTTGATACTATGTTTTGTAATTAATTGTAAAATCATTGTGAGCCGACATGGCAAGTTGTAATATGATGCATATATGTATGAGATCATTGTAGAACATTTAGTAAGAATGTGATAGGCAAAATTATGCAGACCTAATATGCGAAATATAGGTTAAGGGTTTATGTATGAAGCAGAGCTAAAACCGATACTGGATCTGGCATAGCAGATGCTAATTTGAAGTAGTACAAGACATTGGATTTGTATAATCCCTTTTTGTAAGTCAGTGTGATTTCCTTTGTAATTGAGTAGTGAGCTCTAGGCACTTGGCCTTCCTCAATGTGCAAGCCCCTCTTGTAAAGCAGTAATATTTCCTTATTGGCCAATAAGTGAATATTGTGGGTCACAAATCCTATCGAGGTTTTTCCCACACCAAGTTTCCTCGTTAAACTACTATGTTATGGTGTTATTTTCATGTGGTTGTTGTTATTCTTGTTTACTGCATTATTTTTGGTTTACTGGTACACAGTATTGATATGCTTTACAAGTTTTAAATCAAGTAAATTCACAAACTGGTTAGATACTGATTCACCCCCCTCTCAGTATCTTTGGGAATCCTAAAAGTTTCACCATGTATCCATATGGTAGCAACACCAAGGTGAGATGCGCTATCATGCATCTTGAGTGTTTTGCATCTATCTGGTGGTGGTTAGAGGAGGAGAGGATTAGTGTGAGCATTAACACCGTGTCATGGGAGATCTTTCTGGAGAGGTTCAGAGCACAATTTCTCTCACCCTAGTGGAGGCAGTTGCGTGCAGATGAGTTCTATGCTCTGTGCTAGTTTGGGTTGTCAGTAGATCAGTTTGAGCATAGGTTCTATGAGCTCAAATAGTATGTCAGGATTGACAATGATGAGGCTATACTTGTTCAGCACTTCTTGAGAGGTCTTAATGACCGTATCAGTGGAGGAGTGAGAGTTTTTGAGCTTGCTTCAGTAGAGGTAGTCATGGTGAAAGCCAGGCTGGTGGAGAAGAACCTTAGCCATGCTCATGGCGGCCAGTCTGGAGTTCAGATTGGGAGTGATCCTTTCAGTGGGTCTAGAGGGAGAGGGAATCGGTCCCAAATTGTTGCACCTTTTAGGGGTCCTTAGGTACCCGCTAATGGTGGTCAGCAGCAGCAGCAGTAGCCACTAAGGCTAAAGCAGTCTTAGGGCCAATAGGGTGGCAACTCTCAGTTTTGGAAGAGCAGGATCTGGCTGAAGAGTACACAAAATTTTCCAGGGCAGTCCTCTTAGGGTGCATCTCAGGCCCCTAGTGGGGAGAGCTTTCTGCAGTCCAGTGGGTCGTCTGGTAGTAGAGGACCTGTTATAGGAGCTTGCTTCTCCTATGGTCAATTTGGCCACAAAGCCGCTCAGGGCCCTCAGTGTCCTCACTAGATGAGTATCCAGATGCTAGCCACATCAAAGCCAATAGTGGGGGATGTAGGTAGATCCCATAGAGTATTTGCAGCAGTGGATGACTTCTAGGTTGAGCATTAGAGTACCATGATTGAGATCATATGTGTGTTGTGTGGTACTCCTATCTCTGTAATTTTTGATTGTGGTGCTTTAGATTCTTTTATTTCTTCATCCATTGTGGAGCAGTGCGGGCTTGTGTCTGCTAAGTAGATGGATAGGTGGCAAGTAGACTTGGCTACCAGTGTGCATGTGGTTGTAGATGCCTTCGTTCCCAGTTATGAGTTGGACCTAGGACCCTTTGTCACTTCAGTTGACCTTCAGGTCATTCCCTTGGGGTCCTATGGAGTTGTGTTAGGGATGGATTGGTTATCATCTCATAGTGTTCATGTAGACTATAGTCTAAAGATAGTAGAGTCTTTAGATGACCATGGCAGGAGAGTGGGGATTGTTGGAGTTTAGCGATCGATATCCTTATGTATGATTTCCACTATGCAACTTAGGCAGTGCATGCATCAAGGGTGTTAGTTTTTTGTAGTTTCTCTTGAGGATTTGGGTGAGGAAGAGAGTCGAGAAATCACTCTTGATCGTCACTCTATTCTTTGAGAGTATGTTGATGTGTTTCCTTTGAATATTTCTGGTATGCCTCCGAAGCGAGAAATAGATTTTTGCATTGACTTGGTTCCTAGTGCGGAACCTATTTTGAGAGAACCATATCGGATGACTACTCAAGAGTTGAGTGAGTTGAAGTTATAGGTTGGGGAGTTTTTGGCCAAGGGGTTCATTCATCCTAGTGTTTCTCCTTGGGGTGTGCCAATTATCTTCGTTAAGAAGAAGGATGGTTCTCTTCGGTTATGCTATGATTATCGATAGTTGAATAAGGTAATCATCCAGAATCAATATTCATTGCCTTGGATAGATGATCTTTTTGATTAGGTAAAGGGAGCCAAGGTGTTCTCTAAGATAGATCTAAAATCTAGGTATCATCAATTGTGCATTCATGATGCATACATTCATAGGACGGTGTTTTGTACTTGTTATGGTCACTATGAGTTCACAGTGGTGCCATTTGGGTTGATGAACATGCCTTCAATATTCATGAGTCTTATGAATGGGGTTTTTTGCACCTACCTTGACCACTTTGTCCTTGTGTTCTTGGATGACATATTGATTTATTCTAGATCTATGGAAGAGCATGAGGGTCACTTGTGTCAGGTATTGCAGTGCTTGAGGGAGAATCTGCTTTTTGAGAATTTGGTGAAGTGTGATTTCTTCCAGTCAGAGGTGAGCTATCTTGGTCATATAGTCTGGGGAGAAGGTGTATCCATGGATCCTTCTAAGATCAAAGGAATTATTGATTTGGCCAGTGCTAACAAATGTTTCTAAGGTTTGAATTTTCAAGGGTTTGGCTGGATATTACCATCGCTTTGTACAGAGCTTTTCTCGGATAGGCCACCCGATTACTTCTCTTCAGAGGAAAGGGAATAAGTTCATTTGGTTAGAGTAGTGCAAATTTTCTTTTTATACCTTGAAGAAACTCCTTGTTAGTGCTATGATTTTGGCAGTTCCTGACCCATCCAGAGATTTCATGGTGTGCATAGATGCCTCTTTAGAAGGCATAGGTGCGATGATTATGCAAGATGGACGTGTGGTTGCCTATGAGTCTCACAAACTCAAGGATCATGAGTTGAACTATCTAGTTCATGACTTGGAGTTGGCAACTATAGTGCATGCATTGGTTAGATGAGGACATTTCCTGTTGGGGCATCGATTTGAGCTGCATAGTGATCATCGCAGTTTGCAGTATATTTTCACACAGCTGAACTTGAATGTTCGATAGTGCAAATGGATGGAATTCTTTTGCAAGTATGATTTTAAGGTTCATTATATTCAAGGGAAAGAGAATATAATGGTAGATGATTTGAGCCGTAGGTGGCATGCGGTTGCAGCATTGTCCCTTGGTGTGGACTTGAGTGAGAGAATTCTTGGATTTCTTCCTCAGGACACCTGGTATCAGGATATTAGAGTTGTGGCAGAGTCTGGAAGACCATTGGAGGGTAGATATTCTGGATATACTATTGAGTCAAATGGTCTTCTTCGACATCTTGGACAGATCTATGTACCTCCTTTGGAGGGTCTTCATGTTTTGATCATGACTAAGGCCCATCATGCACCTTATTTGGCACACCCTGGTGTCAAGAAGATGCACATAGATCTTAGACAAATATATCATTGGGCTGGTATGAAATGTGACATTGCTGATTTTGTGTCAAAGTGCTTGGAATGTCAGCTAGTGAAGGCAGAGCATCAGCACCCTGCACACCTTTTACAACCTAATTTGATACTGGATTCAAAATGGTATATCATTTCCATGGATTTCATTGTGGGGTTTCCTTTTTCCTTGCATCATCATGATGCCATCATGGTCATTGTTGATATCTTGACCAAAGTTTCTCATTTTGTTCCTATTCGATCTTCTTATATAGCAGCAATGGTGGTATGAGTCTTCTTGGAAGATGTGGTGAGGTTGCATGAGATTCCAAGGTGGATCATTTTTGATAGAGACCTTGTATTCACTTCAGCCTTGTGGACCTCACTTCAGCATGCTTTGGGAACCCAGTTGAACTTCAGTTTAGTTTATCACCTAGAGACCAATGGTCAGACTAAGCGTGTGAATCAAGTTTTGGAGGACATGTTTCACATGTATGTTATGGACCACCAGTCGCATTGGGAGGAATATCTTTTCCTTGTAGAGTTTTCTTATAACAACGGATATCACAACTCTATAGGCATGTCTCCCTTCCAAGCTTTATATAGTCCTCCTTTCCGTACTCCTTTAATTTGGGATTAACTGTAGGATACATTGTGTTTAGGCCCGGATTTTCTTCATGAGATGGACCAGCAGGTTGACCAGATTTGTGGGCATTTGGTTGCTGCTCAGGATAGGCAAGAGAAGTATGTTGATGCCCATAGAGCAGATCATCAGTTTTCTATTGGTGACCATGTGTTTTTGAGAGTGCATCCATGGAAGAGTCCGATCCATTATGGAAAGGGTTCTAAGTTGGCACCTCATTTTGTAGGCCCTTTTGAGATCCTTGAGAGGATAGGACATGTTGCCTACCGTCTTTCCTTGTCACCGAGTCTATCCTGCATCCATGATATCTTTCATGTTTCTATTCTTCGACCTTATCATCCTGATGTGACCCATGTTCTTGATTGGGACACTTTGCAGGTTGAGGACGGGTAGCTTTCCATGGAGCTCGTGCACATTCTTTAGCATCGGGATTTCACCCTCAGGGGTCTTACCATCAAGTAGGTAATGGTCCTATGGGATCCAAATGATGAGACCTCAGTGGCATAGGAAGATGTAGTGAAGATGAGAGAGCTTTATTCTTATCTGTTTTAGGCTTCTAGGAGTAAGCCTAGGCTTGGGGGGGAGGATATAGTACCCCTCCTTGATCAGACTCTTTTTGTATGTTTTTGATTGACTTAAGTGGAACATTATTGTATATTGATTCAGACTTTATGCGATGTTATTTCTTGCTTTATCTGGATTTGTGGTGCATGATTCTATGCAGTATCTCAGTGCTTATGATTAATGTTATTTTATGGATCATTACCATGGACTGACAGTCTTACCCTATATGTGTGATGCGTTATTTATGTGTTGCATGGTTGAATGTGTATGGGATGCGAGGAGATGAGTTTCCTTCACTCACTCCAGTGAGATAGGGAATGCCACAACTCTCCTTCATCAATGTGTGTGTCGTATCTGTATATATATTTGTCTATATGCACATGTGGTTCTTTGGTGCAAGACATTGCAGGTACAAGTACCAGGTAGGTATGGGGTATCAACTCCACCTGGGTTCACAAGTCTGAGCGTGCCTTATATGTCTGATGGGAGTGGAGGAGATAGTTGTTGGACCCTAACTTGATGCACAGTTAGACTAGTGTGAGTGTTGTGAGTCGGTTGTCTTTCCTGTCTGGCAAGTATGCGAGTCATAGTGCTTTGGTTTAGTCATTTGTGAGTCGTCATTGATCATTCTTTCATTTTGTGTGTTTTTGTTCATCTGTATGGTTATTCAATTGAATGGATGATGCTATCTTATGTTAGCATAACTAGTTCATTATTATGCTCTGAGATTATTGATTTAATTAAATTAATGATTTGCTAGATTAAATGGTTAAATGGCTTATTTCAATGTGTAAAGTGCATTAATATATATTGTGGAAGGAAATAAATAATTGCCTAGCCATTTAAATGATAAATACTTATGTTGAAAGAAAGTATTTTGGAAAATAGGAAATAAAATAAAAAGCTTTTCTTTTTAACTTTCCATTTAACTTTTTCATTTTAATTGTTGGAAAAGAAATATTTTTGGATAAAGGTAAATCTGATTGTTTTTACTTTAAAATTTTTAAAATCTGATTGGATGGAAAAACTTTCAACCTAGAAAGTTTAGGTTGAAATATATTTTTCCATATATGCTTGGAAATTCATGGGAATAGGGGTAAAGAATTTCTGGAGAGAAATTTGGTAAATCATTCTAGAAGGAGGAGCTGGAATTTGATTTAGGTTGCAAGGATTGGGATTCTTCCGTCATTTTGCTTGCTATTTTGCTTCAAGGTTGGATAATCTCTTCTTGTTTTAAATTTAAATTTGAATTTTTTAGTTTGCTTCTTGTGTGTTGAAATTATGCAAATCTCCTTGTAAATTCTTGTGGAATGGTCGGAATGGAAGAAAGAATGCCTGTGGTTGTTGATTTTGTGGATCGGAAATCATATGTTTGCTTATAGGAATGAAATGGTTCATTTATCTATTTGTTGTATGTTGTGTTTTTGAAAATCAACTTCTTAGACTGCTCTTCTATTTGGAATAGAATGAATTGGATATAGTTTACTGTGTTCTCCCTACTATCTTATTGCCCAAGATTTGGGGTTCTTGTGTGATTATAGTTCACCATTTACCTTGCTGGAAAATATCCATTTGAATTTTGGATCTTAGCACTGTGTGTGTGCCCGTGAAACAATCTAGAAATGAATTGTTTTTTTATGTTTAAACATTTAGTATCTTGTGATTTTTTAAATGCTTAGGAAGTAAGATCTTTTTATCATTTGGACCTTACCCTACCCCATGGCCGGCTAGTCCCACCACACAGTTTAGTAGTGTCTGTTGCCCATAGGTAGCACTGCTACCGGTCGGTAGCGGCCGCTACCGCCAGTAGTAGCACTAGCGGTTGGTAGGACTGCTACCGATTGGTAGTAGTGCTACCGGTCGGTTGTGTCTGCTACTGGTCGGTAGCAGCGCTACCGGTTGGCAACAGTACTACTGGCAAGTAGTGTCTGTGGCCTTGACAATAGGAATGCTACGGGTTGGTCTTGACCCCCGCATAACCTTGTACCTTTAGTGGTACAAATCCCAATGAGAAATGAAGTTAATTTTTTATAAAATGGAATATATTTTAAAGTGGTTTTAGTGTTAAATGAAAATGGTGATTTTTCATGTGATTTTTATTATGTAGTTTAATAAATTTATCAATAGAAATCAAGGCATGAATTAGTAATGCAAATTGGTTAATTTGGATATATATTCTTGAAATGAATTAAATGCCTGTTAGGAATTCATTCTTTTATTCGGTTGAGTATTTGACGTGAATTTTATCCTTGATGGAATATTGATTTGGAAATTGAATAGATGTGAATGGTAAAAGAGTGTTTTATTTAATTTTCAATCAATGATATTGCAAGTGCTTATGATGCTAATTTTCTCAAAGATTGTCTAAGTGTGGACTTAGTGAAATTAGTTTTCCTTGCAAGAGTTATATTGTGTTATTTTTGGTCTATGGTTCAGTCGTCCTGTAGTGGTGTATTTGGTACCTTTGACCTAGTGATATATGATGACTTTTTTGTCTTAACCATGTAGTGTCTTTGCCTTATGGTTAACCAAGAGTAAGTATGTCATTGTTTTGACCACCTGTTTCTGGATAGTGGTGTTAAGGCTATCTGTTTTGCCATAGGGTCCTTGTGGAGTGACCATGTTTGTTAAAGTGTCCTTTGAGAGAGTGGCTTTTGAATGGGGGTTGCACCCAAAGTGGTAGGCATGATGACCCTTTGAAAGTAAGATAATAAGTGATAATCTAATTAATTGATTAGGTGGGTAGTTCTCAAACATTAATAAAGATATTGTACCTCGCGCATAGGTGAGTTCTTGTATTGAGGCTCATAATGTAGTGAGAAGGCCTAGAATGGCAAATTGACCACCTTGTCTTTGCAAAAGGCTGGTAGGGTCCGCATGAGACTTAGTTGGAACTGGAGGTTTGGGAGAGGTTACCAGGATAGTGAGCTGGGACCTTTGGAGGCTACACCATGCTATTCATCTTAATCTATGTGATGAAACTCTCTCTTTTGGTTCACTTGTGTGTGTGATGTTGGTTCACTTATGTGTTGTGATATCGAGTCACTTGTTTATTTGTGATGTTGAGTCACCTGGATTATTGTGGAGTCTCTTTGTGGTGTCATGGAGTCGAATTGTTTTGTCAACCATGTCATGCTTTTTCTTGCTTGGGGATCCTCAACTATCTCCTAGCACAGTGGGGTGATTCTATTTTGGGAATTACATGGTCGGGTGGTAGTGCCACTTCCCATCGGATGTTCTTGTTCATACTTTCATGCAAGTTTTGGCTTCGTAGGTGTTTTTTGTGGTTCGTGGCTCATGCTTATCTAATGTTTTGGAGATTATTGTTATTTGGAGGCCTATGTGGTCATTGTATCATGATCTTTTATAACCTTGTAATTGGTTAAGTTGTATCTTTATATGTATATTGAGAAGCCATGTATTGGAAGAGTAATGTAATCCTAAGATTGGGATGTTATTTATCAGTTTCCTTTATGTTATGTGTACATGCTTATTGAAGAGAAATTATATTGTATCCTTTCAATCTTTCAATGGTGTAATCTGATATTTGATATGGTTTCTTGTGATCATGGAGTTAATGATTAATTATTGGATTAACCTTAATTATGGAATTTATCTTTTGGTTTTAATTCTTTGTTGGTAACCCTTAAGTAATTCTGGTGTAAGTCTTCCGCTTGTGTTATCGTTCATGTCGTGTTATGCACTTATTATGTTTATAGTTTAAAAAAAAAAAATTGTTTCTCCCTTGTTGTGGGTTTTCCTTCGGGGTTCCTGGTGGGGCATTACAAGATGCATGGGCCCGGGTGCCATGTCAAATCTAGGTAGTTATAGATTTTCACTTGGACATGTCCTGATCAATGGCTATGATTTAAACTCTTTTTTATCTCTTTGGGGAGCCCTTGACACCATCTCGTGTGTCCATCTTTGCATGAGATGGCAGATATCACAGTTGAGATTCAAACTCATGGGCAGGTATAATTTTGAATGCTTTACAGGTGTGAGGGTGCATAACACAAAGGTTAGCAATCATGGCCTGATTTTTTATCAAATTTCACTCCAATTATCAAATATTTTTCCTTTACTCTAGACTCGATGTGTAGACCAATTTTGGATTCCACCCATGCCCAATTAATGAAATTATGTAGACTTTTTTTGTCTATATTATGCTACCATGATGCATTTGTCACATAGATATCTTACTTGCAAAGATTTTCTTACTTTTCTTGCTGTAGAGGATGTTCTTATAGGTGTTCCCAACAAGCAATCAGATTGGTCCTCCTGATTTGATCTCTCTCCCTCTGATTCTTTTTTGTAACCTAACCCTAGGTGGGTTAGGGTTTCTTAACTAAAGACCAGTCTAAGTTATGCCTGAGCTTTAAAGGAAATTTTGTAACCCTTTTTGGGGATCTTCTTTTCTTTATTCTAGTAGAATTATTATTTTCTTTACAGTTATAAATGTTGTCTTTTTTTTGCATTAATAAAGATAACTATCTTGCCTACTTTGAGTCTTGATAATTTGTGTAATATTTTTTACCCCTTTATTGAGATGCATTCTTATTTTCTTTTCTGAGTATGTGTGACTATATTGATCCCTCTTAGAAATTCATTTATGAGCTAATTGCAACTCATTTTGATTTTCATAAGATGTCCAACCTCCATTCATGCTTTGGGAAGCTAACTAGGACAGGAAGTTGTGAATATTCTTGGTTGATTTTCATTGATGTCTTGTGCAGTTATAGGTAGGAAGATCATGTTCAATCTAGGTGTGAACCTCATTTCCCTTATTTCAAGCATCCCCTTTTTCTCCCTTTTCCCTATCAAACCAGTAGAATAGACATTTTAGTATTGGGTTAGTCCAACACTTGCACTTGGATTGGAAAGTAAGTTGGCCTTCTATGGAGACTCAACCTCACATATGCAAGTCCCACACTTGGAGGTTGATTCAATGTGTCACAAGGTTGATGACCAGGATTGCTCATCAAGCAGGTGAAATTTTGTGACAGCAGTTAGATCTTGCACTTGGTGACTCCAAGGAATAAATTTGGACTCTTGGTGAGGACCAAATGCCACTTACATGCCAATGATACAAACCACAAGATTTTCTAGAGGTAATTTCCAATAATCTAAACTTTCATATTCAAATTCTAGAAGAACTAGAGGTAGGCATTCCTTGTCACTTACAAGGGGAACCCAAATAGAAGCATTGACACCCCTAAGGTCTCTTTCTACTCCACCATTCCTAAGATTAACACAACCTAAGGACCCTGCCATCCATATCGATAGAGCCCTATTCACTATGGCGATGCTAAGAGCATACACATTTGTCACCTTTAATGGTGGCAACCCTTTAGTTCTTTCCCAAAAGAATGATATTCCAGTAGAAGCCTTGAAGGCTATTCCATATTTCACAAGAGAAACCTCTGTCATCCCTAAGGAACACATTCAAGGTGTGTCTAGCATATGTACCATTTTTTAAGTTACAGAAGACAACATGGTAGTAAGACTTCTTGCCTTTTCTTTCAAAGGGAAAGCCCTTCAGTGGTATAGAGGGTTGACTCCTAGTAAAATCCATAATTGGGACAAACTAGGGGAAACGATATGCAAGCATTTAGAGGAAAAAAGTGACCATCTGTCACTTATGGAGAAGCTAACTAAAATCGAAAGAGCACCCCATGAATTTGATGAATACTAAGAGGGGGAGGGGGGTGAATTAGTATACCAATAAATACTGAACTTAAACACTTAAACAATTTAGCAGTAAACTGGTATAATAGTTTTACTAACAAACCAGTTAATACAAATTCAAACCAAATAGCAAATAAGGCATTCACCCATAGAAGCACAAACACCATAACACAAGAGATTTTTACATGGAAACCCAAACGGGAAAAACTAGAGTGAGATG
The DNA here is from genome assembly GCF_030272615.1 of Cryptomeria japonica. Taxonomy (NCBI): domain Eukaryota; kingdom Viridiplantae; phylum Streptophyta; class Pinopsida; order Cupressales; family Cupressaceae; genus Cryptomeria; species Cryptomeria japonica. Next base: position 469,082,887 of record NC_081410.1, read on the forward strand.
AAACTGAAAAGTAACTATCCGCAGAATAGTAACCAGACCGGTTAAGGTCAGACTGGTTAAGGTCATACAATGTTCTTTACCAGAACAGATCCTATTAGGAATCTCAATCTCTGTTAGGAGATAAGTCTGATTAAAGACTACCTTGTGAGAGGATTTTAGATCCATAGATGTGAACCACCTTGTTAGAGGATTTACAAAGGCTTTTCTAGGCCTACCCGGTTAAGGGTTTCATACTTGTCGAAGATGTGAGTTATCAACAAGTGAATGATCTATCAAATAGAAAAGTCTACTTGGTTAGATCCATGATAGCTCATTGCTAATGCATTTCAGTATTACTTCAATCTCCAGTAAATCTACACTCTATTACTGCACATAGACTTGATCTTCTCTTCTAAGATCGCACATACAAAAACTCATCAACCACCAAACCCCTAACAGCTACATCTACTAAAAACCTAGACATGATGTCCTTAACAAGGAATCTGATTTCATGTCGGTCCAATAGGATTACATTGCAAGTTCCTAGGTTCATTGCATCTAGACACATTTGATAACATGACACAAATCACTGTCAAAGTGTTGGTGGATGGTAACTCATCACAAAAAAAATACTAGTTGGTAACTTATCACAAAGTATTATCGGTTCATACAACTTTACCGATTACTAGTTGGTAACTCATTACAGAGTAATATCGGTTAAGACATTAAACCGATTACCGGTTGTCCAAAAATGAAGCCTTATACAATGATAATTGTTGCTTTAGTTTCTTCGCTCCTCTTGAGATCCTCAAACCGCTTGAGGTCTTCATATTGCCTAAGATTGGTAAACACTTTCTACAAAACACCGATATCCTAAAGACTATAATACATAATACTGGTTTGGAATAAATACCAGTTGAGCATAACTCATACATAGGAAGTGATCTCAAAGCAAGTGTGTGTCCATCAATGACAATCACAACATAAACATAAAAAATGCCAACAATCTCCTCCTTTGGCATTGATGGCAACACTTAGGAAAAATTTTTACATCTAAGTGTTTTACTAATAACTCAATGATGAACAGATAGTACCAAATAGGTACTGAGAGGGGGGGGTGAATCAGTATAGACAAAAACACAATCTTAAAATAGTTTGTCAGCAGACACTGTGCACTGCCAGACAAACAACAACACTAGTCTTTAAATAGAGTACAACCGACAAAACCCAAAATAACTGAGACAAGCATAAACCAGTTGACACTTATCTTCTCATACAATCTAACACTTCATTTCCATTTCACCCTAGTGCATGAACAGGTAATCTACCATCAAAGATATATATATATATATAAACAACTAGATCAACATGATTCATCGCTTGATAGAAAACAACATAGCATCACATGAAGAAGACATCACATATGACACACATATTTTTCACATGGAAACCCAACTGGGAAAAACCACAGTAGGGATGAATTCCCACAAGCTTGTTTTTGAACTCTTTAGAAGTCTGCTCTGTTAGGAGCCTTGTCTGGTTAAAGACTGATACAATAGGTTGTATTAGGAACCGATCCTGTTAAAGATCACCCGATTAAGGGATGGCTAGAATACCTGGTTAAGGGTTAAACCCTGTTAAAGGTTACCTTGGTAGAGGATTTCAAGAACTCAATGGTTTTCAGTCACCCTGTTAAAGGATTTATAGCAAGCTAGTTAAAGCTACCCTATTAAGGGATTTTCCAACTCTTGAGGTGGTTAGAGATCAACAGGTATTACAATGATCTGGTAACAACACTCAATACCAATGCAGATCCTCTTTAGCTCCTCTTCATCTTCTGCACTTACACTCTGCAGGTATCACTTCTCTCCTCTAGTCTGGCAAGAATCACTTATCTCTTCTCTTGGATACATAGACACAACTTTTGCCAACAACCTCAGAAAGAAACAAAACATCAACCTTATAGGGAAAACAGATAGGTTGGTAGCATAAACCCTAAACCCTAAACCCTAAACCTGTTAAGTTAAGGAATTCAAATGGTTCAATCCTGACCGTTGAGCACACTGCATTAAATGCAATAGTCTTGATCCAATCTCAAGACATTCTCCATCATTCATTTTTCATGCGGCTAATAACCCATCACACGTTATCACCATTTATAGACTTTGCACATTCCTGAGGTAGATGGGAACAATCTCATTCATGCAAGATCCTTCACGTGCACAAGGCTGACATGGCAACATGATCTGTTCTTCATTTCAATGCTAATTCATCACACAAAGGCACCAGTTGAGCCACACAAGCTTGAAGCACTTAAACCAGAAACCCTGAAGTTGAGACTACCAATTGGTATTTATACAAAGCTTCCATGTGTCGGTTCCCAGAACCATATGCCAGTTCACCTTGAACAAACACACTGCTTCACTTTGGCACATATGCCAATTCACAATGTTATACCGGTTCTCTTCTCTTCATCATATTGATAGCAATGACAACACACAATGTCATTATGTCCTCATACCGGTTCACATAATACCAACAATCTCCCCCTTTGGCATTGATGGCAATATACAAAGATATCTCTTGGCTTCACATCTTCTCCCCCAATTTCTGCAGATATCTTCTCCGCTTCTCTTCTTCTCCCCCTTTGACAACAATGCCAAAGTGGAGGCACAAGCTTCCCTATTCCATTATGCTGCTCCGACTGAGGAGTAGCATCCTTCAACACATCAATCCATAAAAATCATATGTCTTTAGTTTACCTCCTGAAGGGGCAACACACCTAATTCACCTCTCTTAAGTACACAAATGTAGCCTTTAGGAGAGGCTTGGTGAATATGTCTACTAACTTCTCCTTACTGGAAACATGTTCTAGTGCAATCTCTTTGGTCTGAACATTTTCCCTCAAGAAATGATACTTAAGCTCAAAGTGCTTGGTTCTAGAATGTAAAACCAGATTCTTGGATATGTTAATTGCACTAGTATTGTCACAAAATATACTTACCGGTTTAGATACAGGAACTTTGAAGCCATTTAATACATGCTTCATCCAAATTGTCTAAGTGTAGTTCATGAAAGTTGCAACATACTCTGCTTCCGTTGTAGACTAAGAGATACAACTCTGCTTCTTACTCAGCCATGAGACCAGTCTACCACCAAGAAAGAATGCACCACTAGTTGTTCTTTTCTGATCATCTACATTACCTACCCAATCAGCATCTGTGTATACTTTCAAGTTGAAATCCTTGCTATATGGATACCACAATCCATAATCAACAGTTCCCTTTAGATACCTAAGAATCCACTTGACTGCAACCAAGTGGGATTCTCTTGGACTTTTCTGGAACCTTGCAGTAATGCCAACTGCATGTGCAATATCTAGTCTGCTATGCACTACATAATGCAATTTACCAATCATTGATCAGTATTCCTTCTCATCAACCAATGCAGAGTCATCTTCTTTGGATAGTTTACAACCGATCACCATTGGTGTACCAACTGGTTTTCTATCCGACATGCCAAAGGTCTTCAACACCTCTTTGACATACTTGGACTGAGTGATAAATATTCCATCTTTCATCTACTGGATCTACAGTCCAATGAAGAACTTAATCTCCCCTATGAGTGACATCTCAAACTCTTTCTTCATTTCATCTGCAAACTCATGACTCATCTTGTCATCTCCACCAAAGATAATGTCATCAACAAATACCTCATAGATCAAGATCTGATCTCCTTCAAACTTCAAGTAGATATTTCTATCTTCACTTGTTCTCTCAAATCCAATCTTCACAAGATGGGAATGCAGGCGTTCATACCATGCTCTAGGTGCCTGCTTTAGACCATATAGGGCTTTATGTAGCCTACACACCACGTCACTATCTTCAGATAGGGCAAACCCATCTGGTTGCTCTATATACACCTCCTCTTCAAGTACACCATTTAGGAATGCAAATTTTACATCCATTTGATATACTTTGAATCTTTTAAAAGTTTCATATGCAAGAAGCATATGAACTCCTTCCAATTTGGCTATAGGAGCAAAGGTTTCTCCATAGTCTTCTCCTTCTTCTTGGGAATATCCTTTGCACACCAATCTGGCTTTGTTCCTAATCACTATGCCATCCTCATTCACCTTAGTTCTGAAAACCCATTTGGTACCAATGACATTTTTATGCTCCGGTCTGGGTACCAAAGACCATGTAATATTTTTCTCTATCTGGTCAAGTTCCTCTTCCATTGCCTTGATCCAGTCTTCATCTCTATGTGCCTCTTTGAATGATTTGGGCTAAAATTCAGAGATCATACATGAGTTTTCTCTGAACTTTCTTCTTGTAAGGATTCCTGCATCCTTATCTCCTATGATCTGCTTAGGATCATGATTCAGCTTGACATACCAAGGAATGGTCTTGATAGATTCCTGTTGTTTTTCTTCTTCATCCTCATCTCCATCAGTATTGGCATCTGCATCTACTGGTGTAGGAACACTATTACTGGTACTTGGTTGACTGCCAACCGGTTCCCAGAAGGTTACAACCAGTTCATTTACCACTTGCTCACTGCCGGTTTCCTGAGTTTTCTCAAAGGTTTCATCAACTCTTACATTGACACTTTCCATAATTCACTAAGTCCTTTTATTGAAACACTTGAGAGCTTTTCTCTTGGTGGAATACCCTAGGAATATTCCCTCATCACATTTCACATAAAATTTTCTCTGGTGTTCGCTCCTCTTGATGTAACATTTTCTACCAAACACTCTAAAGTAGCTAACCACAGGTGTCTTACCAATCCAATACTCATAAGGAGTTTTATCCTTACCTTTCTTGAAGAGAACCCGATTCATTGTGTAGACTGCAGTGCTCACCGCTTCTCTCCAAAAGGTGTGGGCTACCTTTCCTTGAATCAACATAGTTCTAGCTGCTTCAACCATAGTCCGGTTATTCCTCTCTGCTAAGCCATTCTGTTGTGGATTCTGGGGGGCAGATAGTTGCCTCTTGATGCCATGTTCTTCACAGTACGTGTAATTCACTGGAAGTGAATTCCCCTCCTTGATCAGTTCTCAGGCACTTGATCCTTTTACCACTTTCCTTCTCCACTAATGCTCTGAAAGATTTGAACTTTACAAAAGCTTCATACTTATCTTTCAAGAATGTGACCCACATCATTCTTGAGCAGTCATCAGTGAGAATCATGAAGTACCTATCACCCTGCACACTCCTAGTTTTCATAGGACCACACAAATTAGTATGCACAAGATCAAGCAAATTGTCAGTAGTGAAAGATTTACCTTTAAAGCTCGAGGAAGACATTTTCCCCAATTGACACTCTCTGCAAAAGGTATTATCCAGTTTGCTTAGCACTGACAACCCTCTAACTACCTTGATCTTAATATCCTTCACAATGTTATCAAAGTTCACATGGCAGAGTCTCCTATGCCATATCCAACTATCATCAAATTTAGCCATAAGACGTGTACTTATATTTGCATTCAGCTGAAATAGGTTACCTTTGGTCTGCATGTCGGTGGCCACCAATTCACCATTCTTGAATTCTAAAGTGAGACCACTATCATTCAGCTGGGCAACACTCAGAAGGTTGTGTCTAAGACCATCAACCCAATACACATTGTCAGCACTACTCTTTCCATTCAGAGAGATAGACCCTTTGCCTTTGACCATGCATGGTGCATCATTACCAAAGCGAACCACACCACCATCATACTCTTCCAAGGATAGAAACTTGCTCCGGTCACCAGTCATATGGTGAGAACAACCACTGTCAATAATCCACTCATTAGAATTATCAAACCGGAAGACAAGAGCCTTCTTGTCTGACACATCTTCCTTGACCGCAACAAACACAATATCTTCATTTTCTTCATCTTCTGATTCCTCATCTGTGACACCTTCATCAACTACCACAAAATAGTTTCTCTGGTTTCCTCCTTTGAATTTCTTTAACCTTTCCGGTTTGTCCTTGTTGTCGCCATTAGGATAGTTAATAGCAATATGTCCTATCTGGTTACAAGAAAAGCATTTCAAAGGGAGCTTACCTCTGTATTTGCCGGTTCCCTTAGGAAGTTTCTTGGCAAGAAGAGCTTCAAATGCCATCAGAATCACCTCATCATCCATTTCTCTTCTCTATCTTGGTTCACCACTAGTGCTAGCTTCTTTTCCTTTTCTGGATGGTACAATAGAAGCTTTAAAAGCTGATTCAGTCTTTTGAACACTACCATCAAAACTATTTAGCTCATAGGCTGTCAACTTTGCAATGATGGAGTCCAGGGATACCTTAGTCTTGTCTATTGATCTCAGCTCCTAGATAGCAGCAACCCTTATTGCATAGACTGGTAATAACGATCTCAGGAATTTGCTTACCATAGTGGAATCTTCCATTTTACCACCTGCACTCTTGATATCTCCAACAATGGTTTTGATTCTTATTCCATACTGTTGAATGGTCTCACCTTCAACCATCTGCATGTCTTCAAACTTCCCTCTAAGGCTTTCTTCCTTAGCTTGTTTTACATTCTCATCACCACCATAGATATTTTCAAGAGTATCCCATACCTCTTTGGGATATACCTTATCTTGGACATCAATAAACTCAATGTCAGATAAACTAAAAATTAGGGCTTCCATGACTTGCCCATTCTCCTACATCTCTCTCTTTTCGTCATCAGTGAGAGTACCAGTAGGAGCAACATAGGCATTCTCAATGTAGCTCCAATGTTGAGCACCCATGCTTCTGATGTATATCTTCATTCTGTCTTTCCATATACTGAAATTTTCTATGTTAAACTTTGGACCTTCCCTCTTCATCATTAGATTGGGATCTTTACCTCAAGTGGTTAAGCTTATAACACAGAGGACCTGGAGGATGCTCTGATACCAATTGATAACTCAATGATGAACGGATAGTACCAAACAAGTATTGAGAGGGGGGGTGAATCCGTACAGTCAAAAACACAATCTTAAACCACTTTGTTAGTAGACACTGTGCACTGACAGACAAATAGCAACACCAATCTTTAAATAGAATACAACCACCAAAACCTAAAATAACTAAGACAAGCATAAACCAGTTGACACTTATCTTCTCATACAATCTAACACTTCATTTCCATTTCACCCTAGTGCACGAACAGGTAATCTACCATCAAAGATATATATATAAACAACTAGATCAACATGAATCACCGCTTGATAGAAAACAACATAGCATCACATGAAGAAGACATCACATATGACACACATATTTTTCACATGGAAACCCAACTGGGAAAAACCACGGTGGGGATGAATACCTAGAAGCTTGTTTTTGAACTCTTTAGAAGTCCGCTCTATTAGGAGCCTTGTCTGGTTAAAGACTGATGCAATAGGTTTTGTTAGGAACCGATCCTGTTAGGGATCACCTAGTTAAGGGATGGCTAGAATACCCAGTTAAGGGTTTAACCCTATTAAAGGTTGCCTTGTTAGAGGATTTCAAGAACTCAATGGTTTTGAGTCACCCTGTTAAAGGATTTACAGCAAGCCGGTTAAAGCTACCCTATTAAGGGATTTTCCAGCTCTTGAGATGGTTAGAGATTAATAGGTATTACAAATATTTGGTAACAACACTCAATGACAATGCAGATCCGCTTTAGCTCCTATTCACCTTCTGCACTTACACTCTACAGGTATCACTTCTCTCCTTAGGTCTAGAAAGAATCACGTATCTCTTCTCTTGGATACACACACACAACTTTTGCGAACAACCTCAGAAAGAAACACAACATCAACCTTATAGGGAAAATAGATAGGTCGGTAGCATAAACCCTAAACCCTAAACCTGTTAGGTTAAGGAATTCAAACGGTTCAATCCTAACCATTGAGAACACTGCATTAAATGCAACAGTCTTGATCCAATCTCAAGACATTCTCCATCATTCATTTTCCACTGATTTCATGGTGGCTGATAACCCATCACACATTATCACCATTTACAGACTTCGCACATTCCCGAGGTAGATGGGAACAATCTCCTTCATGCAAGATCCTTCACGTGCACAAGGCTGACGTGGCAACATGATTTGTTCTTTGTTTCAATGCTAATTCATCACACAAAGTCACTAGTTGAGCCACACAGGCTTGAAGCACTTAAACCGGAAACCCTAAAGTTGAGACTACCAATCGGTAGTCATACAAAGCTTCCATGTGTCGGTTCCCATAACCATATGCCGGTTCACCTTGAACAAACACACCGCTTCACTTGGGCACATATGCCGGTTCACAGTGTTATACCGGTTCTCTTCTCTTCATCATATTGATAGCAATGACAACACACAATGTCATTATGTCCTCATATCGGTTCACATAATGCCAACATTTACAACAAAAATATGCCATAATCAAAATTGCTCCCCCTAAGCATATATACTACCCCTTTTGCAAAAAATACAATGTATACTACTCCCTTACAGAGATAAACATGAAAGTATACATAACATGCATAAACAAATTTAAATAACAAAATACTACTCCCTCTTTGCCAACAATGACAAAGTACAACTGAATAACCCCTATTTCCATTATCATTAAAATCATAAGAGTTTATGACAATAAAGATTGAAACTTGTCAAAAACTGATTTAAAGTCCTACATAAATATCTTCATGGATAGAGACCATGACTCAAGCAATGAGGTAGCAACCTCACTTTCTGTTTACATTTGGGATACCTATTCCTCCATGGCGTCGAAGGTACTCATCTCTTGAGTGACCGTTAAGGCATCCAGATTGAGATAGCATTTTTGAAGTATTTGCAGTCTTGGTAGTAGAACCAGTTGAAGTTCCTGCAAATCTCGTGTCTGGTTGCTGATCTCTAATTCTATTCTTGTAGAATGGAGTTGAAACCGGTGAACAGTTTCCCATAAGCAGTGAAGGAATCATAAGGCGTTTTGAAGGTGCTGATGAATGTCTGGAAATCAGTTTGCAGTTTGTCTTTTTGAGAAAGCACATCATCACAGAATAGATGTGGTTGACATATCTTACTGAGTAGAAGATTCCCCTCATCCAGAGCATCTCTTATGTTCTTCCGTGCCTTCTGAATTTTGGCCTGGAGCTCATTCAACTTCTTCACCATGGAAGTGTTCAGAGCCTTTTGATTCTTCTTTTGAGCATTGGCTTCAGCAACATCTTCCAGACATTGCACTTGGTCCTCTACAACTGTGCATAGGAGCTTCAATTGAGCTAGAGAGGAATCGATACTTGGGAGATTGGTATTGGGAATCAAACTGGTGAGAGTTTCCACCGTAGTTTGAATCACATCTTCCTCTTTTTTCCTCCTTAGTGCTTCCAGTCGCTCTTGACAAAGCTTAATACTTTGCAGTAGCTCCATTTCATTTGTAGACTGGAGGTCAATGGGATTGGTGATGTCAGCTGGTTTGGCTTTACCACCAGTTGCCTTTGGGGTCTCTACCTCCTTTTCCTTGGGTTTCTACTTATCTTCTTCTACCTTCTTCTTCTCCTCAGCTTCTTTCTTTCTTTTCTCTTCTTCCTTCTTCCTTTCTTCTTCTTTCCGCTTCTCTTCTTCTTTCCTCTCCTCTTCCTTCTTCTTCTTCTTCTCCTCTTCTTGTTTCTTCTCATCTTCCTTCTTCTTCTTCTCCTCTTTCTGTTTCTTCTCCTCTTCCTTCTTCTTCTTCTCCTCTTCTTGTTTCTTGTCGTCTTCCTTCTTCTTCTTCTCCTCTTCCTATTTTCTCTTCTCCTCTTCTTTTCTCTTCTCTTCCTCTTTTCTCTTCTCTTCCTCTTTTCTCTTCTCTTCTTCATTTCTCTTCTCTTCTTCCTTTCTCGTTTCCTTGTCTTGTTTCTCCTATCCTGCCATTTCTATTGGTGTATCCAAAGTAACATCTTCATCATCCAAAGCATCAACATCAATAGGGTCCATTTTCTCAGTGACCTATTCTCCTTCACTGTTATACACCTCATCTAGTTTTGCTATTTCTGGTTCTTATTCAGCCTTTTTGTTGGCTTCGGACACTTGGTGCAATCTCAGAGTAGCTTGGGCATGAGAGTGGGTATCTTTTCCCACCTCAGGGACTTTCCCTTCTAGCAACAAAAGTCTCCTTCTTCGTATAAAGAAGAGGCCTTTATATTTTTCCATAAATTCATAAAGTTTAGAATTAGATACATCTAGAAAATATTGAGCAAATATTTCCTCTCTTATCTCCTGTTCCTTTTCTATGGCAATGCGCCATTTGTTGTCTAAAGAATTATATAAAGAATCCAATGTCACAGATTTAATTTCTGATGGTGATTGGTCATTAATACATAAATATTGAATGACTTCCTGTTCTACTTCCTCCTTCTCATTGTCATTGAAATCATCAAAACAATCTGCCAAATCACTCAACACTTTTCTCCTATTGTTCTTAATAGTTCTTTGACAATGTGTCAAAGGTTTGTAAGAAGAAATATCAATATTTATCGGTGTTGATGATGTCGGTTCATTGCTAGTTGTCTTTGTCTTCTTTCTTGTTTGCCTAGTCTTCTTAGGCTTTTCTTCAGATTCTGTATCTTTTGAGTCCGGTGTGTTGCCTTTTGTCTTCCGCTTTCTCTCAAAGACTTTGGTGGGTGCAACTTCCGGTTTCTTCTTTGTCGGTGACCGCTTGGTCATTTAGGACTCACTGAGGTTACCAGTGCCGATACAGATGGTACTTCCTTTCCTTTCTTCATAGAGGGATCCTCAACCGGTGTAACCCTTTCCAGATAGGTGTCGGTTCTCTTCATTTTAGGATCAAGTGGTGAGGAAAGTAGGTTAGAAGCATACCCGTCTAGCATGTCGTACATCACCTCATAACCCATAGGCTCCACTTCTTCCTTTGTGAGCTCAACAACCTCCATTATGTACTCATCTACTTTGATGATAAAGCAAATGTCCTCTTCAAACTTTTTGACAATATCACCAGATATTCTCACCCTTTGGCTCATCTTGCATTTGAACTCATCAAAGTATTTGTTAAGTACTTCAAGATAACTAGTTCCAACCACTTGAAGACTTTCCCTAATTTTCTTTGTAACTGGTTGGTCAAAAGACCACTAAATATCACCAACTCCTGGGAAGTAGCCTTGGAAGTAGAAGAACAATCCGACCAATAGTTGTCCGAATTTAAATCTCAAGACATTATCCTATTTGATTGACTTCAGGGTCACCAATAGCTGCCTTTGCATATAGGCGCATAAATCAAATGAGGCATCTTCCATGATCATCATGTAGCTAGCATTTACAGCTACAGCAGAGACAGAGTTAATTCTGCTAGCATGGAATGTTCGGTAACCTATCACCATGCAAGCACACTTGACCAGATTATCCTTGATGATATTGATCGTCACTCTCTATTGGTCACTCACTGAACCGGTGAGCTTGGTCATTTCGGTCTTGCTGATCTTCCTTAGGGCTAGCACTTCTCTAACATTACAAAAACTGGTGACAGCATGAATTGCTTATGGTGTGATGTCATGTGTCTGCTCCAAATACATTTTGTCACCGTGCACTCTGCTTAGAATGATGCGGATGTGATCATCTATGAATTCTTCAAGGAAGTAGACTGCATTGTGAAGCTTCTTCTTTTCCAAGATTCTGAATTCTAGTTTGATCTTCTTGTCCTTCCCACAAAACAAACTCAACTGTGAATGGATCACTAGAGGTCCTAGGTCTTCAATTTTACAATCAATGTAATCTAAAATACCTTCCTCTACTATAACACCAATGGGTATTTGGGATAGTGCATTATATTTTGCCTTCCGTTATATGAAATCTACTGACTCAACGGGTGCACTAGAACTAGAGTGCGATGTTGAAGCCATGATAAATAGAGAAACTCAAAAAAATACCTTCGAAAGTTGAGATTTAAGGCTTGCAAATTCCACTTCGCCACTCACTACTTTAGTTCTTGGGTTACCCCTTTGAGTTCTACACTTGACCGATTGATGTTATCTTCAGATTCTTCTTCAAGGTTTTGAAATCTCTCTGAATTGCAAGACAAATCATCTTTTGTCACTCTGCACTTGAAAAATTCTTTGCTCAAAAAATGATAAGTGAAGATGACTTGAAAATCCCTTTTAAATGAATTCTCCACCTACCATAATAAATGATCCATCATTAGGGCGTAAACCCTAATTTGCCTTTTACGATTTCCGGTCTTCCACCAATTGACAGGTATCACATACCGGTTAAGGTCTTTTACCAGTGTAAACCAGGGGTTCTAAATATTTTATCGATTTGTTTCCCCCTAAGCTTTCCTATAGCTTAGTTTGTCGGTTTAGAGATTTCCACACTAGGTGCAGAACTGGTTCTTCTTGAGACACTTCTTCTGGCTTCTTTTTCCAGGTTTTCTTCATATTTGCTTGAACAGTTTCAACATCAATCTTTCCTTCCAGAGTGACCGGTATATCATCTGATATATTCTTTCTCGTTCTGCAGAATCTTGTTGTATGACCCCATTTTTTGCAATGATAGCAAACCATTCTAGGTTCTCTCCAAGGTCCATTATTCATGTTTCCATTCTTCCTTTTTCATGTTACAGCTATGTGACCATTACCATGATAGATCAAATAGGTTGCCCTCCATCTAGTTGTCACTTGATAGCCACCACTTCCTAACTGATGATCATAGGTATTAAACTGGTTTAGATTTCAGTTCCTAGAGGGTTCAGGAAAGACTCCTTGAATCCTTTGAGGATACCTTCTGGTGTTGTTTCCCAGACTTGTTGCATGCATAACAATTTCCATTGAATCTATTGGGTTGAGGCATATTTTTTAGAAAGTAAGGAAAGTTATTGTAAGCCTTGTTTCTACATACATTAGCAGTATGTCCTTCCTTGAGATAGTTAAAGCAAACAGGTTTGAACTTTTTCTTACCTTTATCCGTTGGTGCCTATTGCTTCTTTGATGTTCCATCTTTTTTTCTAGAGGTCTCACTTTCTCCATAACCAGAAAAACCAAGTCCAGTGGTATTCTTCACCGGTTTAGCTGATTCAAGCTTCTACTCTAGCTTGACAGTGCTCTTATTGAATTTGGCTTGTATTTCCTTTGACTGAGTGAGTTCTTTGGTAATAGCAGCATTGGATTCCTTCAAGGTTGCATTCTCAGAAATAGCCATGTTTATTTCACCTTGCATTTCCTCTTTTTCCACTTTGCTCTCTTGGAGATGAGCGGTAAGTGCATTGATTTCTTGCTTCAGTTTGGAGATCTCATAATCTTTGTCTTTTACCAGATCTTCAGCTTTTCTCGAGTTCTCAAGCTCTTGACACATCCTGATAGTCAGTCCTTCAAGTTCCCTTCTTAGGTTGGCATTAGATTCATTCACCTTTTCAACTTCTTCAACTAGGGCTTCCATGTCCACTTCATTAGAGGAACTATTTTTAATTAGCTTCATCAGTTTCTCAGCATGCTCTTTCCTTTTTGCTAGAGAGGCTTTATACTTGACTTTGAGTTCATCATAGGCTTTCTCAAATTGAGTGAGCCAATGAGTAAGTTCCCTCATAGTGTATTCCCCCATATCTCTTTCCAGGTGGTTAAACTTATAGAAAGGTTGGCTCTGATACCAATTGATGAATACTAAGAGGGGGGGTGAATTAGTATACCAATAAATACTAAACTTAAACACTTAAATAGTTTAGCAGTAAACCAGTATAACAGTTTTACTAACAAACTGGTTAATACATATACAAACTAAACAACAAATAAGGCATTCACCCACAGAAGAACAATCACCATAACACAAGATATTTTGATGTGGAAACCCAAATGGGAAAAACCATGGTGAAATGAAACACACAAGTAACTATCTGTAGAATAGTAACCAGACCGATTAAGGTCATACAATGTTCTTTACTAGAATAGATCCTATTAGGATTCTCAATCTTTGTTAGGAGATGTCTGATTAAAGACTACCTTGTGAGAGGATTTCAAATCCATAGATGTGAACCACCTTGTTAGAGGATTTACAAAGGCTTTTCTAGGCCTACCTGGTTAAGGGTTTCAAACTTGTCAAAGATGTGAATAATCAACAAGTGAATGATCTAGCAAATAGCATAGTCTGCTTGGTTAGATCCATGATAGCTCATTGCTAATGCATTTCATCATTACTTTAGTCTCTAGTAAATCCACACTTTGTTACTACACACAGACTTGATCTTCTCTTCTAAGATCGCACATACAAAAACTCATCAACCACCAAAAACCCTAACAGCTACATCTACTAAAACCCTAGACATGATGTCCTTAAAAAGGAATCTGATTTCATGTCGGTCCAATAGGATTATATTGCAAGTTCCTTGGTCATTGCATCTAGACACATTTGATAACATGGCACAAATCACCATCAAATTGTCAGTGGATGGTAACTCATCACAAAAAAAATACCAGTTGGTAACTCATCACAGAGTATTACCGGTTCATACAGCTTTACCGATTACCGGTTGGTAACTCATCATAGAGTAATACTAGTTCAGACATTAAAGCGATTACCGGTTGTCCAAAAATGAAGACTGGTACAATGATAACTACTGCTTCAGTTTCTTCACTCTGCTTGAGATCCTCGAACCACTTGAGGTGTTCATACCGCTTGAGATCGGTAAACACTTTCTACAAAACACCTATAGCCTAAATACTATAATACATAATACCAGTTTGGAACAAATACCAGTTGAGCATAACTCATACATAGAAAGTAATCTCAAAGCAAGTGTGTGTTCATCAATGACAATCACAACATAAACATGATAAATGCCAACAAAATTTATGGGTGATTTTAACTATAGGTTTCAAAATACATGGGATAAAATCCCATCATTAGTAAAGCCTTCAACAAACCATGCATTTTTGTATTTTCTTAAGGCTTTGAATAGTGATATTGTTGCTATGATTCAATCTATGGGAGGAAATAGCCTTCTAGAGCTTTATGATACTGCCATAAAGGTAGAAATTTGCTTGATCCAAGTAGGAAAGTTGTCTATTAGACTTCTAATGCCCTTATTTTTAGAGGATCCTATTCCAATGGCTTCCACAGGCCATTTATTTACACTATCACTTGTTCCACTGCCATCAAAGTTGCAAGAGCTTAAGAATCTGATGCAAGGACTTAGAAATGAGCTGGTAACTATGAAGAGGCAACAATTTCAAAGCAATAAGTACTACTAGCAGCAAAATCCAAATTATCTACATTAGAGATCCAATTCCAAGGGTAGAACCAATGGAGTAAATGTAGGTCCTTAAATAACATGAATCCCTCACCTGCAAGTACCTCAAAGGAAGTAGTGCTAGTTTAGAACAATCTTACTCAGGAACAAGATTGGTGTACTCCATGCAATCGGCCACACAATCTGGTCACTTGACAAAATGGTGAGTTTTCTCAAGCCTTAGTGGCACAAAATGAGCCAACAACATTAGGGCAGAAATAGTTTACCAATGGCTCTAGTCATCCATAGGGAGATACAACTTTTGTGAATTGGTAGGAGGCTAATTTCTATGGAATAAATCGGACAAGTGGGGATAATGTGGACAACAATATGAGATCAAAAAAGAGGGCCATAGACCC
Organism: Cryptomeria japonica; assembly: GCF_030272615.1. Taxonomy (NCBI): domain Eukaryota; kingdom Viridiplantae; phylum Streptophyta; class Pinopsida; order Cupressales; family Cupressaceae; genus Cryptomeria; species Cryptomeria japonica. Next base: position 469,098,440 of record NC_081410.1, read on the forward strand.
TAGTGTCGCTTCTACCACAACAAATCAAAGTTCATCTGTGATCTCCATACAATCCCCAATACCAAAGATACCTCATAAGGTGGCTTCTTCGAATAAAGAGTAGGATGTGACTCAAAAGGTCATGCAAGGAGAGCCACCTAAGGCTCATACCATAATAAAACCAGACCTTGTTGCCACCAAGACCTCTACAAAGTCTTCCATCCCTTTTAATATTGTTGAACAAATGAAAAGGGCCAGCCTCAATGTATCTATGTGGGATTTTGTTGCTATCCCATCTTAAAGAGACCTACTTCAGGAAGTCCTAAAGGGGATCAATGTTGTAGAGGACACCAATCAGGGCAACAACTCTTCCATTCCTACAAACTTGGTGCATCCATTAGAAGCAGAAAATCAAAAGAAAATCTGTAAGCCTCCCCCTTTTATTTATTATTAATCATAAGAGATAAGCTTGTTCATAATTGTATGATAGATAGTGGAGCTAGCAGTTTAGTTATGCCTAAGGGAATAGTTGACCATCTAGGTATCAAATATGAGCCTATCATAAGAGGGGTGGTACAACTTGATAGCACATCTAGTCAGACTATTGGGGTCATTAAATATTTAAATTTGACCTTGCGTGCATGCCTAGGTTGTAGTGTGTTGCAAGACATCTCAGTGATTGACCTCCCTGCTTATTATTTCATTTGTCTATTGAGGGAATTCACTACTAAGATAGGTCACTACGTATCTTCTGATTGGTCTCACATGTTATTTAGGGAAAGATATGGTACCAAAGTAACCATTAAGGCCGAGCTTGTTGCCAGTGATAATATAGAGCCATATACGCCTAGTCCTATTAACATGAATTATACACTCCATGAAGAGAAAGAAAAAAAATGTAAGGGAACTTGCAATGCAGCTGGAGTAGGTTCCTGATTGTCTATTTTATGAATGGGCAAATGCATTTCAGTTTGATCCCATTGATGAGATCAAAGACACAAGCCTAGGTACTTATTGAATCCATGTAATGGAGGCCCCTATCCCCAATCTCTCAAAAGAAGATAATGACATACATGGTCTGTGGGATATGTTCTTTGATGGATCAATGAACAAGAATGGTGTAGGGGCTAGTGTGCTTCTTATTTATCCAAGAGGGGAGAAATATTACTTCTCTTTTAGACTTTATTTATGTTGCACTAATAATGTAGCTGAGTATGAAGCTTTAATTTTGGGTTTCCAAATGACACAAAAGAGGGATAAAATCTTTAAGAGTGTGTGGAGATAATGAGCTAGTTGTAAATCATATTAGAGCTTAGAGCACCAAAAAGAACAACCTTCTCAAGTCCTACAAACATACAACATGGGACCTAATTGAAGGTTTTGAGGCCTTAAATGTTTATAGTGTCCCTAGAAATCAAAATAAACATGCTAATAGATTAAGAATAATTGGTTCCCAACATGATATTCCATCTCATGTTGCAACAAAGAAAGAACACATCATACATGTAGTGAGACTAGCAGTGCCTGATAACCAAGTGAATTTGCAAGTCTTTTACTCTGAGCAATAGATTATTAGCTTCCTAAAAGATGAGGTAGAGTCCTCACACAAAAAGAAAAGCATGCTACAAGACCAGTATGAGTTGGCAACAATAATGAAGGAAAATTGAGAGGGGGGGAGTGAATCAGTTTTCACCGGATTAAACAATTTAAGAAAAATCTCAAATTTGATCAACTACAGCAAGAATAAAGATAAACACAATAATAGAAACACACATAACACCAATAATTTTATGTGGAAAACCTGGTTAAGGAAAAAACCATGGTGGGAACCTACTCACAATAAGATGATACTTTGCAGTAGTATATAAAAATATTACAATGGGGAATGCACATGCATTCAAGTACAATTCCTATAGCTTACTTCTCAAAATATGATAACCCGGAAGGCACCAAACCTCAGGGAAGGTTCACTAAATTATAATAAAATTTGAACTACAATCCGGTTAGGATGAACTGAAAGAATAACATCTACTAATGCCTAATGCCAGTTCTGGTTAAGCTCATTTGTCTGTTTTGCAACAATCTCTACTCAATACACCACACCAAAAAATGAATTCATTTATTTGCACATACACTACTCTCTGATAATGTAGACACAACTCCCATATCCAAATTACATAAATATAATACCTCTTAATACAAATCATCAACCTTGACTACAAGGTCGGCCAAACCCTCAACACCTAATTACAAAATTACATCACACAATACATAAATTAACCACCAAACTGATACAATGCCATATATAGAATAGCATGGACCTAAATAAACTCCTCAAATGGACATCATCACCTAATATCTCACCAAGATCAACCGCAACACACTACACCACCGAAAATACCACATATCACGAAGAATATTACCTGACCCATAAGATCTTCAACAATGCACACAATTATCAATGCAAACCATCAAAAGAAATAGGAAATGATCAAGAAAAACCAACAAGAATGTTAGAACCATCCACAATAGTTGTAGAAACATCACTTATTCAAATATTCATCGATCAACACGCTAATACTCAATAACATTCAATAGCAGCAACTTGAACAAGAATGATAACTTGCAGAGCACCAAATAATGAGCCATATGAACTGAAGATACACACAAACATCCTAAACACTCTCCCAAATCTACAACTCAAGAGTAGATCATACCAGAGCACAATAGATCAAATACTAGAACAGTGCATCACTAAACACTAAAAAACAAATCTCCATACTAGAATCCATAACTCCATCAAAACACCACACAGTTGTTGGAAATTGACACTCATCTGGGTTATAGGTGTTGTCATTGTTGGAAACACACTTCATGGGAGATCTGGCAATCAAGGTAACTGACATTCACTTCACCGACATTTAGGGAACTGATAGGCATGTAACCGACAAACTTGGAACCACTATTCTTAGGCCGACATAGGATTTTGATCCGACATGCATGGAAGCATAAATAGTCATATTATTTCATGTTTATATTTTTTTTGGGCTGACATGTTTCTTATCATTTGTAATATGGTTGTAAGATGACATAAGGCATTTGTGTTTATTCATGTAACTGGGTATATAAGTCAGTTCTGGTTAGGTTATTTTGAGGATATGATAGATAAGAGATGCGATAAGTTATGTGATGGTATATGAGAGGGATCTTGATCTATAGAATGTGAATATAATGATCTGCAATTAGTCTTGATTATTTATCTAGAGGTTTGGGAAGCGATCTAAGCTATTGGTAAGGGAGGTTACAATATAATTGGTACAAATAGTACTTTAACCAGAACTCATCCAGCATAGCAAATGGTCATTCTGAGTTTATTTTTTGTTTGTAATCTAGTACTTTGGATTTGTAGTCAGTAAGGATCCTTTTGTGATGAGCAGTGTGCTCTAGGTAGTGTGCCTTCCTGCATGAGCTCCTTTTGTTATGGTGTTGATTCATGTGGTTGCATTAATATTACTTGTTGTTACTTTCTTTTATGCATACCACTTATTAAGTGGATTTTTTAATAAGGTTAAATATTTTATATTTGGCAGAACACTGATTCACCACCCTCTCAGTGTTCTTGGATTACAATAATTGGTATCAAGGCATGGTGCCTCTGAATAAGTCTAATAACTTGAGGATGATCTTGTATCTAGAATCCATGGAGATGAGTCTATAGAAGGATCTTGAAGTAGCACTTGAAGACTATGATTCTTAAAGGTTGAAGAACTTTAAGCTTGATGATGAGTTGAATTCTGCAATGGAATTCATCCTTACTCTGCAGAAGAGGTTATCATCTGTTCAAGCTAAAAGAAATGAACTTTTTAAAATTTTAGATGATGAAGAGAAGAATGCCCTTAAAAAATTATGTCAGAAGCTGAGTCAGGAGAACAATGTCATGAAGAATGAGATGCAATCCATGACCATGAGGATGTCCAAGGAAATTGAAGGTCAGAAGAAGAATGAAGAAAATCTTGCTATATCTCTAAAAAATAGATATGAGGAATGTATTAGCCTGGTGCTTGAGAATGATGTGTTGAAAACTAAGCTAGTCTAATCATAGAACAATGAGGAAGAGATGGAAAGAATGGTGTTAGTACTAAGAAGTGATCTGGATGCTTCAAATTAATACAAAGAAAAGTTCAAGGTTAGTTCTACAAGACTTGATGAATTATTGAAGGATCAAAGAGACACTGGAGACACTAGAGGTCTTGGATTTGAGCATGGAGAAAGCTCTGATACTACAAATTAGGGGAGTCTACCAGACAACTAAAATTTGAAATCATCGGTAAGGTAACTCAATGCACACAAATTTAATGGTAGTTACTTTTTTTGTAATAAGTTTGGTCATAGAGAAAGTCAATGTAGGAATAGAGAAAATCAGAATCATAATGCAGTTCCCAGTCAGTGTTCAAATCGTAAGAAATATGGTCATAGGACTAAAGATTGTCGAATGAATGTGAGATTGTAGAATGAATGTGAGATGTCATGGATAATCAGAAAGTATAACATCAAGAAGTCTAAAAAATTTCCATACCGGAAGGTGCCCTTCTTCTCACCTTAATCTTCCCTTAGTTGATCAATAACTCTTCAAGCATCCAACCACAAAGATCTAACTTTATATTTTCTCTCATCATCTTATATGCAGCCAAAATATATGAACTGGAAATAGAATTTAGTCGGTTTGACTGAGTTACCGTGTATCCTATGACCATGCTTCCAAACTTGATGTCAGTGTCGGTGATAGTGCTCACTTTCATCGATCTCTTGTCAGATGTAGCATCGGTGATCTGCCTCACAAAGTCGTTTGACATTTTCTTATCCAGATGTTGTCCTATTGATGGTAAGCTAGTAATTGCCCAAATGACTTCCTTAGTGATCTTATAAGGTCTGTCTAGCCATATGAATTCCCCATGTACTTTTCTCAGTATATATCTGATTATTTCATTTTCAAACTTTGGAATATCCAGAATATCTATAAACCCTAGATCTTAAATATGTTGATATGTTAGTTTAACCTTTCTAGATTCTCCCATTAGTTCCTTCATATACATTCCCTTGATCTCTGAAGTTCCTAAGTCCTCTATATGATAGTGAATGTATGCCCTAACATCTTCTACATACACCACTTCCTCCGAGACATGAGAAAATGCTCCAGCCGAATCTTCCTTGGTATCCACATGTGGATACCACTTGAAAATTGGCCTGGGGTGGTCCTTAACCTCCGCTACAGTTGGATTTGCAACAAAAATAGGAACAAAAGATGATCTCGCTTCCATGTTTCAAGAAAAATACCTTTAATCTTTGTCAGTGAAAACCTTCAACAAGTTCTTCCAAACGCCGATGAGGTCGCTCAAGAAGAAACCTGATTGCCTCTGAATAGCCTCTGATCACACTTAGTCACTTTGAATAGCTCTGGAATTGCTCTGAATGCAGGGTGATTAACAATGAAGTGTATTCAACCTTTTATCCTTCCACAAAAACCCTAATATTCAATTTACATAAATGACTATCGGTGAAAGATATCGGATCTCGCTCATAACATATCCATGCCAGATAATCATCTTCAATATCAGTGAAAGATATCGGATGAGCTCACTATCGGTATAGGAGAAGCCTCTTTTGTCGGATAGGTAACCGAGACATTCCCATCAGATGATTGTTCTCCAGTCTTCCTAACCCATCTCTGAGTATGATCATGCTAGATTTCACCAACCTTCTCTTTTCCTTTTTCATTTGATCCTCCATTACTAACCAGTGGATTTCTACTTCTACAGAACTTAGCAATATGTCTATTTTCATTGCGTGCATAACATGTAACATTGTTCTTTTGAATTGCTTTGCTAAAACTGGTGAAATTGCTTGACCTGCACTGATTAGCCATATGTCCAAATTTTCCACAAGCATAGAATTTTATATTCATTTTGCAATCTTCTATCTTATGACCAATTTGATTGCATTTAGAAAATTTACTGGGAGCAGAATCAGGGTTCTAATTTTCTCTATTTCTACATTGCCTAGCCATCTGACCAAATCTATTGCAAACAAAACACCTACCATTAAATTTATAAGCATTGAATCGTCTTACGGTCCCTTATGGTTTTGATCTTCATTAGCAGTACTAGAACTCTGTCCTTTCTCAAATCCAAGTCCACTGGAATCTCCAATCTGGCTTTGTCTCTTCAATAACTCATCAAATTGTGCTAAGTTGATCTTTAATTTTTCTTTGTACTCATTTGCAACAGTTAAATCATCTCTTAGTATTGTCATTTATCTCTCAAGCTCTTGCTCATTTCTCTAGGATTGTACCAAATCAGTTCTCAACATATCAATTTCATGAACCAACCTACCACATTCTTCAAACTTGTTCTTCAGGGATACAACAAGATTTTCTTCCTTTTTCTTTTTGTCCTCAATCTCCTTAGACATCCTCATAGTTATAGCTTGCATTTTATTCTTCATAACCATGTTCTCCTGACTAAATTTTTGACATTGTTCCTTAAGTGCATTTTTCTCTTCATCATCCAGATTTTGCAAAAGTTCTTTCCTCCTAGCTTGAACATATGATAGACTCTCTTGTAGGACAAGAATGAACTCAGCAGAATTAAACTCATCATGTAGCTTTAAGTTCTTCAATCTTTCAGCATCATAATCTTCAAGTGCCATCACAAGCTACTTCTCCAAAGCCATATTCAATGATTCTAGTTTCAGGATCTTCCTCAAGCTATCAAACTTCCTCTAAGGCACAAGGCTCTGATACCAATTGTTGGAAACCAATAACACTGAGAGCAGGGGTGAATCAATGTTATACCAGAATAGTATATTTTAGCCTTAAAAAAGCAATCATGTACCAACCAGTATACCAGTATAAACAGAATTGAAAGAAGTAATGCAACCAATAAGCCAAACACATAAATGAGAACCATAACACACAAATTTATGCATGGAAAAACTCAATAGGGAAAAACCATAGTGGGGTTTGTGACCCACAATACCAATCCACTGGCCATATGAAGAGATATAATAATATATGAGGGGCCTGCACCTACAGGAAGGCTTGAATCCTAGAGCACAATGCTCAATCACAATAGGAGCCTCACGGACTACATAAAATTCCAAACAACAATCCAGAGAAGTGTGAACTGCTAAGATAGCATCTTCTATGCTAGAATATAGTTCTGGTTTAAGCTCTGTTTGTTCCGGTTCAAACCCTAAACCCCTTTACCGAAATAACCCTTACAATAAATTCCTCACATATATAATCTCTCTAAATAATTACATTCACATATCCATCACTATATTCCTATTCTTATCATAGAAAAATGATCTAATCAATCTTCCCTATATACCCTATACAAATTTATGCCTTATGTCGGCCTACAAAGGTATATACAATATCATATTACATCTCGAACATATAACATAAATGAATAAACATTAAAATAAGTTATCGATGTCGAATCCAAGATAAGTCATCCTCCAATACCGATAACCTTTGCTATACCATGTCAACTTGCATTGCGAGTGACCAAATAAATCTTCCTAACTTGTCGGTGCTAGTGCTAGTGTTAGTGTAGAATCTGTGAAGTGCTTGTCGGTACACCATATGAAGTCAGAACCCAAAATCATGTTGCCATCAATGACAACATAGTGAAACCAACCAATAGAGTGTCAATTGCCAACAATGTTGTTATTTTGGATATGTTGATATGGTTTTGTCATTGATGTCAACACCTTTCATCACTTGTCAACACTTGGAGATCTTTGGTTATGTTCACCGGCAAGTCATAGACTTATGTACAGTCACCGGTATTTGCTTCACTGACACTTGGAATGACTTGGAGACTACTTGGTTATGTTGAAGACATTATTCGATCACTTGGTTTTGGCGATTTGGTTATTTGTTTATTCGGGTTTGCATATTTGCTATTACCGACAAATAGGTCCAGGTTATACACCGGCAGACATATCTATTCCAGATCAGCACGACATGTTATGGAGATGATTTATTATAATTGTAAATGCATTGAGCTGACATCATGTATTGCATAATGATTTATTTGTACTTGATTTTATTTTAATATCTTTTAGTGAGCCAACCTATTCAATTGGTCTTAGGTTATGGTATAAATGAAAGATCTCATTTTTGAGATTGAGATGCGATTGAAAAACAATTGTAATAAGGTATATGTGAAAATAAGCAGAACCATACACACAAACATCATTTGAAGGTTGAAGGAAGGTTTTTGTGAAGGCAATCAGAACTAAACCGGTACTGAATCCAACATATGAAGATGCTATTTTATGTAGTACATTATCATTGGATTTAACCATCCAATTGTAGTCAGTGTGACTCTCATTTTGTGATTGAGCAGTGAGCTCTAGGCAATTGGCCTTTCTACATGTGCAGACTCCATATTGTACACACATACTATCTGTAGTAGTATCATTTGATTGTGGGTAAGGCTTCCCACCATGGTTTTTCCCCTTACAAGGTTTCCACATACAAATATTTGTTTTATGTGTTGTGGATGTTATTGTCTTTCTGTTTCATGCATTAATCTTTATTGGTACTACAATTAACTGATAAAACTATCTATCAGCATAAAGTTTGGTTTACCGGCATTAAGTATTAAGTTTTGTTTAAGTTAATTTTGGTTGAATTTATTGGACAATTGATTCACCCCCCTTTGGGACCTAACAATTGGTATCAGAGCCTAGTCCTCTTTTTGCATAAGTTTAACAATTTGAGAAGATCCAATGTCTTCTAACTATTTTAGGAAGGACAGTCTAAAACTTGATGGAACTAACTATGGCATATGGAAGATCAGGATGGAGAAACATTTGAATTGCATTGGAAAGGACATCTGGGATGTTACTGTAGACACCTAAAAATGGTCAATGCTTGTGGAGTCATACTTTAACATTGGCGCATTGCCTCATTTTAGAGTTTTTGCATCGCATTAACATTTCTCCTATGTTACGCACTTGGTCTTTATCATTTATGAGCATCGAGTCTTTCTTCTACATTCTTCATTTGTCTCGCTTTCGAATTTGGTCTTGTCGATAACAATCTTTAATCATGATTTTGGTCGATCTTGTCAATCTCTTATCAACTTGTCAATCTCATCATTTTACGATCGATTTGTCATCGATCCTTGTCCTCTGCAAACATGTCAATTTTTCATTATTCCTCTGTGCATTTATCAATCAAATCATTTATCAACATTGGTCATTTATCAATTCAAAATCATGATCGATATCAATTATCTTCAATCAAGACCTAATTGTCATTCTCGCATTGCTAATTCATCTTCTAGGGTTTCATGATTTAATCATTTAACTTTGTGTGTCATTTCTTCCTCTAGGATTAAATAAATTATTTATTTATCCTAGGTCTTCTCATTACAATTAAATGTTCATTTAATTGGCTAATTATTCCTCTTTGTGAATTAATTAATAAATGACACATTATTAATTAATTTACCTAATTTCTAATTTCATTATTTCCTAATTCCTAATTTCCACCTATTTTCTAATTTCCTAATTCCTAATTTCCACCTATTTTCTAATTTTCTAATTTTAATTTCCACCTAATTAACTTGTCTCTAGTTCTCCCTAGTTTTGTGCTTCATGTGTCATACTCTTGACATAGCAATTTGTCATAGAATTTGTCATAAATTGTCATAAATCCTTGCATAGCAATTTGTCATAAACATGTCATAATTTTGCTATTCTTGATTTGAATTTCCATTCGAATTACTATCATGCTAATCTTGTCATCTCTCCAATTCTTCTATAAATTGGATGAATTTCTTCAATCAAATCCCTTGATTCTTAATTCCTATCAGACTATCGAACTTATGCTTCTAGTACTCTTGAGCTTTTCATCAAAGTCAATCTTGCTTTCAATTGTATGTGCACTTGTAGGTGAGATCCACAAATCCATTTGAAGAGGAAAGAAGAACAATGGAGCCGCATGGAAGAAGCATCCAAATTGTTATCTGGTTTGCATGATATTTGCTTTTGAATGCTTTGTTTTTATGTCTCTATTGAGTGTGCTTAGGATTAGATCATTGCAATGTATGATTGAGCTAATAATGAATAATATGTCTTTTTATATATTGCTTTGATGACTCCTAATTCCGATGCTACAGTTACAAAGAATGGCTATATTGCTCCTACTCAAGGTCAACCTAATCCACCAACCTTGGCTAAAGATGAAGAAAATGATTGCAAAGCAATAGAAACACTTTTGTGTTGGCAAATGCACACTCCAATGAGAAATTGTAGGTGATTGAAGGTATTGTCATTCATGTAAACCTTACAATCCTATGGCATTGGTAGGCACTGGCATAGGCACAGACACCAGCAGCGGCAACGGCAAAAGATGTTTACCGGCTCCCTGGCCGACAGGATTTTGTTTATTGTATTTTGTATTTAATTGTAAAATCTTTTTGTAAGTTGACAAGGCGAATTGTAATAGGACTCATATATGAGTATAAGATCTTGAAAATCATTTGTAAGAAAAATGCATGGAAGGAATGTAATAGGCAGATGTGAATATTAAGGTAGACTCTAGAATAGGGTTTTGGAAGTTGTATGAGCTTAAACCCGTACTAAACTTGGCATAGAAGATGTTGAATTGAAGCAGTAAATGTCATTAGATTTACATAATCTAATTTTGTAAGTCAGTGAGACTTCCCTTTTTGTATTTGAGCAGTGAGCTTTAGGCAGTTGGCCTTCCTGCATGTGTAGACCCCTATTGTATCAATAATATTCACTTATTGGCTAGTGAGCGAATATAAATCCCACCGAGGTTTTTCCCACACCGAGTTTCCTCATTAAAAATATTGTGTTATGGTGTGCTTTCTATGTTGTGTTTACTGTTCTTATTTACTGTGTTAATTCTTGTTTACAGATAAACTATTTTGGAATGAAATTTATTTAATAAGTTCAGAAAATCCATAAACTGGTTAGATGTTGATTCACCCCCCCCCCCCTCTCAGTATCTTTGGGAATCCTAAAAATTGGCATCAAAGCCTGGTCCTCTATATTCAAAAGCCTAACAGCTTGAGACAGATTTTGACACCGGTACAGATGGAAAACCTGAGAAAGCAATCGGAAACAGCTCTTGCAGCTTATGATGCAGAAAAATTGAAGAATATGAAACTTGAAGATGATCAGAAGGCTGCACAGGAAATCATTCAAGGACTTCAAGCAAATCTCACTATTGCTAGGAACAAAAGAAGAGAACTTCATGAGAAAATGCAGAGTGATGATGATGAAAAAGAAACTCTTAATGATCTTGTAAGAAAGATGAAGCAGGATAACATGGCCTTGAGGAATGAGATGCAAGATATGACTATGAGATTTTGTAAAGACATTGAAGACCGAAAGATGAATGAAGATGACTTGGCTAGGAGAATCAATGATGCTGGAAATGAAAATCTAAGATTCAGTCATGAAAATGATATGTTGAAGATAGATATAATTCACTTCGAGCATGATAAAACTGAGCTCATGAGACAAAAAGGTTTCTTAGAAAATGATTTGGCTACTGTAAATCAACACAAGGATAAATTCAAGAAAATTTCAAAGGAACTTGATGACATGTTGAAAAATTAGAAACCTAATGGAGATACTAATGGTCTCGGCTTTGAAGTTGGTGAAACCTCTGGTACTGCAAACAATCATGATCATAGTAAACTGGTAAGACAACCTAATGCCTACAAATTCAATGGAAAATGCTTTAACTATAACAAGTATGGTCATAGAGCAAATTGGTGTAGATCTAGAAATTATCAGAACACCAATTCACCCACTGGTCAATGTTCTAAATGCAACAAAGTTGGTCATAATTTAGAAAATTGTAGAATGAATGTAAGATGTTATGTTTGTGGAAGATTTGGACACTTATCTAATCAATGTAGAACACATACCGACATAGGATATGGAAAATCTATTTAGAAAAACAATGTGACTTGTTATGCTTGTAACAAGATTGGACATATTGCGAAATTTTGTAGAAGTAAGACATCATCGACAAATAAAAAAGGACCCAGTTTGAAAGGTAAATAGAAGGTTGAAGAAGTAAAGGAAGAATTTTTAAAACAATGGATCAAGAAGTCAGATATGAATGTTAATGAAGCTATTCCTTCATTGGTAGAATAGAGTATCACTCCACCGATAGGAGATTCTTCATCTAACTGAAAAGAAACATTTTTGGGGTATGGCAATGAATTGAAAAAAATGCTAGTTTAACCTCGGTTGATGGTGAGAAGTTGAAATACTTCTTTACCAGAAGATGTGTTAAGTTTCACTTAACTGGCAGGCATTTAATGTGGTAGTTGAAGAAAATGACATTACAAAGCAAGTGTTTTGGCTCTTTTTCATTCACCGAGCATTCAAATTTCCTTTAGAGCGCAAAAATCCCGAGCGAAGGTATCCATAGTGAGAAGTGAAGCAAATCATTCAAGCATTCAAACCTAAAGGCAGATTAAGGTATTTATAAAATGGCTTCCTCCTCTGCACCTAAATTCATTGCAAACCCCACTATAATTGAAGTGATTAAATGCCCTAGGCCCGTATTTAAAATTATTCCCGAAATTGCAAAGAAAGATGATAGCCTAGGAGCATTTTCAAAAATACCCAAAGGAGTTGCTTATGCTGAGGATCCTCAAATTTACATACATTGTCATATTGAAGAACTAGGAGCTGAAGAGATAATGAACATGTATAGAACAATAATTTGTGATGTTAATGGAAATGTGAAACTGGAACATAAGATAGTTGAAACCCTAGGTTTTGTGGAGATTCTTAGTATCCCTGATTTTCCAAAGGATTTTATAAGGATTATATTAAGCAAAGTACATGGGGAGTTCTTTTGGTTGGATTCCATTCACAAGATAACAAAAGAAGCAGTTAGGGCAGTGACAGGCTTACCTTCCACTAGTAGCAGGCTCAACAAAACTAAAAAAGGTTCCAAATGACAATGTAATGACCCTAACCGGTGCAACCTTTGATAAGAGATCCTTGAGAGTCAATGATGTAAAGGATATCAATGTAAAATTCATTAGCATGATTCTTGGATACAAAGTTACACATGCTAACAGATTAAACTCTATTTCTAGTTTATGTATCAAAAGTGCTTATGACATGGTAAACAACAATACAAAGATTGACATATGCAAATGGTTAATGGATGAGCTAATAGACAATTTGAAGAAAATCAAAGGGGACAAGAAAGGGACATTCAAATTTGGCAACTTACTTCTATGCTTACTACTATACATCACCAAGGAAGTTCCCGGTATTGGTAGAAAGGATTTTGGATTTGACATACCGGTAGGAAAACAACTTCTGGATATTTTAAACAACATGGGAGATCATAGGGAGAAGAACATAAATGAACATTTTCAAGCACTAAAGGCTAGGATGAAAACTAGGATAAGGCTATCTCAAGCTATAGTTGATAAATATCAAAAGGAGATATGCTTTGTGATAAAGAAAGATGAAATCTAGATGGAGGCAGTGGTTCCAAGGATAGTCTCGGTCACAAAAATGGGATATGAAGCTGATGAGAACATAATAGAATCTTATGCAAAAGCACTTCTAGAAGCCCCTAAAGAACCAATAGAAGAAGTATTTGGAAATGTGGAAACAATTGAAATAAAAGTTCAATCACAGAAAAGAATAAAGAAAACCAAACAAACAGTTAGAAAAGGAACTAGACAGGCAAAAACAATCAAGGAATACATGTTGAACAAAACTGGTATTAAGGAGAGCGACTTAGAAGGATTACAACCAGAAACACATCTTTCACCAGTTGTTACCTCCTTTGACAGTGAAATACTGACAAAATTTAAAAGGGTAGTAAGAAAAAGAAAACCTTCACCGGTACCCACTCCTACACCTAAGAGAACAAGATAGAAACAATAGGCAGTTAGGCCTCTGACAAAGAAGATGACTCCAAGAAAGAAGAAAGTAAAACAAGTTGTTCCTCCACTTGACAATCTTCTATATGAAATAACTAAAGATGGAAAATCATCAAACATTAGCAAGTTGTATAACACATTTTCAAATGAAGAAAAAGAAAGCATAGATAACAGTGTTATCCTACACTTGGATATCTACAAGAAATTTTTGATTGAGGTTGTAGATGATTTACCTAGTGGCTTGTACAAAAGGTTAGATGCTAAAAGGTTAGCAATTATTGAACTGGACAAGAAGATAAAAATAGAAAAACTACTTGCAGTTCACCCAATGAATTCAACATGAGATTGATGAATTATTAAGTAAAGCAAACAGAACTATATTTTCAACTGGTCACCAACATGTAGCATTAATGGCTAGCATAGTTAATGAGATCACAAAAGAGAGTGGATAAATGGGATACATTCTTTGTTGAAAAAGAAAAACAAGAAGAGATTAAACAACCAAAGACTTTTAAAGTCTATCAAAAAGAAAAGGATAAAGGTAAAGGTAAGGTAGTTGGACCTCTGAGCATAAAGATAATAGATGACTTGCCCCCACCTCCTTCTAACACTCCACCGACACAAACTATTGATACACCACCAACAACAGATAATGTTGAGAGTATGGAGACAACACATGAGGAAACAAACCTTGATTTAGATGTGTTGTTTACAATGAATATTGACACACAGGATGTTAACATTGTGGTGGATAAGGAAACAACTGAGAAGAGAGATGTGGCAACTAAGCCACCGACATAAGACATTACAATTGAGATAAATATTGAGGATATAGTTGGCAGTATTGAAATTGGGATTGAACAACAAACTGAATAGTCAACTAACCCCCTAGATATAGGAACGACAGATACCACTGGTGTACATAGTGATGTATCTACTGAGCAACCGGCAACTGATAGTACTAACAAATATATTGAGATACTGGTTGTAGACAATTCAGAGGTAAACATAGAGAAACAGGTAGAAAACACACTCTCAATCAGAGAAATCAGCAGTGGAAAGTTCAGAGAAATCAATTGAGGTACACACTGAGAAATCAAATGAGAAGAAGGATGAGGTAAAGGTTAATGCAGAGACTATGCCACCGGCAATAGCTGAGAAACCTAAACCATTGCTTTTAGAAATGTGGATGCAAACTGACCTACCAGAGGTCACCATAAGAAAAGAGGTTCCTCACACTAGCGGATTACAGATTGTTAAGACAGTTGGTCAATCATCTGATTTTTCACTGATAGAATTCTGGCCAACCAATGTAATAGAGGTATTGCTTGATTCAATTAAGAAAATAACTGATTGCAATGCACTTGCATATAAGGCAATTGATGACACCATACCAAATTTGAAGATGATTGCACCCAAGTGTAACATGGAGAATAAAGATTCTTTAGGTAAATTAGACACATTGTCTAAATACATAACCGACAATCTTCTAACAATTGATCAGATCAATGAGGAGACTTTCAGAGAGAAAATAAATAAAGAGAAGGAAAAATTCTTTGAGGAAACAACAAAGAAGAGTAAGCAACATATTGAAACATTATTACCAACACTAGGAAAGACAATTTTGGACTTCAAGAAATTATACAAAGATACATGTAAGACAAACATTTTGACAGAGGATATAGATACAAAGATCAACAAAGCACAGAAGGAAATCAATAATATTGCTGACAATTTAATAGGTTCATTAGACTCCATATCAGTAGTAGAACATGAAATTACTGGCTATAAAGAGAAAATTGAAAAACTTTAAAAAGATAAGGAGAGATTAAAGTCTAGGGGAAAAGAACTGAAGACACTGAAAGAGAAAATGCACATACTCACTGGTACAATCCAGAGGACTGAAGCAGCACTAAAGGCCAGTGAGAGATTCTACAACAACTTAAATTTTGCATTAGCATATCTGTATCAGATTGTAACCAACCGGTTATAGGGATCTAGATAGGAACTACACTCTAGTGACACTAAATGACAACCTTTATCATTGATGCCAAAGGGGGAGTAGTAGAGGATGAGAAAAAATGATTAATAGAAGAGATCATCTTCTCAGGGGGAGCACATAGTTTTGGTAAGATTTTTGGACAAAATTTTTTGGATACAATTTTGGCTTTTTCTCATGAGTGTTGGCATCAATGCCAAAGGGGGAGATTGTTGGCAAATTCACACTCTAATGAGAAATTGTAGGTGATTGAAGGTATTGTCATTGATGGAAACCTTACACTCCTATAGCATCAAAACAGGCACAGACACCGGCACCAGCACTGGCAAAAGATGTTTACTGGCACCCTGGCCGACAAGATTTTGTTTATTGTATTTTGTATTTAATTGTAAAATATTTTTGTAAGCTGACAAGGCGAATTGTAATAGGACTCATATAATTATGAGCAAATTGTAATAGGACTCATATAATTATGAGATCTTGTAAATCATTTGTAAGAAAAATTCATGGAAGGAATGTAATAGGCATATGTAGATATTAAGGTAGACTTTGGAATAGGGTTTTGGAAGTTGCATGAGCTTAAACCGATATTGAACCTGGAATAGCAGATGATGAACTGAAGTAGTACATGTCATTGGATTTACATAATCCACTTTTGTAAGTCATTGAGACTTCCCTTTTTGTATTTGAGTAGTGAGCTTTAGGCAGTTGGCCTTCTTGCATGTGTAGGCCCCTATTGTATCAGTAATATTCACTTATTGGCCAGTGAGCGAATATTGTGGGTCACAAATCCCACCGAGGTTTTTCCCACACCAGGTTTACTCGTTAAAAATAGTGTGTTATGGTGTGCTTTCTATGTTGTGTTTATTGTTCTTATTTACTGCATTAATTCTTGTTTACCGGTACACTATTTTGGAATTCAATTTATTTCATAAGTTTAGATAATCTATAAACTAGTTAGATACTGATTCACCCCCCCTCTCAGTATCTTTGGGAATTCTAACATTTTGAGCGCATTATCAGATCAGCAAGTCATGGGATTGTCTAACAGATCTACCACTAAAGCTATTTGGGACAAACTGGAAACATTGAATGAAGGAGATTCCACAGTCAAAATAGAAAAACTTGAATGCTTCCGGATCAAGTATGAAAGTCTGAAAATGGAAGAAGAAGAAGAAAGAATTTCTGCTTTTATGGAAAGAGTAAATGAAATTGTTTTGGGTATACAATGTTGTGGAGGAACCTTAAGTGAAGATGAGATTGTTTCTAAATTTTTAAGAGCTTTGCCACTGACATATAAAATGAAAGTTACCACTATAAATGAATTGATAACAATGCCTAATGTATTAGTATCTAGAGACACCTTGGTTTGAAAATTTTCAGCTTTTGAACTTGAGGAATTTGGTCCTATTACTACTATTAAGATAGATCTAGCTTTCAAGGCATCATCATCTGCAACATCATCATCATCATCTGAGAAATCTGATTAGAAAGCCTTCTATGCAAGAGAACTTGAAGATGTTAGGAAGGAGAATGAAGAACTTGAAGAACTTGAAGCACTATTTGCAAGGAAAATGCCTAAAGGTCCAATTGGAAGTAAGTATGAAGGTAAAGAACCCTTTAAATGTTTTAACTATAATAAGATTGGTCATATGGCTTCTAGATGTCTTAATAGACATGCAAGATTAAGAGAAGAAGCTAAAAGAACATATAAGCCTAACCTTGATTATCAGAAATACAAGTTTAAGAAGAATAGAGACAAATCTTGTTATTATGCTGATGAAGGAGTCATTGATAATTCGAAGGAGGATCCGACAGATAATTGATGGGATTTTGTTGCTATAATAGAAGATCAACTGGTACCTACTGTTCAGCCAGTAGAGTAGGCCCTGATAGCTAAAGTTAAAGATAAAGATGAATGGATTATTGATTCTAGATGTTCACATCACATTACTGGTGATAAGAATAAATTCTTAACCTTTCAGGATTATAATGGAGGTCTAGTAAGATTTGGAGATGATAAAGCTTGTTTGATCAAAGGAAAAGGCACTATATCTTTTGATGGTAAGCATAATACTGATAATGTTTACTATGTTGAAGGTTTGAAGCATAATCTTTTGAGTGTTGGTCAATTAGTTGAGAAAGGATTTCAGTTGAAATTCAAGAATGGTAAATGCAAAATCTTAAACAGAACTGGTTTGGAAATCGCAATTGGTAATCAAACTAGAGGTAATATCTTTCATTTGAACAACAATGAGAAATCATGTTTTATTGTACATATTGATGAAAGGTGGTTATGGCATAAGAGACTTTGACATGTAAATTTTGATTGCATTGTGAAAATCAGTACTACTAAGGCAGTAAGAGATTTACCTGAGATTGTTAAACCTCACAATCCGGTATGTAAGGAATGTCAATTTGGAAAGAAAGTTAGAGAAACTTTCAAGAGTATTCCAGAGAAGTCTAACAATGTTCTTAATTTAATTCATACTAATTTATGTGGTCCAACAAGAACTAGAATTATACAAGGAGATAGGTATTTTATGCTAATCATTGATGACTATTCTAGAATGTGTTGGGTTACTTTTCTTAGGGAAAAATCATAAGCATTTGGGAAATTCAAACTATTCAAGGTGATGGTAGAAAATGAAACTGACAAGAAAATCAAATGTTTGAGATCAGATCAAGGAGGTAAATTCACATCTAAGGAGTTTAATACATTATGTGAAGTGAATGGGATCAGAAGATAGTTATCAGTACCTCGGACACCCCAACAGAATGGAGTTGTGGAAAGGAAAAATAGAACTATCTTGGATGTAGCCAGAAGTATGATATTAGAAGAAAATCTACCTCATATATATTGGAGATAAGCATGTTACTACTTATCAAATTGCCATTAGTTTTATGTCAAAGTTATACTATATACTCTAGTCAGTTAACCCTACCGAATCATGCAGTCGGTATACACAGAGAATTCGGTATGTACAGTCTAGTCGGTTACAGAAGAAAACAGTCACAGAATGCAGTATACACCGACCTATCTACCGAGTATCTTTTCATGTCTACTAAGCAGCAAACATGACACATCGAGTTGATATACACCAAGTGAAACGTGTTACTAGATTCATTGAACCCGAACATGCATATGAAAATGTGTTACAAGATCGAGGCACATCTAACCATTATCACATTGGAAATTGCACTAGAAGATTGTGTATGATTACGAGGTCATCTAACCAATGAAATAATTTGCATGATCATTCATTCAATAAATCATGTTTGTAAGATCGAAGCAATGAATTGTATCACCATCTTAAGAGATTTATTTATACAGCATGAGTTAAGGGTGTATGTATGCATGTAAGAAGACTGTTATAGAGACACAAAGGTCACTGAGAATGTTTTCAGAGAATAGTCGAAGAATAGAGTAAACAAAAGGGTTTATTGAGTTACTATATGGGTTACTGAGGTATGCTATAAGCAAGGTAATCTATTCTGAGCACATAGAATTTTCTATAACATTTCAGATGTAAAGTTGCAGATATTTGTAATGATTTTATTGTAATATTGTGAAGTTGAAAGAGAAACCTTTAACAGGGTAAAAGACTCTAATCAAGTCTATTGTAAAGCCTCTAACCAGGTGCAACATTTAGATTAAGTGTTGTAAAATCCTTTAGCAAGGTAGATCTAAAAGATCTTGTTACTCCTAATAGGGTAAGCTATCAGAAATAGTTAAACATGTAGCTCTAACCAAGCACTCTTTATTATTGCAGTAGTGAAGTTGTGGGTGCCATCCCCACTGTAGTTTTTCTCTCTAACCAAGAGTTTCGGTGTAACCAAAATATATGTGTTATGGAGTGAAACATGTATGATTGTTATCTATTTGTTTTAGCTTTATATAATGTTATTGGACTATTCATTTTATGCCTAACAGTAAAGATATTGTTCAAGAAAAGTTTTGGAGTACTGATTCACCCCTCCCCTCTCAGTACATTAGCTTTCCATATTGGGCCTAACAATTGGTATCAGAGCTTCAATCTTGGGAAAAGGTTTAACTTCCTAAAGAGAAAGATCTTATTAATGGAAGGCTATAAACAATCTAGGAGGATTGTGTATCTGTAAGAAGAGCTGGATTGTGCTAATCAAGTGATTGCAGACATGCAAAGGCAAATGCATAAATCTCCGAAAGTGAGAAGAAGATTATTTGATGATTTGCAGGACTCTCAAGAGTTAGTGGAACTAATTGAGACATCATCTAAGAACAATATGTCTGAAGAGACTGAAGAAATGATTGAAGTATTGAAAGAAAAGAACAAAGCATTGGCTGATCAACTAAAAGCAATTAAAAGAGAACATGAACATTTCAGCACACAGATGACTAAAAATCTAGATGCATTAAGAATAGCTGAGGATAAAGTAAGAGATCTAGAAAGAAAGAAACAAAATCTTGAAGTCTTAGTATCAGATAAGAATGATGAAATCACAAGGTTGACTAGAATTCAACAAAACCTATCAGATCAACTAGGTTATGCAAATCATGAAGCAATTCTGAAGAATGATGAGAACCAAGCATTGAGACTTGAAGTATCAAAGTTGACCGATGAGCTTGAAATAGAGAAGAAATCCAAAGAAACATTGAAGAAGAGTTATGAAGCATCAAAGATGTTGGATGAGAAACTAAATACAAGAAGACCCAACAAAGATGCAGGACTCGGTTACAAAGGAAAAGACTCTACTGAAAAAGGAATTCATACTACTGAGAGAGGAGAATCATCAAAGCAAGCTTGAAACAAGAATAAAAGAAAGAAGCCTATTTGCATAGTACCAAGAAGTGCTAGATTAAGCAAAAGAACTATATGTGGTATGCACACCGAGCAAACACTAGAGGTTACCAGACTTACATAGATCCTTACCGACAATATGCAGCAGTACCATGGGATTACAATACAAGGATATGGTGTGAATGTTGTGGAAGATATGGACATATAAGTGCTAACTGTTTTATAAGGTTTGGGATGAAAAATCGAAGATCATGGAGAAATCCTGGTATGGCATGTTTTCATTGTCACAAAGTTGGACACTTGGCTAGAGATTGCAGAGATCAACCTAGAAAAGACACTGAGGAAATAAAAGAAAAATTAAAGATGATTTGGATAAAGAAGGAAGTTGTGTCAAATGAAGAAAGCACCTTACTTACCAAGTTAGGTGCACTTATTCCAAATTAATCGGTAAAGGTATGAAGGGACTGCATTCTCTAAAGGTTAAAATCATAACAGTTCCTATTCTATTATGTACTAAATTCAAAATTTGCATAGTTAAGGTGTATTATTAAGTTTGAAATTCTATCAAAGTCTTTTGAAGCACTTTATAGGAAACCTGTCAAGTTAGTGTATACAAGAAGCCTGTCAAGTCGGTAAATGAAGGAAGCTTGGTTACTCGGTTAAAACAAAAAAAGGAGAGTAAATCGGTTAAAGAGGAACTGAGTGCATTTAATGTTTTTGACCTAACCCGCACAGAGCCCGATAAGGTATTTTGTGTACTTAAAAGCATTTTCGCGGTCATTTACACTTACCAAGTTTTTGAGAGAGCAGAGCAAAGCAATTCCAATGCGATCAAAACCTCAATCAAAGCAAATCCAAGGTATTTACATCAATCTCATCACACTGTTAAGCTAGTTTACCGATCTTATCAAATTGTTATTATCTGTTGAGTGTAAAGCATCTGTCATTTGAAATCCTGAAACCCTAAGGACTCTTTACTAGTTTTTACCTGAAATCTTCAATGGCGCCCAAGATCCAAGATCCCATAGTTGTCAAGAATGTAGAGAAGCCCTCACTGAAATACTCTTTGACTCCCAAAGTCACTTCCGAACTGGATGACAAAACCACCTTTTCACTCATCCCAGATCGAGTCTTCTTAGTCGAAGATGTGAGATTCTTCACCAAATGTCGTGTTGAAGAACTCGGTCATGTTGAAATCAGAGACACCTATGATGAGCTATGTAACAATGGTAAATTGAATAGCAAGTATAAACACATCAAAGTCAAAGTATTAACTAAAGCCCTAACCTATCCCCGTGTGTTCAAACCCCAGTGGGTCAAGTTTGTTCTGAGCAGAGATCATGATGATTTCATGTGGCTAGAAGAGAAACCATTTAAAATCACCTAGGAAATCATTCATGTGATCACCGGTTATCCTATCTATGATCATGCCCAAGCATAGAAGATGATATCATAGAAGGAATTGATCAGTTTAACCGGAGTAGAATCTGATTATAGAGAACTAAAACTGAACAATGTCTCTGATGCAGAACTTAAGTTTGCTATTAGAGTGATTAGTTACTATTTCTTCCAATCGGCAAGGGAAAACAGTGTACCCTGTGCAACAGTTGACTTAGCTTATAAATTGTGAAAAAGGGAATGAAAGTTGACTTATGTGAGGTGTTATTGAAGATCCTGTTTGAGAATCTGAACACAATAAGGAAGCCGAAAAAGAACAACTCAGAAAATACTCTAAAGTTTGGTTCACTTTTTGTATGCATGTTTTTCTACTTTGAAAAATTCTTTCCATCAGCCGGTAAAGTAGTTTGAGAGCTACACTGACCAATCACCCATCAGATTAATGACTTCATCAAGAAGTTAGGAGATAATTTCAATGATATCATGGATGATTACTTTAGTAAATTCCAAGAGAAAATGCATAATAGGTATCGAATCCCACCCCAGCTAGTAGAGATAAATAAAGATGATATATGTTTTGAGGTAGACACCGATTACTATTATGTGAATGTTGTGGAACCGAGAACTCAATATTTGCCACCTATGGGTTATGAGATTGACTTTGACATCACACAATAGCAAATTGATGCATTTCTTACATTACCAAGGCATGCTACCGAGCTGAGGTATGGAACCTATAAAGAAGTAAAGGAAAAGGTAAAAATGAGCATTGTAGTACCCAAAGCTACAAGAAAGGAAACAAAGATGATTAAGGCATTGTCAGAGAAATTCAGAGAAGATTCTTCCTCCACACTTGTCAAAGGCACTCTTGCCAGCACTGAAGAGGAATCAGAAGCTCAAGGGGTAGCTATAACACTGAGCACCAAATTGCCTAAGGGTAAAGTGTTAAAAAGAAAGAAACTGGACACGTCAAAGGCCCTACCGACTCCACCTCCAACAAAGAGACCTAACACAAGAGCATCTAGAGCATCACCAAGTAAGAAACAAAAGAATGTTACTGTTCCCAAGGTAACCAAGACATACAAGAAATCTACTCAAAGACTCATTTTGGCAAAAGAGTCTAGTGATACAGAATCAGAGGATGCAAACAAATTCTAGATTGTCAAGAGCAAGAAGGTAAATATACATAGTGTTGAAAACTTCTGTGCTAATTTGAAAGAATATGGAGGATTTGGTTCATTTAGATATGTCAAGTATGAAACTAGAAATAATGATGAGAAGATACAAATTGAAGAAGCTATCATCTGCACACTTCTAAAGTTCTGGTTAGCTCCATTGGAACTAGTTAAGTCACTTCCAAATGAACTTTACTTGCATATTGATAATAGGTGGAAGTATGCAATGGACTCAAAGAAACAAATTAGAGAAAGAAGTCTAGTCCATATCTTTCCTGATATGTCAATAGCAGAAATAAAGGAACATCTGACAACCTATAATTCTAAATTTCTTGTCAAACAGAGAGCCTTAAAACTAATGAATGGGCTATATATTGATGTAGAAAATGAGACAAAAGCAAAGTGGCAGGAAATCTTCAAAATCAAGGATGCCACTGAACAAACTACAGTTGAAATCATTGATGTCACCGAGCACAATCCTGATGTCACCGAGCAAGGTCCTGATGCTACCGAACAAGACCTTGCTGACACTATTCAAAAAGAAGAAGATGTCATTGATACAGAAGCACCGGAGTAGGAAATGATAGAAAGCACTACATATGCAAAACTTGTATCTAGTGAATCCATATTAGAACAAGTTTAGCCTTATCCCCCAATCAATCAACCTATCTCTACTGAAACTCCTCAGGATACAACCCAAGGCACCGAAGGTCATAAGTCTACAACAGGAGAAGATACTACTCTAGAACAGACCTCATAAGCACCTTCAAGCACTGAAAATGTTGCAGCTGAGATACCCAGTATCAAGACACCAAAAGACCAAAGTGTTGCCTCTACCGAGCAACCTACTGAGGGTCAGCAACCCTCACAAGCTATTGTCTTGGTCCAACTGGCCAAAGGTAAAGAAAAGAAAGTGAAAAAGCATAGTTTCAAAGTTGATTTGTCTAAACCAATAGTGTTGCCCAATGTGGATATATCAAAATTAAAGGGGCAAGCACTCATTGATTTTGGTGAACTGTGCAAAGAAAAGGCCGAACAAGAAAAATAGATTGCCATACAAAAGAAGAATAAAGTACTTCAGAAGGTGAAGACACTGCTATCAGATATGCTACCTACAGCTATAGTGTCAAATGATGCAGCCATCCATATTCAACTGGATGAACTCCTTAATCAAATAGAAACATCTAGAGTTGATGCATCTAAGTATTTGAGCAAGCTAAAAGACAAGGAGCTCACTATAAAAATGATAGAAGAGGTATAGAAAGCTCTAGCTATTGGCAAAGTCAAACTTGTCAAATTTATTGCTGAGTTGACTCCTCAACTCGAGCACATTCATTATTTATTTCAGAAACTCTACACATTTTCTTCATTCATTAAAGACATTAAGAATAAAACAGAGACAATTGAGAAAGAGATCACAGATCTCTCAAGCAAGTTGACGACAGAGCCAAATTCAATTCAGAATTTTTATACAAGGTTACAACAGCTCATGGCTCAACAATTGGACTTAAGAAATGAAGAACACAAGATCCGAATGGGCATAATGACACTTCAAACATAATTCCTTCCTCATCTTTCATCCATCCAAGAATAGATCAATCGAGCCACATACTTGTCTACTACACAAGAGGGAAGCACTCTTGATGGCTTAATATCACTATTGGCTGATATTCAAGCACAAAATTCTTTAATGGACAGTGTAAAGGATGCACTCTCTGTCGCTCTCACTGATGCCCAGAACAAGTACAAATCTATTTTTCACCAGTTACCACCCCTAGATGGAAATTAAGTTTTTGATGTTTGTCAAAAAGGGGGAGTGATACTATATTTGTGGAGTTATATGATATAGTCTTGAGGGAGTGATACAATATATTTGGGGAATGATACAGTTTTGATAATACAGTATTCAGAGTATAGTATACAGGGGGAGTATACCGAGCAAAGTAAAAAGAGTATCCAAGAGCACTGAACTGAGTAGTATATAGAATAGTAAGCAAAGCACACATAAAAGATCACCAAGCATGCAAAATCAGAGTTATGTACAATATATGACAAGGGGAGTATATTTGAATATACTATTTCATTGACTATTGTATATACTGTTAGTATAGTCATTTTGCCAAGTATATAGATTTTTGAGTTATAACTTTGAAAGTAGTTTTTGTCAAACATCTCAACTAATGTCAAAAGGGGAGATTGTTACTACTTATCAGATTGCCATTAGTTTTATGTCAAAGTTATACTATATACTCTAGTTGGTTAACACTACCGAATCATGCAATCGGTATACACAGAGAAGTTGGTATGCACAGTCTAATCGGTTACAGAAGAAAATAGTCATAGAACGCAGTATACACCGAGCTATCTACCGAGTATCTTTTCATGTCTACCAAGTAGCAAAGATGACACACCGAGTTGATATACACCGAGTGAAATGTGTTACCAGATTCATTGAACTTGGACATGCATATGAAAACGTGTTACAAGATCAAGGCACATCTAACCATTATCACATTGGAAATTGCACTAGAAGATTGTGTATGATTACAAGGTCATCTAACCAATAAAATAATTTGCATGATCATTCATTCAATAAATCATGTTTGTAAGATCAAAGCAATGAATTGGATCACCGTCTTAAGAGATCTATTTATATAGTATGAGTTAAGGGTGTATGTATGCATGTAAGTAGACTGTTACAGAGACACATAGGTCACCGAGAAGGTTTTTAGAGAACAGTCGAAGAACAGAGTAAACAGAAGGGTTTACTGAGTTACTATATGGGTTACCAAGGTATGCTATAAGCAAGGTAATCTATTCTGAGCACATAGAATCTACTATAACATTTCAGATGTAAAGTTGCATATATTTGTAATGATTTTATTGTAATATTGTGAAGTTGAAAAAGAAACCTTTAACAGGGTAAAAGACTCTAATCAAGTCTTTAAATTGTAAAGCCTCTAACCAGGTGCAACATTTAGATTAAGTGTTGTAAAATCCTTTAGCAAGGTAGATCTAACAGATCTTGTTACTCCTAATAGGGTAAGCTATCAGAAATAGCTAAACATGTAGCTCTAACCGAGCACTCTTTATTATTGTAGTAGTGAAGTTGTGGGTGCCATCCCCACCGCATTTTTTCTCTCTAACCAAGAGTTTCTGCGTAACCAAAATATATGTGTTATGGAGTGAATCATGTATGATTGTTATCTATTTGTTTTAGCTTTATATTATGTTATTGCACTATTCAGTTTATGCATAATAGTAAAGATATTGTTCAAGAAAATTTTTGGAGTACTGATTCACCCCTCCCCTCTCAGTACATTAGCTTTCCATATTGGGCCTAACAAAGTGGTCAATACAATAGTTTATATATTCAACAGAGTTCACATCAGAGGTGAAATCGGTAAGACCCCTCATGAACTATGGTTTGGTAGTACTCCTACTCTTAAATATTTCAGAATATTTGGAAGTAAATGCTATATTAGAATAGATGAGTATATTGGAAAATTTGATCCTAGAAGTGATGAAGGAATATTTCTTGGTTATTCATCTAAGAGCAAGGCATATAGATGTTTTAACAAGAGATTGCAGAAAATTGTTGAGAGTGCAAATGTGAAGATTGATGAACAGTTTAGAGGAAATTCAAGGTACACAGACTCTGAACCAGCAATAGAGATAATCACAAATGAACCTACTATGAATACACTGGTACAGAATGGTGATCTAGTTACACCGGCATCATCTAGAGATTCAATGATCACTGAAGAACAACAACAAGTAAAAACACCTCGGTATGTAAGATTGAATCATTCTGAAGATCAGATAATTGGAAACAAATTTCAAGGAGTTGTGACTAGAGGAAGATTGGCAAATGAAGAGGTATGTCTTATTTCTCAAATTGAAAATACATCAATTAATGAGGCATGTGAAGATAAATATTGGATTAAGGCTATGGAAGATGAATTGGAACAAATTGAAACGATTCACACTTGGTCATTAGTTCCTCGGTTTAAAGACAAAAATGTAATTGGAACTAAATGGGTTCTCATAAATAAACTTAATGAAGATGGTAAGGTAATTAGAAATAAAGCAAGATTAGTGTGTAAAGGATATTCACAGAAAGAAGGAATTGATTACAACGAAACCTTTGCACTGGTAGCTAGAATTGAGGCAGTTAGACTTTTATTGGCTTTTGCAACACACAAGTGTTGGCATTTTGATGATGTTTTGATTGTCATTGATGGACACACACTTTCTTGATGATGGACACACACTTTCTTGATGTATGAGTTATGCTCAACTAGTAATTGTACCAACTGGTATTGTGTATTATTGAATGTATAGTCTTTAGACTTGGTATTTTGCAGAAGATGTTTACTAGTCACAAATTGACTAAAGAGCTCAAGCGGTATGGAGACCCCAAGAGGTTCAAGGAGCTCAAGTGGTAGTTAACTTTTGATCGAAACACTATGATCTACTAGTCTTCATTTTTGACAATCGGTAATCGGTATATTGTACCAACCAATATTACTCTATGATGAGTTACCAACTGGTATTACTGTAATGTGTGATGTGTTATCATTCACCGACACTTTGGTGGTGATTTTGTGTCATGTTACCAAATGTGTCTAGATGCATTGAACCTAGGAACTTGTAGTCTAATCCTATTGGACCGGCATGAAATTAGTTTCCTTTATAAGGACATCATGTCTAGGGTTTGCATATATGAGAGAGAGTATGAAAGATAGAATAGTAAAGGTTATTTGCGATCATTGTAGATAAGATTAGGTTTGTGTGAAGAGATAGAGTGTGGAGATATTGAAGACTGAAGTAATGCTGAAATGCATTAATAATGAGTTGTCAAGGATCTAACTAAGCATACTGTGCTATTATCTAAATCATTCACTTGTTGATTACTCATATCTTTGACAAGTCTGAAACCCTTAACCGGGTAGGCCCAGCAAAGCCTTTGTAAATCCTCTAACAAGGTGGTTCACAACTGTGGATCTGTAATCCTTTAACAAGGTAGTCTTTAATAGGACTTATCTCCTAACAGAGATCTAGATTCCTAATAGGATCTGTTCTAGTGAAGAACATTGTATGACCTTAATCAGTCTGACCTTAACCGGTTTGGTTTCTATTCTGCAGATAGTTACTTGTGAGTTTCTGCTCACCGTGGTTTTTCCCATTTGGGTTTCCACGTCAAATATCTTGTGTTATGGTGATTGTGCTCTTGTGGGTGAATGTTTTGTTTGCTATTTGGTTTGCATTTATCTTAACCGGTTTATCAGTGAATATGTTGTACTGGTTATCTGCTAAACTATTTAAAACTTTGTTTATAGTATTTTTTGGCATACTAATTCACCCCCCCTCTTAGTATTCATCAATTGGTATCAAAGGCAACTTTTCTACAAGTCTAACCACTTGGAAGGAGATATGGGGGGATACAGTGTGAGGGAACTTAGTCATCATCTCACTCAGACTAAGAGAGCCTATGATGAACTCAAAGTCAAGTATAAAGCCTCTTTGGCCAAAAGAAGAGAGCATGTTGAAAAACTGATGGAACTTACTGAAAATCGCTCTTCTGATGAAGCAGACATGGATACCCTAGTTGAAGAAGTTGAAAAACTGAATGAATCTAAAGCCAATTTGAGAAAAGAGTTGGAAGGACTGACTATCAGAATGTGTCAAGAGCTTGAGAATAGAAGGAAAGCTAAAGATTTGGTAAAAGACAAAGATCATGAGATCTCCAAGCTAAAGCAAGAAATCAATACCCTTACTGCTCATCTCCAAGAGAGTAAAGTGGAAAAAGAAGAAATGCAAGGTGAACTAAACATGGCTCTTTCTGAGAATGCAACCTTGATGGAATCCAATGCTACTATTTCCAAGGAACTTACTGAGTCAAAGGAGATACTTGCCAAATTCAATAAGAGTACTGTTAAGCTAGAGAAAAAGATGGAATCGGAAAAGCCAGTAAAGAATACCACTGGACTTGGTTTCTCTGGGTATGAGGAAGGTGAGACCTCTGGAACAAAAGCTAAAGCATCAAAAAAGTAACCAACATCCAAGGATAAAGGTAAGAAAAAATTAAATCCATTTACTTTAATTGTCTCAAAGAAGGACATACTGCCAATGTGTGTAGAAGCAAGGCCTACAACAATTTTCCTTATTTTCTAAACAATAAGCCTAGATTCAATGGATTCAATGGAAACTGTTATGCATGCAACAAGTTTGGGCATAGAGAATTTGAATGTAGGTCTATTTTGTACAGCACTGGGAGACATCCTCCAAGGACTCAAGGAGTTATTTTGGAACCTTCTATGAACCAGAATCCCAACTGGTACAATACCTATGACCATCGATCAGGTGGTTATCAAGCAGCTACTAGTTGGAGAGCAACTTGTTTGATCTGTCGTGGTAGTGGTCACACTGTTGTAACATGCAGAAGAAAGAATGGAAGTATGAATAATGGACCATGGAGAACACCTAGAATGGTATGCTATCATTGCAACAAACTGGGTCACACTGCCAGAACTTGCAGACTGAGAAAGAACCTATCAGATGATATACCGATCACTCTAGAAGGGAAGATTGATGCTGAAACCATTCAGGTGGAAATGAATAAAACTTGGAAAAATAAATCAGAAGAAGTGTCATAGGATGAACCGGTTTCTATACCTAGTGTGGAAGTCTTTGAACAGGCAAACTAAGCTTCAGAAAAGCTTAGGGGGAACATATCGATGAAATATTTTGAACCCCTAGTGTATATCAGTAAAGACCTTAACCTATATATGTTACCTGTCAATCGGCAGAAGATTTGAAGTAGTAAAAGGAAAAATTAGGGTTTGTGCCCTAGCGGAGATGTATTTATTATAGTAGGTGAGAAGTTGTTTAAAATGGATTTCCATCGTCATTATCACTTATCAGTTTTCAAGAGAAGAATTTTCAAGAGCAGAGTGACAAAGAGCGATTCATCTAGAGATTCAAAGTGAATTCAAAAATCTTGTAGAGGAATCCAACGATCTTTTTCAATCTATCAATGAAGAACACTAAGCGGTGATCCAACAACCGAAGTGGTGTATTGTGGGCGACATTGGCGAACCCTAAATTTTGGATTGTAAAGGTATTTCTCAAATTTCTTTCTTATCATGGCTTTTGTATCACACTCTAGTTCTAGTGCACCTGTAGATTTAGCTGATTTTCTTCAAAAGAAAATGAAATACAATGCACTATCACAAATTCATGCTAGAATTATTGTCAAGGATGACATTTCAGGGTATATAGACTGTAAATTGGAAGACCTAGGATCGCTAGTGATTCATTCCTAGCTAAGTCTGTTCTGTGGGATGACAAGAAGTTCAAACTTGCGTATAGTAGCCTTGAGAAGATGAAACTATACAATGCGGTGTATTTTCTAGAAGAGTTCACAGAAGATCATATTCGCATCATCCTTAGCAGAGTGCATAGTGATAAGATGTATCTCGAGCGGATGCATGATATCACACCGAAAGCAATTTATGTTGTCACCAGTTTTTGCAATATTGGAGAGGTACCAGCTCTACGAAAGGCCATCAAAACTAAAATGACAAAGCTCACCAGTTATGTGAGTGACCAATGAGTGATGACCTTCAATGCCATTAAAGATGATCTGGTGAAATATGCTTGCATGGTGATTGGTTACTGGATGTTTTATGCCAGCAGAATGAATTCCGTCCCTGTTGTTGTGGTGAATGTCGCTTACATGTTGATCAAGGAAGACACTACATTTGACCTATGTACCTATCTACAGAAGCAATTGCTATTGAATCTGAAGTCCATCAAACATGACAATTCTCTAAGGTTCAGGTTTGGCCAACTTCTGGCTGGCTTATTCTTTTATTTTCAAGGTTATTTCCCTGGAGTAGGTGATGTGCAATGGTCTACTGACCTACCGGTCTCCAAAAAAATTAAGGAAAGTCTACAAGTAGTGGGAACTACATATCCTAAGGTTCTGAACAAATATTTTGATGAATTCAAGTGGAGGATGAGCCAAAGAATAAGGATATCTAATGATATTGTGAAGAAGTATGAAGATGACATCTGCTTCACAATAAGAATAGATGACTGCATAGTAGAAGCAGTGGAACCAAGAAATGAAGTAGTTGGCCCTATGGGGTATGAAGTGATGTATGACATGTTGATCAGGTATGCCTCTACCTTACTTGCCTCTCCACTGGATGCTAAGAAAAAGAGAACCGGTACCTACTTAGAAAGGGTAACACCGGTTGAAGAACCAAAATAGAAAAAGGGCAAAACAGTGCCATCCGTATCTGCGCCGGTTACCTCTACTAGTCCAAAAGTGACCAAGCAGTCACCAACTAAGAAGAAACCTATGACTATTCCAGCAAAGGTATTTGAGAGGGAGCAGAAATCCAAGACCCACTCACCAGAGTCAGAGGACACTGAACTGGAGATTCAAACAAAGAAGATAAGGCAATCAAGCAAAAAGGTGAAGTCTGCCAATAATGTACCTCCAACTTCTGCACCGGTTAATATTGATATTTCTTCTTATAAGCCAATGACATATTGTCAGAGGACACTAAATAATATTAAGAGGAAAGTGCTTGATGATTTAAAGGAGTATTTTGATGATTTTAATGATAGTGAGAAAGAAGAGGTAGAACAGGAAGTCATTAAATATTTATGTGTTAATGATCGGTCACCATCAGAGTTTAAATCGGTTACTCCAAATTCTTTGTACAATTCTTTGGATAATAAATGGCGCATTGCCATTGAAAGAGAACAAGAGATCAGGGAGAAAAATTTTACACAATACTTTCCTGATGCTTCTAATTCTGAATTATTTGAAATAATGGATAAGATCAAAGGCATCTTCTTCATGAGAAGGAGAAAACTCAGGCTACTAGAAGGTAAAGCTTCTGAAGTGGAAAAGGACACACATCTACATGTTAAAGTTGTAGTTAGAATACACCAAGTATCTGAAGCCAATAAGAAAGTTGAATAAGAACCTGACCTATCCTCAGGCAAACCAGATGAGGCATTTGACAGTGAAGGAGAAAGAGTGATAGAGAAAATTGACACTATTGATGTTGATGCCTTAGATAATGAGGATGTCACTCCTGATAAGGAACAAGCTAAGAAAGAGAAACACGACAAAGAACAAATGGAGAAAGAGAAAGAAGAAAAATCAAGGCAGGAAGAAAACAAGAGAAAGGAGGAAGAGAAAAAGAAAGAGGTAGAGAAGAGGAAAGAAGAGGAGAAGAGGAAAGAATAGGAGAAGAAGAAAGAAGAAGACAAGAGGAAGGAAGAAGAATGGAAGAAGGAGAAAGAGAAGAAAAAGAAGGAAGAGGACAAGAAGAAGGAAGAAATGGAGAAGGAAAAACAAGAAGAGGAGAAAAAGAAGAAAGAAAAGGAAAAGAAAAGAGCAAAAGAGGAGAAGGATGTAGAAAAGAACAAACAGGTGAAGATCAAGATAAAATAAGGAGGGCAAACTCCTAAGGCAACTGGTGATCAAACCAGACAGGTTGATACCACCAGTCCCATTGATCTATAATCAACAGATGAGTCTGAGCTACTTCAAAGCATCAAACTTGCATAGGAGAGACTAGAAACATTGCGGAGGAAGAAAGAACAAGATGTCATACAAACTATGGTTGACACCTTTACCACTCTAATTCCCAGTACCAACCTCCCCATTACCGATTCCTCTCTATCCAAGCTTAAACTTCTTTGTACCATAGTGGAGGACCAAGTACAATGCTTGGAAGATGTTGTTGAAGCCACTGCAAAGAAGAACTATGAAAAGGCACTCAATGCTGCCTTAGTCAAGAAAATGAATGAGCTCCGGACACAACTACTGAAACAACAGAAAGATATTAGTGTTGCTATGGATGAGGGCAAATTACTTTTGAGTAAAATCTGCCAACCTCATTTGTTTTGTGACGATGTACTTAAACATAAAGATAAACTCCAATTAGAGTTCCAGGCATATATCAACACCTTTAAGATCCCCTATGATCTCTTCACTACATATGGGAAAACGGTTCATCACTTTTAGCATTAGACAACCAAGATGGATTCAAAAATCAGCAACCAGACTAGAGATTTGCAGGAACTTCAACTATTCTTATTGCCAAGACTGTGGATTCTTTAGAAATGTTTTCTCAACCTGGAAGCTATCATGACAACTCAAGAGATGAGTACCATTGATGCATTGGAAGAAATGGTATTCCAGATGAAGACTGAAAGTGAGGTTGCTACCTCATTACTTGAGTCATGGACATTGGCCATGAAAACTTTTATGCAGGACTTTAAATCTGTTTTTGATAAATTTCATTCCTTATTGTCATGAACATCTACTCTATTTTATTATATATGCAAAAAGGGGTTACTTTGCATTTATTTGTCATTGTTGGCAAAGGGGGAGTAGTGTACATTAAAATTTTGGTGAATGTTACCATTTCATGTACTTTCATGTTACCATTTTGAGGAGTAGTGTATATTGTAATTTTTGCAAAAAAAGGGGGATAGTGTATATGTTTAGGGGGAGTAATTTTGATTAAAGCATTTTTGTTGTAAAAACACTTAGATGTCAAAATTTTCCTAAGTGTTGCCATCAATGCCAAAGGGGGAGATTGTTGGCATTTTAATGATGTTTTGATTGTCATTGATGGACACACACTTTCTTGATGATGGACACACACTTTCTTGATGTATGAGTTATGCTCAATTGGTAATTGTTCCAACCGGTACTGTGTATTATTGAATGTATAGTCTTTAGATTATCAGTATTTTGCAGAAGATGTTTACTGGTCATAGATTGACTGAAGAGCTCAAGCGGTATGGAGACCCCAAGTGGTTCGAGGAGCTCAAGCAGTACAAAGGAACCAAGTGGTAGTTAACTTTTGATCGGAACACTATGATCTACTATTCTTCATTTTTGACAACTGGTAATTGGTATATTGTACCAACCGGTATTACTGTAATGTGTGATGAGTTATCATCCACCAACACTTTGGCAGTGATTTTGTTTCGTGTTACCAAATGTGTCTAGATGCACTGAACCTAGGAAATTGTAGTCTAATCCTATTGGACCGACATGAAATCAATTTCCTTTATAAGGACATCATGTCTAGGGTTTGCATGTATGAGAGAGAGCATGAAAGATAGAATAGTAAAGGTTATGTGCAATCATTGTAGAGAAGATTAGGTCCGTGTGAAGAGACAGAGTGTGGAGATATTGAATATTGAACTAATGCTGAAATGCATTAACAATGAGCTGTCAAGGATCTAACTAAGCATAATGTGCTATTATCTAGATCATTCATTTGTTGATTACTCATATCTTCGACAAGTGTGAAACCCTTAACCGGGTAGGCCCAGCAAAGCCCTTGTAAATCCTCTAACAAGGTGGTTCACAACTGTGGATCTGAAATCCTTTAACAAGGTAGTCTTTAACATGACTTATCTCCTAACAGAGATCTAGATTTGTAACAGGATCTATTTTGGTGAAGAACATTATATGACCTTAACGGGCTGACCTTAACCGGTCTGGTTTCTATTCTGCAGATAGTTACTTGTCAGTTTCTGCTCACTGTGGTTTTTCTCATTTGGGTTTCCACGTCAAATATCTTGTGTTATGGTGATTGTGCTCTTGTGGGTGAATGCTTTGTTTTCTATTTGGTTTGCATTTATCTTAACCGGTTTATTAGTGAATCTGATGTACCAATTATCTGCTAAACTGTTTAAAAGTTTGTTTAATGTATTTTTTGGCATACTAATTCATTCCCCCCTCTTAGTATTCATCAACAAGAACTATAAAGTATATCAAATGGATGTTAAATGTGCATTTCTGAATGGAGATCTTGAAGAAGAAGTTTATATTGAACAACCTGATGGATTTTCTTTGACAGATAACAAAGACATGGTTTGCAGGTTAAGGAAATCTTTATATGGATTAAAACAAGCTCCTAGAGCTTGGTATGCTAGATTGGACAAATAGATTTTGAAGCTTGGATACACTAAAGGTAATGCTAACAACAATCTATACTACAAAGTGACTAATGATGACATCTTGGTTATTGAAGTTTTTGTTGATGATATAATCTTTGGAGGAGAAGATGGATTGTGTAAAGACTTTTCTAACAAAATGTAGCAAGAATTTGAAATGTCTATGATTGGAGAGATAAAATTCTTTTTAGGATTGTAGATTTCACAAACTGATAAAGGTATATTCCTATGTCAATCTAAGTACTTGAAGTAATTACTAAAGAAATTTGGCATGGAAAACTGTAAACCGGTAAGCACACCTATGACTACAACTGATAAATTATCTTTGAAGGATGAATCAACACCTGTTAATCCGACTAGATACAAGTCTATGATAGGAGGTTTACTATATTTGACACAAACAAGACCTGATATTATGAATGCAATATGTATTGTTTCAATATTTCAGAGTAATCCTAAAGAAAATCATGAATCAGTAGTGAAAAGAATTTTTTGGTACCTACAAGGCACTACAAATCTTGGTTTATGGTATCCTAGAGATGAAAATTTTGACTTATGTGCATACAGAGATGCTAATTGGGCAGGAGATATGGATGACAGAAAAAGCACCACCGGCAGAGCATTTTTTCTTAGTAGTAGACTAATTTCATGGTTGAGCAAGAAACGGAGTTGTTCAAGTCTATCAATAGTAGAAACAGAATATGTTGCAGCAGCAACTAACTATACACAGGTATTATGGATCAAACAAATGTTGAAGGACATAAAGGTAAAATACAAGGAACATATAACTATTTATTGTGATAATATGGCATTAATTGATATATCAAAGAACCCGGTATTTCACTCTAAGACTAAACCCATTTCTACCAAATTCAATTTTCTAAAAGAGAATGTTGAAGCAAAAGAAGTGAAATTGGTTTATGTGAATACTAAATAGAAGATTGCAGATATTTTTACAAAGCCTTTTCCTAAGGAGACTTTTGAATATCTCAGAGAGCAACTTGGAGTCCTACCCCACCGGTAGAGACTTAGACAGTTGATGTTTGTCATCGACCGACAGAATTAACAGATAAATCTTGTATTCCAACTTTGATGAGGAGAGCTACTTCTCAGGGGGAGTAGTTGGCATAATAAGTTGGTATTTTGTATTTGAAACTTGTTTTGTAATGCTTTGGCATTTGATGTCAAAGGGGGAGAGATATCATGGAAAAAAATTTGGAAAACACTTTGGGGAGAGATTATTCCTAGGGGAGAGAAATTATGTATTTTGATTTCTGGTTAATGATCTCTTTGGGAGATTGTTGGTTTTTGGTTTTTGGCATTTCTGTTTTGGCACTTTGATGGTTTTTCCATCTTGTTTTGCCATCAATGCCAAAGGGGGAGATTGTTGGTATTTTGGATATGTTGATATAGTTTTGTCATTGATGTTAACACTTGTCATCACTTGTCACTTGTCAACACTTGTCAACACTTGTCAACACTTGGAGATCTTTGGTTATGTTCACTGGCAAGTCAGAGACTTATGCACAGTCACCGGTATTTGGTTCACCGATAGATTATATTGTTCACCGACACTTAGAATGACTTGGAGACTACTTGGTTATGTTGAATACATTATTTGATCACTTGGTTTTGGCGATTTGGTTATTTGTTTATTCAGGTTTGCATATTTGTTGTTACCGGAAAATAGGTCCAAGTTATACACCAATAGATATATCTATTAATAAGAGTAGCCTTCATCTTTTAAGCCAGTAGTAGGGCTCTTAGGACTTTAGAAATAATTTCATCTTCACTTAAAGTTCTACCACAAAATTTAATTCCCATAACAATCTCATTTACCATTTCCATGAATGCAGTAATCCTCTCATCTTTTTCCATCTTCAGGTTTTCATATCTCACCTAGTAACCATCAAGTTTAGCAATCGTCACTGTAGGGTCACCTTCATTAAGAATATCTAACTTATCCCATATAGCCTTTCTAGATGATTTGTCAATTAATCCCATTATTTGTTGATCAGAAAGTGCACACAAGAGGGCTTCTCTTGCTCTACAATCATTTTCAAGCTCCTTATATAGGTTTGTTGGAGGAGGATTTCTAGATGTCGGATTATAAGGTGTAAAACCATTCTGTGTGATCTCCCAAATCTCTTTGCCAAGATATCTTAGATGATTCTCCATCTGAATCTTCCGTACTATGTATCTTTTTCCATCAAGCCTAGGTATATATTTCTGAAAGATAGCTCTAGATGAACTGGATGAACTTGAACTGTTAGTTGCTATAGGATCTTCCTCAAGCGGTTAAGATTTCTACAAAGAGGACCAAAGCTATGATACCAATTGTTAGATAGTTCAAATAACTAGAAGACAATTGAGAGAGGGGGTGAATCAATTGTCACAGGTTACTAGAACATTTAGTAATTAAAACTTTAATATCGAAACCCAGAACATTAATATTGGAATGCTTAAACCAAATACCAAAATATCAGTTAAACCAGTTAAGCATAAATGATAATCAGAGAATAAATACCATCCATATGACACCAAGATTTATACATGGAAAACTCAGTACAGGGAAAAACCATGGTGGGAAGCCTACCCATAGTCAAATAATACTTCTTTAGTAAGTGTGTGAATTAAAATTGAGAGGCCCGCACTTGCAAGAAGGCCAATATCCTAGAGTGCACTGCTCATCACAAAAGGAGTCTCACTAACTACATAGAAATCCAAACTACAATCCGGAAGAATGAACGAACTACAAAGATAGCATCTCCTATGCCTGAGTACAGTTCTGGTTAAGCTTAATATCAGAGGACTAAATCCAATTATATAAACCCAACTCAATCTCCAATGATCTACCAAATCCTCTACCTGAATGATATTACATTATTCGCACATTACATCCCTTGACCATAACCATCATGATCTACAATCAGATCTTACATCATATATATACAAACCCTTGACCATAAACAATCAGGTCGGCCACCAAACAATAAACCAATTACAAAATTACAAAACATGTCATCCTTAGACCAAACAAATAATATTCAACACATAAGACATCCTGGAAACACATTGAGAGGTCCATTCCACACGTTACATTAAGTCGGTCCATAACCTAGATCAATCGGGACGAAATATACATCCACACGCTAAAACAATGATCCAAATCTGCCATCTCAAATATGATCACAACAACATCCAGAATCTCCACCAAAAGTTGTACCAACACCACTTATGTGATAACTCAATGATGAAAGAATAGTACCAAACCGGTACTGAGAGGGGGGCGTGAATTAGTATAGACAAAAACACACTCTTAAAATAGTTTGTCAGTAGACACTATGCATTGATAGACAAATAGTAACACTGGTCCTAAAATAGAGTACAACCGGCAAAAACCCAGAATAGCTAAGACAAGCATAAACCGACTGATACCTATCTTCTCATATACTCTAACACTTCATTTCTATTTCACCCTAATACATGAACAAGTAATCTACCATCAAAGATATACATATGAACAACTAGATCAACATGATTTACTACTTGACAAAAAACAACAAAGCATCACATGAGGAAGATA
Organism: Cryptomeria japonica; assembly: GCF_030272615.1. Lineage (NCBI taxonomy): Eukaryota > Viridiplantae > Streptophyta > Pinopsida > Cupressales > Cupressaceae > Cryptomeria > Cryptomeria japonica. The sequence continues at coordinate 469,137,343 of NC_081410.1, forward strand.
TCACACATAACACACATATTTTTCACATGGAAACCCAACTAGGAAAAACCACGATAGGGATGAATACCCACAAGCTTGTTTTTGAACTCTTTAGAAGTACACTCTATTAGGAGCCTTATCTGATTAAAGACTAATACAATAGGTTCTGTTAGGAACCGATCCTATTAGGGATCACCCGGTTAAGGGATGGCAAGAATACCCAGTTAAGGGTTAAACCCTATTAAAGGTTACCTTGTTAGAGGATTTCAAGAACTCAATTGTTTTGAGTCACCCTGTTAAAGGATTTACAGCAAGCTGGTTAAATCTACCCTATTAAGGGATTTTCCAACTATTGAGGTGGTTAGAGATCAATAGGTATTACAATGATCTAGTGATAGCACTCAATGCCAATGCATATTCGCTTAAGCTCCTCTTCACCTTCTGCACTTACATTCTATAGGTATCACTTCTCTCCTTTGGTCTGGCAAGAATCACATATCCCTTCTCTTGGATACACACACACAACTTTTGCCAACAACCTCAGAAAGAATCACAACATTGACCTTATAGGAAAACAGATAGGTCGGTAGCATAAACCCTAAACCCTAAAACCTGTTAGGTTAAGGAATTCAAACAATTCAATCTTGATCGTTGAGCACACTGCATTAAATGCAACAGTCTTGATCCAATCTCCATCATCCATTTTCCACCAATTTCATAGTGGCTAATAACCCATCACATGTTATCACCATTTATAGACTTCACACATTCCCAAGGTAGATAGGAACAATCTCCTTCATGCAAGATCCTTCATGCGCACAAGGCTTATGTGGCAACATGATCTGTTCTTTGTTACCATGCTAACTCATCACACAAAGTCACCAGTTGAGCCACACAAGCTTGAAGAACTTCAACCGAAAACCCTGAAGTTGAGACTACCAATCGGTAGTCATACAATGCTTCCATGTGCTAGTTCCCATAACCATATGCAAGTTCACCTTGAACAAACACACCGCTTCACTTTGGCACAAATGTTGATTCACGGTGTTACACCAGTTCTCACATATGCCGATTCTCACCTCTTCAACATATTGACATCAATGACAACATACAATGTCATTATGTCCTCATACCAGTTCACATAATGCCAACAATTTCCCCCTTTGGTATTGATGGCAATATACAAAGATATGTCTATCTCTCTGCTTCACGTCTTCTCCCCTAATTTTTGCAGATATCTTCTCTGCTTCACATCTTCTCCCCCTTTGACAACAATGCCAAAGTGGAGGCACAAGCTTCCCTGTTCCATTATATTGCTCCCCCTGAGGAGTAGCATCCTTCAACACATCAATCCTAAAGAAAAATTTGACTATGCAATACCTGACTGATGTGGAGCATATACCTTTAGTTCACCTCTTGAAGGGGAAACACCCCTAATTCACCTCTTAAGTACATAAATGTAGCCTTTGGGAGAGGCTTGGTGAATATGTCTGCTAATTGCTCCTGACTAGAAACATGTTCCAGTGCAATCTCTTTGTTTTGAACCTTTTCCCTCAAGAAATGATACCCTAAGCTCAAAGTGCTTGGTTCTAGAATGTAAAACTAGATTCTTGGAGATATTAATTGCACTAGTATTGTCACAAAATATACTTACTGGTTCAAATACAGGAACTTTGAAGCCATTTAATACATGCTTCATCCAAATCATCTGAGTGCAGTTCATGAAAGCTGCAACATACTCTGCTTTCGCTGTAGACTGAGAGATACAACTCTACTTCTTACTCATCCATGAGACCAGTCTACCACCGAGAAAGAATGCATCACCAGTTGTGCTTTTCCAATCATCTATATTGCCTGCCCAATCAGCATTTGTGTACACTTTCAAGTTGAAATCCTTGCTATATGGATACCACAATCCATAGTCAATAGTTCCCTTCAGATACCTAAGAATTCGCTTGACTACAACCAAGTGGGATTCTCTTGGGCTTTTTTGGAATCTTGCAGTAATGCCAACTGCATGTGCAATATCCGGTCTGCTATGCACTACGTAATGCAACTTACCAATCATTGATCGGTATTCCTTCTCATCAACCAATGTTGAGTCATCTTCTTTGGATAGTTTACAACTAGTCACCATCAGAGAACCAACCGGTTTGCTATCTTCCATGCCAAAGGTCTTCAACACCTCTTTGACATACTTGGACTGAGTGATAAAGATTCCATCTTTCAGCTACTGGATCTGCAGTCCAATGAAGAACTTAATCTCCCCTATGAGTGACATCTCAAACTCTTTCTTCATCTCATCTGCAAACTCATGACTCATCTTGTCATCTCCACCAAAGATAATGTCATCAACAAATACCTCACAGATCAAGATCTGATCTCCTTCAGACTTCAAGTAGATATTTCTATCTTCACTTGTTCTCTCAAATCCAATCTTCACAAGATGGGAATGCAGATGCTCATACCATGCTCTAGGTGCCTACTTTAGACCATATAAGGCTTTATGTAGCCTACATACCATGTCACTATCTTCAGATAGGGCAAACCCATCTGGTTGCTCAATATACACCTCCTCTTCAAATGCACCATTTAGGAATGCATATTTTACATCCATTTGATATACTTTGAAACCTTTAAAAGTTGCATATGCAAGAAGCATACGGACTCCTTCCAATATGGCTACAAGAGCAAAGGTTTCTCCATAGTCTTCTCCTTCTTCTTGAGCATATCCTTTTCACACCAATCTGGCTTTGTTCCTAATCACTATGCCATCCTCATTCAGCTTATTTCTGAAAACCCATTTGGTACCAATGAAATTTTTATGCTCTAGTCTAGGTACCAAAGGCCATGTACCATTTTTTTCTATCTGGTCAAGTTCCTCTTCCATTGCCTTGATCTAGTCTTCATCTTTATGAGCCTCTTTGAATGATTTAGGCTCAAATTCAGAGATCATACATGAGTTTTCTCTGACCTTTCTTCTTGTAAGGATTTTTGCATCCTTATCTCCTATGATCTGCTTAGGATCGTAATTCAGCTTGACATACCGAGGAATGGCCTTAATGGATTCCTCTTTCTTTTCTTCTTCATCCTCATCTCCATCAGTATCAGCATTTACATCTACCAGTGTAGGAACACTGTTACTAGTACTTGGTTGACTGACAACCGATTCCTAGAAGGTTACAACCGGTTCATTTACCGCTTGCTCACTGCCAGTTTCCTCAGTTTTCTTAGAGGTTTCAACAACTCTTACATTGATGTTTTCCATAATTCTCTGAGTCCTATTGTTGAAACACTTGAGAGCTTTTCTCTTGGTGGAATATCCTAGGAATATTCCCTCATCACATTTCACATCAAATATGCTTTGGTTTTCACTCCTCTTGATGTAACATTTACTACCAAACATTCTAAAGTAGCTAACCACAAGTGTCTTACTGGTCCAATACTCATAAGGCATTTTAATTTTACCTTTCTTGATGAGTACCTGGTTCATTGTGTAGACTGCAATGCTCACCGCTTCTCTCCAAAAGGTGTGAGCTACCTTTCCTTGAATCAACATGGTTCTAGTTGCTTCAAACACAATCCGGTTAATCCTCTCTGCTAGGCCATTCTGCTGTGGAGTCTCGGGGGCAGACAGTTGCCTCTTGATGCCATGTTCTTCACAGTACTTGTTGAATTCACCGGAAGTGAATTCCCCTCCTTGATCAGTTCTCAGGCACTTGATCCTTTTACCACTTTCCTTCTCCACTAATGCTCTAAAAGCTTTGAACATTACAAAGGCTTCAGACTTTTCTTTCAAGAATGTGACCCACATCATTCTTGAGCAGTCATCAGTGAGAATCATGAAGTACCTATCACCCTACACACTTCTAGTTTTCATAGGACCACACAAATCAGTATGCACAAGATCAAGCAAGTTGTGAGCAGTGAAAGATTTACCTTTAAAGGTTGACGAATATATTTTCCCCAATTGACACTCTCTGTACAAGGTATTATCTGGTTTGCTTAGCACCGACAACCCTCTAACTGCCTTGATCTTACTAGCCTTGACAATGTTATCAAAGTTTACATGCCAGAGTCTCCTATGCCATATCCAGCTATCATCAAATTTAGCCATAAGACATGTACTTATATTTGCATTTAGCTAAAATAGGTTACCTTTGGTCTGCATGCCAATGGCCACCAATTCACCATTCTTTCCTTTGATTCTGCAAACTCCATTCTTGAATTCCAGAGTGAGGCGACTATCATTCAGCTAGGCAACACTCAGAAGGTTGTGTCTGAGACCATCAACCCAATACACATTGTCAGGACTACTCTTTCCATTCAGAGAGATGGACCCTCTGCCTTTGACCATGCATGGTGCATTATTGCCAAAGTGAACCACACCACCATCATACTCTTCCAAGGATATAAACTTACTTCGGTTACCAGTCATATGGTGAGAACAACCACTGTCAATGATCCACTCATTGGAATTATCAAACTGGGAGACAAGAGCCTTCTTGTCTGACACATCTTCCTTGACAGCAACAAACACAATATCTTCATTTTCTTCATCCTCTGACTCCTCATCTGTGACACCTTCATTGACTGCCACAAAATAGTTTCTCTAGTTTCCTCCTTTGAATTTCTTGAACCTTTCTGGTTTGTCCTTGTTGTCGCCATTAGGATGATTTACAGCAATATGTCCTATCCAGTTACAAGAAAAGCATTTCAAAGGTAGCTTACCTCTGTATTTGCTGATTCCTTTAGGAAGTTTCATGGCAAGGAGAGCTTCAAATGCCATCAGAATCTCCTCATCATCCATTTCTATGCTATGTCTTGGTTCACCACTAGTGCTAGGTTCTTTTCCTTTTTTGGATGGTACAATAGAAGCTTTAAAAGTTGATTCAGTCTTTTGAACACTGCCATCAAAACTATTTAGCTCATAGGCTGTCAACTTTGCAATGATGGAGTCTAGGGATACCTTAGTCTTGTCTATTGATCTCAGCTCCTGAATAGTAGCAACCCTTATTGCATAGACCGGCAATAGGGATTTCAAGACTTTTCTTACCACACTGGAATCTTCTATTTTACCACCTGCACTCTTGATATCTCCAACAATGGTTTTGATTCTTATTCCATACTGTTGAATGGTCTCACCTTCAACCATCCACATATCTTCAAACTTCCCTCTAAGGCTTTCTTCCTTAGCTTGTTTTACATGCTCATCACTGCCATAGATATTTTCAAGAGTATCCCATACCTCTTTGGGATTTACCTTATCTTAGACATCAATAAACTCAATGTCAGATAAACTACTAATTAGGGCTTCCATGACTTGCCCATTCTCCTACATCTCTCTCTTTTGGTCATCGGTGAGAGTACCGGTAGGGGCAACATAGGCATTCTCAACATAGCTCCAATGTTGAGCACCCATGCTTCTGATGTATATCTTCATTCTATCTTTCCATATACTGGAATTTTCTCTGTTAAAGTTTGGACTTTCCTCTTCATCATTAGACTAGGATCTTTACCTCAAGCGGTTAAGCTTATAGCATAGCGGACCTGGAGGACTCTCTAATACAAATTGATAACTCAATGATGAAAGAATAGTACCAAACTGGTACTGAGAGGGGGGAGGTGAATCAGTATAGACAAAAACACACTCTTAAACCGGTTTGTCAGCAGACACTGTGCATTGACAGACAAACAGTAACACCGATCCTAAAATAGAATACAACTGGCAAAAACCCAGAATAGCTAAGACAAGCATAAACTGGTTGATACCTATCTTCTCATATACTCTAACACTTCATTTCCATATGACCCTAATAAATGAACAAGTAATCTACCATTAAAGATATACATATGAGCAACTAGATCAACACGATTTACTGCTTGACAGAAAACAACAAAGCATCACATGAGGAAGAAATCACACATAACACACATATTTTTCACATGGAAACCCAACTGGGAAAAACCACGGTGGGGATGAATACCCACAAGCTTGTTTTTGAACTCTTTAGAAGTCCGCTCTATTAGGAACCTTATCCGGTTAAAGACTGATACAATAGGTTCTATTAGGAACCGGTCCTGTTAGGGATCACCTAGTTAAGGGATGGCAAGAATACCCGGTTAAGGGTTAAACCCTGTTAAAGGTTACCTTGTTAGAGGATTTCAAGAACTCAATTGTTTTGAGTCACCCTGTTAAAGGATTTACAGCAAGCCGGTTAAAGCTACCTTGTTAAGGGATTTTCAAACTATTGAGGTGGTTAGAGATCAACAGGTTTTACAATGATCTGGTGATAGTACTCATTGCCAATGCAGATCCACTTAAGCTCCTCTTCACCTTCTGCACTTACACTCTATAGGTATCACTTCTCTCCTTTGGTCTAGCAAGAATCACATATCCCTTCTCTTGGATACACACACACAACTTTTGCCAACAACCTCATAAAGAATCACAACATCGACCTTATAGGAAAACAGATAGGTTGGTAGCATAAACCCTAAACCCTAAAACCTGTTAGGTTAAGGAATTCAAATGGTTCAATCCTAATCATTGAGCACACTGCATTAAATGCAACAGTCTTGATCCAATCTCCATTGTCCATTTTCCATTGATTTCATAGCGGCTGATAACCCATCACACGTTATCATCATTTATAGACTTCACACATTCTCGAGGTAGATAGGAACAATCTCCTTCATGCAAGATCCTTCACGCGCACAAGGCTTACGTGGCAACATGATTTGTTCTTCGTTACCATGCTAACTCATCACACAAAATCACCGATTGAGCCACATAGGCTTGAAGCACTTCAACTGGAAACCCTGAAGTTGAGACTACTAACCGATAGTCATACAATGCTTCCATGTGCCAGTTCCCATAACCATATGCCAGTTCACCTTGAATAAACACACTGCTTCACTTTAGCACAAATGTTGGTTCACAGTGTTACACTGGTTCTCACATATGTCAGTTCTCACCTCTTCAGCATATTAATGACAACATACAATGTCATTATGTCCTCATACTGGTTCACATAATGCCAACATTATTCATATCATCAAAGATCTTCATCAAAGCTTTGTTGGTGAACCCTCGTCGGTATCACAAGGCAAGCTTCCTAGCAAACAGGATAGCATCTGATCACCAGACCAAAACCAACTGACTGAATATGAACATGACTATCAAGAGTCAGCCAATTCCATAACCAAGTCATACTAGTGTATATCGAATCATGCCAAATCCAAACCAACTAGAAACCAGTCATCCTACTGGGACCAAAGGGTGCTAGTAAAGTATCTGAAATAGTTAGTGTTCACATCAATGACAAAACATCAATGCAACACATAATCAATTCTTCCAAATGGCCAACAACAAGTCTCCCCCAATGGATTACCACCAACAATCTCCCATATAATTATATTGCAATGAAGCTTTGAACCAAATTTAAAACAAAAGACCAAATACTGCCAAACTCCCCCTAAGGAGTGCAATGAGTCTGAAAAAATAAATAGCAATAGTTTTTCAAATATACTCCTCCCCCTTTGATAGCAATACCAAAAAAATAAACAGACTATGAAAACTCTAAATCTCAAGGCTGACTACTCCCCCTCAGTAGTAGCACAAATTCATCAATTCGGAGCAGAAGATTGCTCTAATAATGCATACCAGACTTATGCACATCTGCATCATTTCAGTCTCTACCACAGGGGTAGAAACCCCCAATTTGTCTCTCAAATACTCAAATGATTCTCGAGACAAAGGTTTAGTGGATATGTCTACTATCAACTCTTTAGTGTTCACATAAACCAATCTGTCTTCTTTTGCTTCCACCTTTTCCTTAAAAAAGTTATACTTGATTGATATGTTCTTAGTCTTGGAGTGAAATATCAAATTCTTTGATATGTCAATAGTGGTAGAGTTATCAAAATGGATAACTATCGGACCATTACAACTCACTTCTATATCCTTCAACATCTGCTTCATCCATAGAACTTGAGTACAATTGGTTGTGGCTGAAACAATATATTCAGCTTCAGTAGTAGATAAAGAAATGATGACTAATTGTTGTTGATCCATGAAACCAACTTCTTCCCAAAGAAGAATGCTCCACTTGATGCTCTCTTCCAGACATCAACATCACCTACCCAATCTGCATCTGTATATGCACATGAAGTAAAGTTATCATCTTTAGGGTACCATAATCAATATTTAGTTGTACCTTGCAAGTGCTAGAATATCCTTTTTATTGCACTTTCATGACTTTCACTTGGATTACTTTCAAATATTGATACAACACTGATTGTATTCATTATATTCGGTCTAGTCTGAGTTAAATATAACAAACCACTAATCATGGATTTATATCTTGTAGAATTTACTCAAGGGGATACATCTTTAATTGACAATTTTTTCACTTGTAATCATAGGAGTACTAATCGGTTTAGAATTTTCCATGCCAAATTTTTTCAACAATTCCCTTAGATACTTAGTTTGATAGATAAAGATGCCTTTGTCAGTCTCAATAATCTGCAAACCTAGAAAAAATCTTATTACTCCAGTCATAGACATTTCAAATTCACTATGCATATTATCAAAAAATTCTATGCACAATATTTCTTCACCTCCAAAAATGATATCATCAACAAATACTTCATTAATCAAAATATCATCATTAGTGATCTTATAATATAGGTTATTGTCAACATTACCTTTTATAAAATCAAGCTTCAAAAGATACTTATCCAACCTTGCATACCAAGCTCTAGGAGCCTATTTTAGTTCATATAGGGCTTTCCTTAATCTGCAAACCATATTTTTGTCATATGTCAGTAAAAATCCATCTAGTTTCTCAATAAAGACTTTCTCTTCAAGTTCTCCATTCAATAATGCACACTTAGCATCCATCTGATAAACCTTGTAGTTCTTATAGGTTTCTCAATATAAACTTCCTCATCAAGATCCCCATTCAAAAATGCACATTTAACATCAATCTGATAAACCTTGTAGTTCTTATGGCGAACATAGGCAAGAAATAATCTTACAGCTTCAATCCTAGCTACAGGTGCAAAAATATCTCCATAATCAATATCCTTTACAAACCAATATAACCTTATTCCTTACAACTTGACCATCCTCATTCAATTTATTGCTCAAAACCCATTTAATTCCTATAAAATTCTTATTTTTAGGTTGGGGAACTACAGTCCATCTCTTATTCTTCTCAATCCAATCTAATTCTTCTTCCATAGCTTTCAACCAATATTAATCTTTACATGCTTCAATTACTAATACCAGCTCAGCTTGACAAATCAAACATACCTCATTAGTTGCCAACCTTATCCTTGTCATCACTCCATTGTTCTTATCCCCACTGATCTGATCTTCTGAATGATTCAATCTCACATACCTAGGAGTCCTCTGGCTCTCTACTCCTCTTCCCAGTTCTTCAGTTACTATTGAATTTTTTTATACTACCGGAGTAATTGGTTCAATACTTTGTTCCGGTAAAAATGCTACCAGTTCAAATATAATCATTTCCACTATCGGTTCCTTCTGATAAACTCTGATTGGACCTCCATTCAGCTCATCCACCTTGACATTAGCACTCTCCACAATTCTCTGCAATCTCTTGTTATAACATCTATATGCTTTCCTTTCATTATAATAACCAAGAAATATGCCTTCATCACATCTAGGATCAAATTTTCCAATAATATCATCTCTCCTAATATAACAGTTACTATCAAAGATTCTAAAATACTTAACTGTAGGTGTATTGCCAAACCATAATTCATAAGGTGTCTTACCAGTTTCTCCTTTGATATGTACTCTATTGAATGTATAAACTATTGTGCTCACTACTTCTCTCCACTATATATGAGGTAGACTATCTTCCATCATCATTGTTCTACCAATATCCAAGATAGTTATGTTATTCCTTTGCACAACTCCATTCTGTTGAGGTGTCCAGGGAGCAAAAAATTGTCTCCTTATACCATGTTTCTCACAAAAGTTATTAAACTCACCGCATGTGAATTCTCCACCATGATCTGACCTTAAACATTTAATCTTCAATCTTGTCTTAGTTTCCACTTTAGCCTTAAAGATTTTAAACTTTTCAAAAGCCTCAGATTTCTCCCTTAGAAAAGTAAGCCACATCATTCTAGAATAATCATCAATGATTAGCACGAAATATCTATCACCTTGAAAAATTTTAACTCTAGTAGGACCACACAAGTCAGTATGAATGAGATCAGAAACATCATTAGATTTATCTTGTATACTACTAAAAGAGGTTTTGACCTGTTTACCCATTTGACATTCTTTACATACTGGACTATAAGGCTTCACAATCTTAGGTATATCTCTAGCTGTTTTAGGTTAACTGGTCTTTACAATGCAATCAAAATTTACATGACACAACCTGTTATGCCATAGCCAACTCTCATCAATTTGTGCAATCAAACATGTCTTCTCACCGAAAGTCAAATGAAATTTATTACCTTTTGTCTATGTACCGGTTGTAATCTCCAAATTAGATATGTTAATGATTTTGCATTTTCAATCCTTGAACTATAATTGAAATCCCTTATCCACCAATTGTCCTACACTAAAAATATTATGCCTCGAACCTTCAAAAAAATAAACATTGTTAGTATTGTTCTTACCATCCAATGATATAGTTCCTTTTCCTTTGATCATACACACTTTATCATCTCCAAATCTAACTAGACCGCCATCAAATTCTTGCAAAGATAAAAACATTCATTTATCTCTAGTCATATGATGTGAACATCCACTATCAATTACCCATTCATCCTTGTCTTCAATTTTAGCAGTAATTTCCTTCTCTTCCAGTGCTGGAACATCTTCCTTGATAGCCAAGAACACCCATTCCTTTCCATTGTCGAAAGTACTAGTAGAGTCTTTTGTCGGTTCATCATCAGAGTCAGCAATACCTTCCTCATCCGCTATGCAACATGATTTGTCTTTGTTTTTCCTTTACTTATACTTGTTCTGATATCCGAGATTAGGCTTAAAATATCTCCTACCTCTTTCTTCAAAAAAGAGTATAACAGGTATGAAACTCTCAAACCATTTAACCAATACATCAAACCTCTTCACTAACATTAGTAAAAGAACATTTTAGATTACTACCAGTCATCTTAACATATCTAAGTGGCATTACTAGTTAACAAATTAACCATATCAAAACATAACCAGAAAAACCATTCACCACTCGACACTATGATTTTTGACATTGGAAACCCAAATGGGAAAAACCACGATGGTATGAATACCCACAAGTATTCTAAACTCTTTTGAAGTTTTCCCTATTAGGAGCCAAGCATTGTTAGAAGCTTTAAAAAAATGTCCTGTTAGGAATAGATTTTGTCAGGGACCACCCGGTTAAGGGATTGACTACAATGATCTGTTAAAAGAAATACCCTGTTAGGAGTAACCTCGATATAAGATTTGAAATCCAAGCTAATGGATTACTTGGTTAGAGGATTTAGAAAGAACTAAGCTTACTGAATCTTACCTAGTTAAGGGATTTAACTATTGTAATTGTTAGAGAACAACAGGGTTTTACTGATCTGGTAAATAGCACTACTCTTCTTGATTAGATTCTTTTCATCCTCCTATCTGCCTTCAAAAATACTGCAGATAATCCTTTTGGTTTAGCAATCAATCACATTGACACTTAACCAAAATTTCCAACACTACAACAAAACAACTCATCGACCTTATAAGAAAAACAATAGGTTAGTAACACATCACAAACCTAAGATCTCATAGATATTACAAACAAATTGGTTCAAAAATGACCATTGAATTACATAGAAATCATCTGCATATTGTACAAGACAACCTCAACCCCTCCTTGATCACCGCTCATTGAATCTTGTAACTCATCATGTGGTTTCCTCTTCATGCAATGCACTCACTCATTCCCAAGATAAAATTGTTATCTCTGCATGCCAAAACCACTTTGAAACTCATCACATGCATCATGCATGCATGGCATAATCATCTCTGATAACTATTTGATCATAGATCAACACAACTGATTCACTAAGCTCCATCGATTAGGGTTTGGCATATCAATAGGTAGGGTTACCAGTTGATCACACTGCTTCAATTGAAATATTGGTTTCCTTAACTTGCTCAACTACTGATTGCATTACAACTCCATTACCAGTTACAATTGACATCAATGACAACACTTAAAATTCATTAATGCAATCTTCATTCAAATGCCAACAAAATCTTCCTTCCTCAATGGAAATTTGGAAGAAGTGTACATAGAGAAACTGGAAGGGTTTTTGTTACATGATGTTGAAACCTTTGTGTGTCAGTTGAAGAAAGACCTATATGGTTTAAACAAGTCTCCTTGAGAATGGTATTCAAGGCTAGATAAGTACCTGAAGGAGAAAGGATTCAAAAAGAGGAGTGCTGACAACAATCTATGCATCAAGGCAGTTGGAAACCACATGATCATTATGGTTGTGTATGTAGATATTTTTGGCGGTAAGAAGGATAGTCTATGCAAGGACTTTATTGATAAGATGAAAATATAATTTGAGATGTCCATGCTTGGAGAGCTGTCATTTTTTCTTGGTTTATAGGTCTCACAACGAGACAAGGGAATTTGTCTCTCAAACCAAGTATGCTTGGGACATGTTGAAGAAATTCCAAATGGAAGACAACAAACTAGTAAGTACTATCATGGTGATTGAATACAAGTTGAGAAAGGATGATGAATCATTGGTAGTGGATCAAACATTATATACATCCATGATTGGCAATTTTCTATATCTTACTGCTTCTAGACCGGATATAGTGCAGGCAGTATGCATGGTCGCTAGATTTCAAGCTGCACCCAAATAGTCACTTGTAAATGTAGTCAGGAGGATATTCTAGTATATACAAGGGACACTTGATTATGGACTATGGTATCCCAAGCAAGGGGATTTTATCTTGCATGCCTACACTAATGTTCATTGGGTAGAATACATTGATGACCAGAAGAGCACAAGTGGTGGTGCATTCTTCCTAGGTAACCGGTTGGTCTCATAGCAAAACAAGAAGTAGGATTCAGTTCCTCTATCTACTGTTGAGGAAAAATATATTAATGTTTCTGCCATATATTATTCTCAAGTGTTATGGATGAAGAAGACCCTCAAGGATATTCAGGTACAGATGCCTGACCCCATTTCCATCCAGTGTGACAATTCTAGTGCAATTAATATATCAAAAAATCTGGTTATGCACTCAAGGACAAAGCATATTTCCATCAAATATCATTTTCTCAAGGAGAAGGTGGTAGTTCAGGAAGTTAAGGTAGAGTATGTCCCTACAAGTGAACAATTGGTTGATATCATCACCAAGCCTCTACCAGTAAAGACATTGGAGTATCTGAGACACAAGTTAGGAGTGGTGTCACTTGCTTCATGAACTTAAATATGTATAGAGATCTATGGTTCAAGGAGAGTTCATTGAAAAATCTCCTATCTCTTGGACCATATGCTAGGCATGGAGGGAGATCAAGTGATTATGTTATAGTACCGGCATGCTTGAGATTTTGTGTAGTACTCATTGGTCCTCATTTGAAAGTTCTTTCAATGTCTATTCAATTTGTACTTTAATAAAATTTAATTAGACCATCGAGTGAAAGGAACACTAGATAGGTGTACCGAAAGAACAAACTGCAGAAGAAGGGAATTGTTGTAGGAATACCTAGGAGAATTTTATGATTATAGGAATCTACTTTCCCAATTATTAGCACTTGTAGTAAAATCACATTGGATTCTTTTGAATAATTGATGTCAGTTGGTGTCTCTGTCCTCCATCTTATATGTTTTTGGTTGAGTGGATAGTGGTCAAAGGGAGAGAATACACTATATAACTGATCGAGAATGAATTAGATGGAGGGATGCCCTAACCCTATGTCATTGTTTTCAAAGGAGGAGAATGGTCAATTGGGTCAAGTGAAGGAACAAAGTGTGTTGACATCAATACCAAAGGGGGAGACTATTGGTATTGTGTTTTCATTGATGTCAATTGGTATGGGATGATAATTGGCAAGTAAGTATTGGAAACTGGTATGAAATGTCAATCGGTAGGTATGTTCTCAGTATGCAAATGCAATAAGGAGATCCATTGGTGAGCATATATAAGCATGATGAAGATAAACCAACAGAGTGAATGGTTTCTAGATCACATGAACTATGGACATAGAACCAAAAGCATTCCAAGTCAATGTGATCTACCAGGTGGGTACATGAATCGGTAAAGCACTGGTCATTTGTCCTGGTCAGTGAATGAACTCAAACTAGCATAGCATTGAGTTGGATGGTGTCTAAGGATGACACATAGATTCCATGTGGC